>NC_138549.1:176166791-176522175 GCF_964273705.1 Natrix helvetica
AAAAAGAAAACCACCCACCGTTCCTTCAGCTTTTGGCAGCCGTATGGTCCTTTATGATTTGCATTCTGCAACGAGATCAAATTTACACATTCAGAACAGTTTCAAAATAACTTTCTTTTTTTCTTTGGAATGATTTTTTTTTTTTAAAAAAAGACCTTTTATGATGGGATGAACTGCAGCTCTCCTTATTGAGTAGATCCTCCGTTATTAAGATGAATGTTTTTACTAAATATGTTTTTTCTGGTAGAGATTTTACCAATACTTATAACCTATAGCTCAGGAATTCACTTAGCAACCGGGGCAAAAAAAAAGTCTGTAAAAATGTGGCATGACTCACTTAACAGCTGCCTTGCTTAGCGACAGAGATTTTGGCTCAAATTGTGGTCATAAGTCGAGGACCTATTTTTATCTCTTGGCCACATTCGTATCCTGCTGCAGTCCAACTAGATTCACTTAACAACCAGGTGATCAACTTACCAACCATAGTGATTCACTTAATGGCAAGGAAGTTCTTAAAATGGGGGGAAATTAACCACTGTCTCACTTAGCGACATAAATTTTGGGCTCAACTGTAGTCGTAAGTCGAGGACCATCTGTATCGATATGTTTATCTCTTTGCCACATTTCTATCCTGCTGCGATCCAACTCCTTGTGTGGGCATAAGTAGTCCTCGACTTACAACAGTTCATTTAGTGACCGCTGGAAGTAACAAGGGCACTGAAAGAAATGACTTAGGACCATTTTTCACACTTACGACCGTTGCAGCATCTCCGTGGTCACGTGATCAAAATTCAGGCACTTGGCCACGGACTCATACTTACGACAGTCGCCATGTCCCAGGTTACGTGTGATTCCCTTTTTGTGACCTTCCAACGAGCAAAGCCAATAGGGTGGTTAAGATTCACTTACTAACTCAGCAACTGCAGTGATTTGCTCAGTGGCATGGAAGGTCGTAAAACGGGACAAAATTACCCACTGTCTCACTCAGCGGCAGAAATGTGGAGCTCAGGTTGAGCACCACCTTTGTCTGAGAAATGCTGGGAATTAAAGCCCACCCTTCTTAAAGCAGCCAAGTTTGACAAACCAGGATCCAGTCTAAGCCTCTACCTCGTTGCAACGACCAGAAAAGTTTCAAACAATCCAAGATCCGAATAAGCCACGATTCCTTTCAACCTTGCAAGCCGCCATCGCCGGGCAGCATCCCGTATTTTGCAAGGCCAACTTGCAAGGTTCAAAAGCCCACCCCTGCCTGCCCCAACCAGGCGCCCCTGGGGTGAGGGTCGAAAGATGGATTACAAGCCCCATCATCCACTCTCGGATGATGCTCAACGATCGCGGGGCCAGCTGGGTAGGGACAGGACCATCGTCCCCAGACGGCCTTATTCCGCCCCAAGCTCGTATGGCTGGGGACGATGGGCTTTAGAAGGGGCTGGAGAAGGCGACGCCCCCTCCCCGCGCGGGGGGGGGAATTCCCGCCCCCCCCGCTCCTCCCGCCCCCCGACCTTGTTCTTGGCCATGCTGGTCCTCCCTCCGATGCGCGTCCCGTCGCCAGGGCAACCGGGGCTTCTATGGGCGGGGCTTAGTGGAGTGGGAGGAGGAAAGTCACACACCCCGCCCCCTTATTGCATCCCAGCTGGGTGGTCTACCCCCCCTTCGTCTCTTTTTGCAGAGCGGCGTAATGCCACAAGAGGGGTGGTCGCAACTTTGGAGGGGGGGGAGAAGCTTCTGCATTTTGGAAGCTTCCTCGGGAGTAACGCTCCGCACGTGCGGGGAATCCAAGCCGCGACCCCCGGACATCTTGCAACACCCCCCCTCCCCTCCCTCGACCTGCTCCGGAATTTCATCAGAATTGAGCTGGAAGGGACCGTGGAGGTCTTCTAGTCCAGCCCCCTGCTCAAGCAGAAGACCCTTACGGAATTACAGAATAACAGAAGTGTTGGAAGGGACCTTGAAGGTCTTCTAGTCCAGCCCGATGCTCAAGCAGAAGACCCTTACGGAATTACAGAAGAGTTGGAAGGGACTTTGGAGGTCTTCTAGTCCATCCCCCTCGCTCAAACAGGAGACCCTTACAGAATAACAGAATAACAAGAGTGGGAAGGGACCTTGAAGGTCTTCTAGTCAAGCTCCCTGCTCAGGCAGGAGACCCTTCATCATTTCAGATAAATGGTTATTCAGTCTCTTCTTATAAACTTCCACTGTTGGAGCATTGGCAACTTCTGGTGGCAAGCAGTTCCACTGGTTAATTGTTCCCACTGCCAGGAAAGGCTGAGATGATTTAAGCTACGACTTTAAAACAGGTGCCAGCTCCAAACTTCATAAAGCTTTTAGCACAAAAACCTTAATTCGTACAATCTCTTTACAAACTAGAACTGAATCGAAGAAGCTTCTTAGAGAATTACAGAATCTCTGTGGCAGCCTCCCAAGAGAAAAATGATGAGATAAATGACATGACAGCAGTCTTCCAATATTTCAGGGGCTGCCCCAAAGAAGAGGGAGTCAAGCTATTCTCCAAAGCATCTGAAGGCAGGAGAAGAAGCAATGGGTGGAAACTAATCAAGGAGAGAAGCAACCTGGAATTAAGGAGAAACTTCCTGACCGTGAGGGCAATTAACCAGTGGAACTGCTTGCCTCCAGAAGTTGTAGTGGCTTCATTACTGGATATTTTTAAGGAGAGACTGGACAGTCACATGTCTGATACAGATAAGAGATTAACAGAGTTGGAAGGGACCTTGTAGGTTATCTAGTCCAACCCCCCCGATGGACAGTCACTCATCAGAAATGGTATATAGGTTCTCCTGCTTGAGCAGGGGGCTGGACTAGAAGACCTCCAAGGTCCTTTCCAGCTCTATTCTCCTTCAAAATCAGATTTCTCACCCTCTGCTCCGTCCGTCTCTCTTCCTACCCCCCCAAAAGATTCTGCTGCAATGGGAACCCCCTCCAATCACCCCCCCCACCCTGAACGAGTGGGGCGAGGTGGCCTTGATCTTGGAGACTCTATTTTGGGCAGGTGACGCCCCCCCCCCCCCCCGCCCCAAGGTTTCAATGACTTCCCACAGGCAGTGCCAGCATGGCACATTCCATTGCCTTGGGAACATTGCATTCCCTGGTTCTCCCCTTCCCTCCTCCCCCATACTTCTTGGAATGACACAACCCCCCCCCCCCCACACATACACACAGACACACTTTGCCTGCCCCTTGGCACTTCTCTCTCTGGGCCTGCTTCATCCGTGGCTGCCCTGGTGACCTTCCAGAACTGGGTTGGGGAGGGGGCTTGCTTTGCTGATACGGACTATCCTGGGGTCCTATTCCTCCACCCCCACCACCCCCAATCCCACCCTGCCAGCCAGTGCCAAGGCACGAGGCCAGCAAGCCGCAGCTGCCTCCTCTTGGGAGACAAAAGAATGCATTCTCTTTGCACATCGCAAGCCTTTCGCCTTGTGCGCTCGCAACAACTACGCAAAACCAGGCCAGGGTGATTCTCTCACAGCCTCCCCACCCCCATCCCCAATTTGCAAGGAGGTGGGGTTTTCTCCAACCCTGGAAAAGGCATTATGATAGGAGCAAACGAGTGCGTGAGCGAAGGAAAGAACCACTTTCTGGGAGGAGGAGGAGGAGAAAAATCTGCCTCTGCAGATTTTTACTCCCTGCCACAAAATACGCAGCTGTCACACAGACACACACGCACACCAGGAGATCTGCTGTTTTGGGGACAGGCCAAGGCCGCCAGCCTGGGGTTGTAAATCTTGACCCAGAGCCTGCCTCAGGGAAGTGGCCATTGCTGGACGTTTGGATAAAGAGAGGGGGGTCTCGTGCCCAGGACATTCGGTCTGCCCTGCGAAGCTGCTAAGGTCACTTTGGAAGATTATGGGCAACGGCATGAATAAGGTAGGAAATCAGATTTTTAACTTTTTTAATAACATCTTTGCAAAGTTTACAGTAAGAGGGGAAAGAAGAAGGAGAAAGCATGTGAAATGTGCCCCTTCCCCAATTTACATCCGACAATTACAATGAGGATTTTGAGATATTTTGTAAGGTGGTGATTCTTCATTTTTTGGCTTTTGGGAGAAGTGGTCGTATTGTCAACTTTCTCTGAGGACAGTGAGACAAAACCAAAGGTATGCCTCACCTTGATGAGGGTGTTGTGTTCTCTTGTGAGTCACTTAGGAGTGTAGCGGGGAAAGTTCTGGACCAGGAATCGGGAGATGCGGGTTCTAATCCTGCCTCCAGGCATCAACAATCAGCTGGATGACTTTGAATCTGTCACTCTGACATTTATTTATTTTTTCCCTCCACCTCGTTCTTTGTTGTTCTGGCTTTGCGTGAGACGTTAAACCTTAAACTGGGGGGTTTAACCCACAAGTGTGACGTGTTAGGCCTGAAGCAATAAATTACAGGTAGTCCTCGACTTATGACCGTTCACTTAGTGACCAAAGTTACAAACGCATTGAAAAAGGGACTTAGGATTCTTTGTTCACACTTGCGACCGTTGGGGCATTCCCCATGGTTAAAATTCAATTCACTTGGCAACTGACTCATATTTACGACGGTCGCCGTGTCCCAGGGTCACGTGATCCCCTTTTGCGACCTTCTGACAAGCCAAGTCAGCTGGGGAGCCAGCTTCACTTAACAACAACGTTACTGACTTATCAGCTGCAGGGATTCAGTTAACGGTAGCGAGAACGGTTGTAAAATGGGCCAAAATTCACTAAAGTGACATTTCGCTTAGCAAAGGAAGTTGTGGCCTCAATTGTGGCCGTAAGTCGAGGACTGCTTGTGTTGGGCATGCAAAATCAGCTGGTGGTTCAGTCAATCTGAAATGTATTATTTTTTTTCTCCTGTTCTTGGTTGACATATTAAAACCTCTAAACTGGGGTTTTAGCCAGCATAAATATTGGCTTCCAGTGGCCTGAAAAAATAAGAATAGAATAGAATAGAATAGCAGAGTTGGAAGGGACCTCAGAGGTCTTCTAGTCCAACCCCCTGCCTAGGCAGGAAACCCTATACCGTTTCAGACAAATGGCTATCCAACATCTTCTTAAAGACTTCCAGTGTTGGGGCATTCACAACTTCTGGAGGCAACTTCTGTTCTAACTGTCACGAAAGTTGCTTCTCTCCTTGATTAGTTTCCACCCACCCATTGCTAAATAAATTATACTCCGATTTAACGTGATGCCCGACTTGGGTCGGTTTTGGGTGAAGTGATAAATTGTGACCTGTCCGATGCCTTTGTCTCAGAGGTCTTCAAACTTGGCAACTTTAAGACTTGTGGACTTCAACTCCCAGAATTCTCCAGCCAGCATAGTTTAAGACTCTTAAAGTTGTCAAGTTTTGGGTGCTTTTTTTTCAATCAAATTTTTATTTTTTAATATTCTCTATACATATCAACGTGTGAATGGTGTGGTAGCTGGGTAACATACATTTCAGTAGACATAAACATAGTCTTATTACATTTCATGTCCATTGTTCCATTTTATTTATACATGTCTTCTATTATCACCCTTTCTTTCTCAACCATCTTTCTGTCCTTTTGTATATCTTAACATATTAATATATCATTATTATCCCCCCCCCACTATTTTCTATCCCTGTTTTAACGCCCCCCCCTTTTCGTATCGCTATAATATTCAAAGACGTGTTTTCCGCCTGTTTTGTTGTTCATATTTCCTTAGTTAAATCAAAGTTCCATCCTTCATTCTTCCATTTTTCAATATCTCCAGTTTTAGTATCCATCACAATCATTTATACGTTTTCGGTATTTCTATTCATGTTCTTTCCAGTTCTTCAATCCTTATCATTCTACTATTAATACACATGTTTAGATTAATATATATATTTATATATATACTCAGTTCTGGTCGCCACGATGTAAAAAAGATGTGGAGACTCTAGAAAGAGTGCAGAGAAGAGCAACAAAGAGGATTAGGGGACTGGAGGCTCAAACATATGAAGAACGGTTGCAGGAACTGGGTAGGTCTAGTTTAATGAAAAGAAGGACTAGGGGAGACAGGATAGCAGATATCTTCCAATATCTCAGGGGTTGCCACAAAGAAGAGGGAGTCAAGCTATTCTCCAAGGCACCAGAGGGTAGAACAAGAAGTAATGGGTGGAAATTAATCAAGGAGAGAACGTCTCTCTCTCTCATCTATCTATCTATCTATCTATCTATCTATCTATCTATCTATCTATCTATCTATCTATCTATCTATCTATATCATCTGTCTGTCTGTCTGTCTGTCTGTCTGTCTGTCTATCCTCCAATATCTCAGGGGTTGCCACAAAGAAGAGGGAGTCAAGCTATTCTCCAAGGCACCTGAGGGCAGGACAAGAAGCAATGGGTGGAAACTAATCAAGGAGAGAAGCAACTTAGAACTGAGGAGAAACTTCCTGACAGTTAGAACAATGAATCAGTGGAACAGAAGTTGCCTCCAGAAGTTGTGAATGCCCCAACACTGGAAGTCTTTAAGAAGATGTTGGATAGCAATTTGTCTGAAATGGTATAGGGTTTCCTAGGCAGGGGGTTGGACTAGAGGACCTCCAAGGTCCCTTCCAACTCTACTATTGTATTATTGTATTATATTTGGGGCTTTGTAGGCCAGGCTACAGGGTTGTGTGAATCATAAAAATTATGTACACTAATATATATTTTTAAAAAAACTTTTACAGATTCTTCCTGGTCTCTTCCTTGGGAACATCGTAGGTAAGTGAAGAGTCAACCTGTCACAGAGGCGATGAATCAAGCTAGCTGGTTTGAGGGGGTGGGCATTTTCTCAGCTTGGCCAAGATTTTAAGACATGCCCAGCCAGCGGGCAGGTACGTCTACGTCCCCTGTCACCTTCCCCCTGCAAGGAGATGGCTTGGCCTAGTGGTGAAGGCGCCAGGCTTGGAACCAGGAGATGGGGAGTTCTAGTCCTGCCTTAAGCAGGAAAGCTGGGTGGGTGACTTTGGGCCAGTCTCTCTCTCTCTCTCTCTCTCTCCCTCCCCCCTCCTTCTTTCTTTCAGCGCAACCCACCTTGCAGGATTGTTGTAAGGAAAATAGGAGGAGGAGGGGGTGTTGGATATAATTTGCTTCCTCGAATTATTTGTAAAAATAATAATGATGGGAAAGAAAGAGAGAGAGAGAAAGAGAAGGAAGGAGAGAAAGAAAGAGAGGGAGAGGGAGAAGTAAAAGAAAGAGAGAAAGAAAAAGAGAAGGAAGAAGAAAGAAACAAAGGATGGGAGGGAGGGAGGGAGGGAGAGATAGAAAGGGAAAGAAGGAGAGAAAGAAAGAAGGAAAAAGAAAGAAAAAGAGAGGAAGGGAGAGAAAAAGAGAAGGAGAGAGAGAGAGAAAGAAAAAAGGGAGAAGGAAGGAGAAAGTGAAGAAGAAAGAAAAAGAATGAGAAAGAAAGAAAGAAAAAGAAGAAAGCCAGTTGACCAAATAACTAGGAGACAGTGAGTTGTAGTTCTCTCTCCCTCTCCCCCTCCCTCTCCCTCCCTTCCTCCCTCTCTCCCTCTCTCTCCCCCTCCCCTCCCTCCCTCTTTCCCTCTCCCTCCCTCCTTCCCTCTTTCTCTCTCTCCCTCCCCCTCCCCCCCTCTCTCCCTCCATCCCTCTCTCTCTCCCTCTCCCTCCCTCCCTCCCTCCCTCCCCCCCTCTCTCTTTTCAGCCCAACCCACCTCACAGGGTTGTGATTGTGGGAAAAAGAGGAGGAACAAGGAATGTGACGTAGGTCTGTGCATCGCCTTGAGTTATTTAGACACAAAATTAAGGCAGGGTGTGATTTTTAAAGTCCAATCACTAAAAGACATTAATCCTGGAGCTGTGGCCAGGATTAAAAAGGGGGTGGGGTGGGGGGGAGGCAAGTCATGGAGGAGGGGGGTATGTGACAGGAAGAAGAACCCCCACCCCGGAGCCTTCCCCGCAGTCTACGCAGGAGTAGCTGCTGCCTGCACTCCTTGTTTCCTGGCGCTCAGATTGCCCGCAAGCGTGCAATTCTGATGACCTCAGCATGCACTCCGGAAAGAGCAGCCACGGTGTGCCTTTTGGGTGGGCGGGGGCATGGGGTGGGGTGGGGTGGGGGCAGTGATACCCCAGAGAGTAATGCCAGCTGTTCAGCCGGGCCTGAAAAAGGAGCTGGAGACTCCACCAGCTGAACTTCTAAGAACTCTTAAAGAACATCATACACAAACACACACACACACACACACACACACACACACACACTGCTTTGAAAACCCAGGGAAATACATGCAAGTCGTCCTCAACTTACAACAGCTCAGTTAGTGACCATCCGAAGTTACAACGCTGCTGAGAAAAGTGAGTTATGACCAAGGGTGTGTTCCTGTACCGGTTGGTACCGGTTCGCTTTGTGTGTTCTTCGCACATGTGCAATTCAGAGGTGGGTTTCTACCGGTTCAGACTGGTTCGGACCAACCGGTAGTAACCTGGCGGCCCAGGTCCCTGGAACCAGCAGTGACCCAGGCTGGCCATGCCCCCCAAAGAGTTCTCTCGGCAGCTCCATAGGCGCCGCCATCTTGTTTCTGCCATTTTTGTTGCATTGTGCAAGCATGTGCAGCGCTCATCAAATGCACGCATGAGTGAACCGGCAGTAGCAGCAGCCAGAACCCACCCCTGGCATCATTGATCATAATTTGTTCTGTGCATGCACATGCCAGTGGCAGAAGAGATCGGGGAACTGGCCCAGGGGCATGGCCAGCCTGAGTCAATTCTGGTTCTGTGACCCAGGCCGAATCACCAGTACCGGTTCGGCTGAACTGGGCCAAATGGGGAGCAACTCACCTCTGCTTATGACTATTTCTCCCACATATCCGCGCGGTAGCGTTACCGTGATCGTGTCATCAAAATTCAGATGTTGGGAAACTGGCAGGTATCAGAACGGTTTTCTGTGCCCTGTGATCCCATTTTGTGACCTTCTGATGTCCAAAGTCAAGGGGGAAACCCAGATTCAGCCGTGTGGCCGTGTCTAGAAATGGTCCTCGAGTTACAACCACAACTGAGTCCCAAATTTCCATTGCTAATCAAGGCAGTTAAGTGGGTTTTGCCCCGTTTTACGACTTTTTTTGCCACAGCTGTTAAGTGAATCGCTGCAGTTCTAAAGGTTGTTAAGTGAATCTGACTTCTCCATCGACTGTGTTTCTCAGAAGGTTGCAGAAGGAGATGGAGAAGTCAGATTCACTTAACAACCTTTAGAACTGCAGCGATTCACTTAACAACGGTGGCCAGAAAGGCCGCAAAATGAGGCAAAACTCACTTAACTGCCTTGCTTAGCAATGGAAATTTTGGACTCGGGTGTGGTTGTAACTCGAGGACCATACCCCAGGACATCGCAACCGTCATAAGTATGAGTCGGTTGCTAAGTGTCTGAATTTTGATCACGTGACCACAGGGAAACTGCAATGGTCGTAAGCGTGAAAAACGGTTCTAAGTCACTTATTTTTCACTGCCGTTGTAATTTCTAACAGTCAGTAAGCGAACGGTTGTAAGTCGAGGACTGGCTGTAAATACTTTTGCACGAAAAGGGTTCCCAGAGGCTGAGCTGCAAAGCAGAAAGGAAAATGAGTCCACAGCTGGAATAAATAAACCACAGGTTTGATCTGGCAGATGTGGATCGACCGATTTGTGGATATCAAATGATGCACGGGGCTCGGAATTAGGATTTGGCAAAGGAACATTGGGTTTATTTAAGAAAAGTGGACAGTCACTCATCAGAAATGGTATAGAGGTTCTCCTGCTTGAGCAGGGGGCTGGACTAGAAGACCTCCAAGGTCCCTTCCAGCTCTATTCTATTTCTGTTCCATTCTGTTTTGTTCTAGTTATTCCAAATTCTATTTGGTTCTATTCTATTCTATTATAATTATTTCAATTTCTATTCTATTCTATTCTATTTATTACAGTTTCTATTCTATTCTATTCTATTCTATTCTATTCCAATTATTTCAATTTCTGATCTATTCTATTCTATTCTATTCTATTCTAATTATTTCAATTTCTATTCGAATTATTTCAATTTCTATTCTATTCTATTTATTTCATTCTATTCTATTCCTATTATTTCAATTTCTATTCTATTCTAATTATTTCAATTTCTACTATTTATTTCAATTTCTTCTATTCTATTCTATTCTATTCTTATTATTTCAATTTCTATTCTATTCCAATTATTTCAATTTCATATTCTGTTCTATTCTATTCTTATTATTTCAATTTCTATTCTATTCTATTCTATTTTTATTATTTCATTTTCTATTCTATTTATTTCAATTTCTATTCTATTCTATTCTATTCTATTTATTTCAATTTCTATTCTATTCTATTCTATGCTATTTTCTATACTATTTTCTATTTTATGCAATCCATGCCATGCCCTTCTAATGGCCCAGCTATTCTTATGCCTGCTTCAGGATGTCCCAGTGGGTGGAGCATGTGTGGCACAGATGCCAGGCCTCCGCGCATGTGGGACGCTCTGTGTGCTGATGTGTCAGCATTTCTGCTGGACATGCGCTGAGAGCATCTGCGTAGAATGGGGAGGGAAGGAGGCCTCTAACAATCACTCTGTGTTCCTCCTTCTTCTCTCCTAGATGCCAAAGACCTCGATCAGCTGAGCAAGAATGATATCACCCACATCGTCTCCATTCACGAGTCCCCACAGCCCTTCATTCCGGTACGGAGATAACATGCGGGGGGGGGGAGCGTCTAACGTGACAACCCGAGATACGGCATCAAGCTGGAGGCAGCAGAATTTCCAAGGATGTTGGTCCTTGGAAATCAGGCCCACTGGAAGTTATGAGGCTTGCGTCTATTGCATTAAATGCTTAACTTGAAACCACAAATCATAACCATATTTTAACGACCCCCTAATCCTTTGTAGGGTGGAGTCTGGGTAACTGACTGGAGCTAGCAGAGTGTTTTAATGGCTGGATGCCCTTCCTGTCACCGGTGCGGAGTTTTGTTCAGCAGATATATTTGTTGTGGCCATCGGAGCTGGCAGCAGAGTCGGACAGTGAGGAGGTTGGGGAGGAACCTGGGCCAATCCTGGAGTCTGGGGAAGGCTCGGATGAGGGCTCTGAGTTGGAAGCAGAGACAGGGCCGAGGCCGTCTGGCAGTGATCAGGTGCCTTCGGAGCTAGTCAGCAGTGAGGCAGAGGAACAGCTGGAGCCTGTTCTCAGTGTGCGCATGCACAGAGCTGCCAGACGAAGGGAACAGCTAAAGTACAGGGGTCGACTTGAGAGTCAAAGCCACAGGTGGACGGTGAATGGCCCCTCCCAGAGGACATAAAAGAAGAACAAAAGGGGAGGGGACTTTTGCGGGAAACGATTCATTCGTTCTGTCGTTAGATTCGTTTCAGGAGTGTGAAGATCTGTCCGTGAATCTCAGAGACTCTGTGCCAAGCCTTTCCTTGCACAGCACCTTCCTTGGAAACTTATTCACATGGCAGCTTTCCAAGCTAGATAAGGTCTGTGGTCATAAATGCTCCTTTGAAAGACTGTTTGCCAGGCCTTTGCGGAATATGAATGGGGAGAATTCATGTTCGTTTAATAAAAGGGGTTTTGTCAGGACCAGGACTCTTCTTTATACTTTTTGGGGGAAGCCTAGGTCAGAACAATATTCTCATTGTGCCAGAGAGAGAAATACCTGCCTCTACCTAGGATCAAACTCACAGCCTCCTGGTTGTGAGGCGAGAACTCCGCCTCTAGGCCACCATACCTACGTTCCCTCTAAGGTGCGCGGCTGTGCGGCCGTGCAGGTGGCAAGAAAACACCGCGCAGCAGTTTTCAACTGCCGCGCAGTGATTTCTACTGCCACAGGCTCCGGAGGTTGGGGAGGTCCTTTGCAGGCACCTAGAACGGGCCGCCTGCAAAGGACTTCCCCAGACTTGCTTTGAGGAGCACGGGGCGACTGAGGCTAGTTGTGAAGCCCCAAAGCCCCCACCGCCACCGGAAGAACTGCTGCCACCTCCTCTAACAGGCAGCACTGCCGGATTTGCCGCCCGGCGCTGCGACTGACTTGAAGCCGGCAAAGCTCCAGCCGGCATCCCTGCGCGTGGCAGCGCCGCCTCCCCTCCGCTCGGAGCACCTGAGCTCAGCGCTGGGTTACCCCTGCCCCCTCCTCCTCCTCCGCCGTGCTTTTGAAGAGCCATGAGGATGCGGGAGACAGTAGGAAGGCGGGGGGGCAGGGGGAAAAAAGCCTCATGGCTCCTCAAAAGCACGGAGGAGGAGGAGCGGGCAGGGGTAACCCAGCGCTGAGCTCAGGAGCAAATCTGGTGGTGCTGTTGGAGGAGAAGGAGGTAGCAGCTCGTCGGCATCTTCAGCAGCAGCCCTGCCCACAATGAAGAAAGCAATGATGGAGCAGATCCACGCAGATGATGTCGCTGCAACATGACTGGAGGAGGAATTCTGGGAGTTGAAGTCCACAAGTCTTAAAGCTGTCAGGTTTGAAGACCTCTGCGTTTTTTTTCTAGGGGTGGAAGGGTCTTGTAACTTGACAGCTTTAAGACTTGCACACTTCAATGCCAGAGTTCCTGAGCCAACAGGACTGGAGGAGGAATTCTGGGAGTTGATGTCCACAAGTCTTAAAGCTGTCAGGTTTGAAGACCCCTGGGTTTTTTTCCTAAAGGGTTAGGGGTGCAAGGGTCTTGTAACTTGACAGCTTTAAGAGTTGCGTGCTTCAAATGCCAGAGTTTCTGAGCCAACATTTTGGTTGCTAAGCAGGAGCGTTGTTAAGTGATACTGATATTATATAACACTTTTAATTAAGCGAGTACCTTGAAGAAACATAACTCTGAGTTTCAAATAATACTGATTTCGTTGTTGTCTTAGGTGACATCTGTGAAAAAAATTCAGGTGCTCAGGCATGAAAATGTGCCGCTCAAACACTATACTTTTCTGCTCACATCGAAAAAAAATTAGAGGGAACATTGCATACCACTCCAACTTACAACTGAATCCCCCAAATTCCCCTTGCTAAACAAGGCAAGTGAGTTTTGCCCCGTTTTACGACCTTTCTTGCAACGGTTGTTAAGGGAACCACTGCCGTTGTTAAGCCAGTCACATAGTTGTTAAGTGAGTCTTAACAACAACAAGCTTCCCTGGTGACTTTGCTGGTTGAAAGAAAGGTCACCAGAGGAGATTCTGACTGTCATAAATATTTTGACCTAGGCTTTCCCAAAAAGCACGAGGCAGAGTCCTGGTCCCCACAAAGCCCCTTTTATTAAACGAATGTGAATTCCTCTCATTCACCTTCAGCAAACGCCTGGCAAACAGTCTTTCAAAGGAGTATTTATGGCCACAGACCTCATCTAGCTTGGAAAGCTGCCCTGTCAATATTTCCCAAATGAGGTGCTGTGCAAGGAAAGACTTGGCACAGAGTCTCTGAGATTCACGGACAGATCTTCACACTCCTGAAACGAATCGAAGAAACGAATCGTTTCCTGCAAAAGCCCACTCCCCTTTCGCTCCTCTTTTATTTCCTATGGGAGGGGCCATTCATCTTCCACCTGTGGCCTTACTCCTAAGTCGACCCTTGTTCCTTAGCTGTTCCCTTCTCCTGGCAGCTCTGCGCATGCACACGCTGGGAACAGGCTCCAGCTGTTCTTCTGCTCCACTGATCTCCGACTCCGAAGGCAGCTGATAACTGTCAGACAGCCCTGGCCCCCTCTCTGCCTCCGACACAGAGCCCTCATCAGAGCCTTCCCCAGACTCCAGGACTGGCCCAGGTTCCTCCCCAACCTCCTCACTGTCCGAATCTGCTGCCAGCTCCTCTGGCCGCTGGCAAGCCACAGCGTCCAAAGTTTGATCACGTGACCATAGCGTGCTGCAATGGTTGTAAATGTAAAAAGGTCACTTTTTTCAGTGCCATAGTAACTTCAAACAGCCAGTAAATCAGGGGTGTCCAAACTTGGGAACTTTAAGACTTGTGGACTTCAACTCCCAGAATTCCCCAGCCAGCTGGCTGGGGAATTCTGGGAGTTGAAGTCCACAAGTCTTAAAGTTCCCAAGTTTGGACACCCCTGCACTAAATGAACGGCAAGGACTACCTGCTTGTCTCCCAGTTGCGAGCTGTGGAGAACCGAGAAAAGGATTGGTATTATCTTCAATCCCCATGATGGGATCCCCATTTCTCTGATGGGATCATGCTTCCCATCATCCCCAGCCCCCCCTCATCCCCACACTAATGCTAGCTAGAGGTGATGAGGTAATATTGAACTCAGAGATATCAAAGTGAGAAGATCTGAAGGACTTCCGAAGTTGACTTCAGGTTCTGGAGATGTTCCTCAACGCTATTGATGTTCTCTTCTAGGGAATCACTTATCTTCGGATCGTCCTGCCAGACACACCTGAGGCCAACATGTAAGTATTTATTTTATTTACTACCTGATAACCCGGCGCTGCCTGGGTATTTATTTACCCCAACCCTCCTTCCCTGAATGTCGCCCCAATTTCTGATGTTGGATTTTTCCTCCTTACCAGAGGGAGCCCCCATGTGGAGTACTGTGAAGCCGTTACCATGGCAACTCCACAGCGCTGTACAGTAGAAGCCATTTTAAGGCAGTACGGTAGAAGCCATTGTAAGGCACAACAGGCTGTATCTTAACAGAACACATACCCTGGGGAGTGTTAGGGGTGTCTTACCACCACAGTATTTTTCTCCAGAGAGTAAGTCATCTGTGTACCAAATTTGGTTGAAATTGCTCAAGGCATTCCAGAGTTATGCTGGAACATACACACACAGAGCCGTTTTTATATATATAGATTCAGCCATGTTGTTTTCTTTTTAACGAGGAACAGATAGCGGGGTCCATCAAAACATAATCTAGATTCAGCATCTTCTTTTAATGACCCCATAATCCCTTGTGGGGTGGAGCCAGAGCATCTGAATGGAGCAAGCAGAGTGTTTTAATGGCTGGATGCCTTTCTTGTCGCCAATGCGGAGTTTTGTTCAGCAGATATATTCACATTGTGCCCAGAGGGAGAAATATCTGCCTCTGTCTGGGATGGAACTCCTGGCTGTGAGGCGAAAGTTCTACCGATAGGCCACCACACCACTCCTAAAACATAATTCAGATTGATTGTGTTATAATCCAGGTAAAACAGAGGTAGAGCAGATCGGAGACTCCGGTTCTTTGAGTTGTTCAATCTTCTCGTGATAGATATTGCTCTAATGCAGCCTTCCTCAACCTCGGCCATTTTAAGAGGCGTGGACTACAACTCCCAGAATTCCCCAGCCAGCTATGTTGGCTTTAAAACATGAGGACTTGAACTCCCAACTTCCAAGATATGTGGACTTCAATTTCAGTTCTGGAGCCCTTTAAGATGTGCAGACTTCGACTCCCAGAATTCCCCAGGGGATTCTGGGAGTTGAAGTCCGCACATTTTTAAAGGGCTCCAGATGATCACATGACCTAGGGACACTGCAACCGTCATAAGTCCATGCCAGTTTCTAAGCATCCAAATTCGGATCCCGTGACCACGGGGATGTTGCAGTGGTCGTAAGTGCAAAAAAGGACCATAAGTCACTTTTTTCAGCGCTGTGGTAACCTCAAAGCAGCCGCTAAATGAATTCTTGTACGTTGAGGACTAGCTGTAGCCAGAGTTTTCTTTTAAAGCGTCATAAACCTTTTAAAATATCGTGGTTTGCTTCCTCCCAATTTTCTCCCCGTCCAGCAAGAAGCATTTTAAGAAATGCATCCGTTTCATCCATTCCTGTCGTCTGCAAGGAGGAAGCTGCCTCGTTCATTGGTAGGTAGAAAAATGGGGGGGGGGGCAGAGGGGGGGAGGTTTGTGGGCCTAGGGTGCAGAATATGTCTGGGACCCACAAGATGGGTTTATGAAGAGTGGGATGTTTGATAGTATTGTTGGAAATATTTAAAAATGCATGAGCAACCTTAAAAGACAATAAAGAGCCAAAAAAAGACCAGAAAAACTATTGAAACAGGAGATAGGAGAGGAATAGACAAGGAATGCAAATAGAATAGAATAGAATAGAATAGAATAGAATAGAATACAATACAATACAATACAATACAATACAATACAATACAATAGTAGAGTTGGAAGGGACCTTGGAGGTCTTCTAGTCCAACCCCCTGCCTAGGCAGGAAACCCTATACCATTTCAGACAAATGGCTATCCAACTTCTTCTTAAAGACTTCCAATGTTGGGGCATTCACAACTTCTGGAGGCAACTTCTGTTCCACTGATTAATTGTTCCCACTGTCAGGAAGTTTCTCCTCAGTTCTAAGTTGCTTCTCTCCTTGATTAGTTTCCACCCATTGCTTCTTGTTCTGCCCTCGGGTGCCTTGGAGAATAGTTTGACTCCCTCTTCTTTGTGGCAACCCCTGAGATATTGGAAGACTGCTATCATGTCTCCCCTAGTCCTTCTTTGCATTAAACTAGACATCCCCAGTTCCTGCAACCGTTCTTCATATGTTTTAGCCTCCAGTCCCCTAATCATCCCCTAATCCTCTTATTTAGTCCCCTAATGTCCCAATTTAGCCTCCAGTCCCCTCATCCTCTTTGTTGCTTTTCTCTGAATGAACAAGAAACTAACAAGGTAGAAAAAGAAACAAAAAACAAAACTCAGTGGGACAATGCTATTAAGATTTATAGAGGCACAGAAAGAGTAGAGAGGAAAAAAGAAAAATGGTATCCAAAAAAAGAAACCAGCCAAAAATAAAGAGAGAAACGATAACAGAATTGGAAGGGACCTTGGAGGTCTTCTAGTCCAGCCCCTGCTCAAGCAGGAGACCCTCACAGAATTACAAAATAACAGAGTTGGAAGGGACCTTGGAGGTCTTCTAGTCCAGCCCCTGCTCAAGCAGGAGACCCTCACAGAATTACAAAATAACAGAGTTGGAAGGGACCTTGGAGGTCTTCTAGTCCAGCCCCTGCTCAAGCAGGAGACCCTCACAGAATTACAAAATAACAGAGTTGGAAGGGACCTTGGAGGTCTTCTAGTCCAGCCCCTGCTCAAGCAGGAGACCCTCACAGAATTACAAAATAACAGAGTTGGAAGGGACCTTGGAGGTCTTCTAGTCCAGCCCCTGCTCAAGCAGGAGACCCTCACAGAATTACAAAATAACAGAGTTGGAAGGGACCTTGGAGGTCTTCTAGTCCAGCCCCCTGCTCAACCAGGAGACCCTTACAGAATAACAAGAGTTGGAAAGGATCTTGGAGGTCTTCTAGTCCAACTCCCTGCTCAACCAGGAGACCCTTACAGAATTATAGAATAACAAGAGTTGGAAGGGACCTTGGAGGTCTTCTAGTCCAGCCCTCTGCTCAACCAGGAGACCCTTACAGAATTATAGAATAACAAGAGTTGGAAGGGACTTGGGAGGTCTTCTAGTCCAACTCCCTGCTCAAACAAGAGACCTTTACAGAATTACAGAATAACAAGAGTTGGAAGGGACCTTGGAGGTCTTCTAGTCCAGCCCTCTGCTCAAGCAGGAGACCCTTACAGAATAACAGAATAACAAGAGTTGGAAGGGACCTTGGAGGTCTTCTAGTCCAACCCTCTGCTCAAGCAGGAGACCCTTACAGAATAACAGAATAACAAGAGTTGGAAGGGACCTCAGAGGTCTTCTAGTCCATCCCCCTGCTCAAGCAGGAGACCCTTACAGAATGACAGAATAACAAGAGTAGGAAGGGACCTTGGAGGTCTTCTAGTCCAGCCCTCTGCTCAAGCAGGAGACCCTTACAGAATAACAGAATCGGAAGGGACCTTGGAGATCTTCTAGTCCAGCCCCCTCCTCAAGCAGGAGACCCTCACAGAATTACAAAATAACAGAGTTGGAAGGGACCTTGGAGGTCTTCTAGTCCAACTCCCTGCTCAAACAAGAGACCTTTACAGAATGACAGAATAACAAGAGTTGGAAGGGACCTTGGAGGTCTTCTAGTCCAGCCCTCTGCTCAAGCAGGAGACCCTTACAGAATAACAGAATAACAAGAGTTGGAAGGGACCTCAGAGGTCTTCTAGTCCATCCCCCTGCTCAAGCAGGAGACCCTTACAGAATGACAGAATAACAAGAGTAGGAAGGGACCTTGGAGGTCTTCTAGTCCAGCCCTCTGCTCAAGCAGGAGACCCTTACAGAATGACAGAATAACAAGAGCTGGAAGGGACCTTGGAGGTCTTCTAGTCCAACTCCCTGCTCAACCAGGAGACCCTTACAGAATGACAGAATAACAAGAGTAGGAAGGGACCTTGGAGGTCTTCTAGTCCAGCCCTCTGCTCAAGCAGGAGACACTTACAGAATAACAGAATAACAAGAGTTGGAAGGGACCTTGGAGGTCTTCTAGTCCAACCCTCTGCTCAACCAGGAGACCCTTACAGAATTATAGAATAACAAGAGTTGGAAGGGACCTTGGAGGTCTTCTAGTCCAGCCCTCTGCTCAACCAGGAGACCCTTACAGAATTACAGAATAACAAGAGTAGGAAGGGACCTTGGAGGTCTTCTAGTCCAGCCCCTGCTCAAGCAGGAGACCCTCACAGAATTACAAAATAACAGAGTTGGAAGGGACCTTGGAGGTCTTCTAGTCCAACTCCCTGCTCAAACAAGAGACCTTTACAGAATTACAGAATAACAAGAGTTGGAAGGGACCTTGGAGGTCTTCTAGTCCATCCCCCTGCTCAAGCAGGAGACCCTTACAGAATAACAGAATAACAAGAGTTGGAAGGGACCTTGGAGGTCTTCTAGTCCAACCCTCTGCTCAAGCAGGAGACCCTTACAGAATAACAGAATAACAAGAGTTGGAAGGGACCTCAGAGGTCTTCTAGTCCATCCCCCTGCTCAAGCAGGAGACCCTTACAGAATGACAGAATAACAAGAGTAGGAAGGGACCTTGGAGGTCTTCTAGTCCAGCCCTCTGCTCAAGCAGGAGACCCTTACAGAATGACAGAATAACAAGAGTAGGAAGGGACCTTGGAGGTCTTCTAGTCCAGCCCCGTGCTCAAGCAGGAGACCCTTACAGAATGACAGAATAACAAGAGTAGGAAGGGACCTTGGAGGTCTTCTAGTCCAGCCCTCTGCTCAAGCAGGAGACCCTTACAGAATGACAGAATAACAAGAGTAGGAAGGGACCTTGGAGGTCTTCTAGTCCAGCCCCGTGCTCAAGCAGGAGACCCTTACAGAATGACAGAATAACAAGAGTAGGAAGGGACCTTGGAGGTCTTCTAGTCCAGCCCTCTGCTCAAGCAGGAGACCCTTACAGAATGACAGAATAACAAGAGTAGGAAGGGACCTTGGAGGTCTTCTAGTCCAGCCCTCTGCTCAAGCAGGAGACCCTTACAGAATGACAGAATAACAAGAGTAGGAAGGGACCTTGGAGGTCTTCTAGTCCAGCCCCGTGCTCAAGCAGGAGACCCTTACAGAATGACAGAATAACAAGAGTAGGAAGGGACCTTGGAGGTCTTCTAGTCCAGCCCTCTGCTCAAGCAGGAGACCCTTACAGAATGACAGAATAACAAGAGTAGGAAGGGACCTTGGAGGTCTTCTAGTCCAGCCCCGTGCTCAAGCAGGAGACCCTTACAGAATGACAGAATAACAAGAGTAGGAAGGGACCTTGGAGGTCTTCTAGTCCAGCCCTCTGCTCAAGCAGGAGACCCTTACAGAATGACAGAATAACAAGAGTAGGAAGGGACCTTGGAGGTCTTCTAGTCCAGCCCCGTGCTCAAGCAGGAGACCCTTACAGAATGACAGAATAACAAGAGTAGGAAGGGACCTTGGAGGTCTTCTAGTCCAGCCCTCTGCTCAAGCAGGAGACCCTTACAGAATGACAGAATAACAAGAGTAGGAAGGGACCTTGGAGGTCTTCTAGTCCAGCCCCCTGCTCAGCCAGGAAACTTCCCCATTTCAGATAAATGGTTGTCCAGTCTCTTCTTATAAACTTCCACTGTTGGAGCATTGGCAACTTCTGGTGGCAAGCAGTTCCACTGGTTAATTGTTCCCACTGCCAGGAAAGGCTGAGATGATTTAAGCTACGACTTTAAAACAGGTGCCAGCTCCAAACTTCACAAAGCTTTTAGCACAAAAACCTTAATTCGTACAATCTCTTTACAAACTAGAACTGAATCGAAGAAGCTTCTTGGATGAGAAGCGAAACGTCTTCAAGGAAAAACCAAGTCCAGTTGCCTTTTGGGCAAATATCAACTTGGGTCAACTCTTAATCTGAATTTAGTAAACTTTTAGGAATTCATCACGTAGTAATTGACTTACGACCTCCCATTGAGCCCAAAACATCTATTGCTAAGCGAGAGTGACTTTTGCTCCGTTTTATAATCTTTTTTGTTAAGTGAGTCGCTCCAATTGTTAAGTGAGTCACATGGTTGTTAAATGAATCTCACTTGCCCTATTGACGTTGCTTGTCAGAAGGTCGCAAAACGGGATCTTCAACTGTCACAAATACTAGCCAGTAGCCAAGTGTCCGGATTATGTGACCATGGGAATGCTGTAATGGTTGTTAAGTGTGAAAAACGGCCGTATCTCCCTCTTTTTCTTCAATGTTTTAACTGCGAACGGTCCCTAAATGAATGGTTGTAAGTTGAGGACGACCTTGCGTTGTAATGAAATAGTGATGGAGACTGGAGGCTGAGAACATGTTATAGAGCAGGAGTCTCCAACTTTGGCAACTAAAAAGACTTCTGGAATTTGAGGGCAAGGCTGACGTTGTGGCGAGACAAGGCATCCCACGGGAAGCTCTGTGGGATCATCGATATCCCAGCTGCCAGGGGACCCTAATCAGATCTAAAAGGCCCCGTAGAGGCAGTAATAGAGGGGAGGACACTCCACTGGTCTCAGGGAGCCTGCAAACTCCCTGATGGATCTGGAGAAAGCTCCCTAAACAGACAGTTGGGAAAGCAGCCATTGCAAGCCGCTACGAAGCTGAGACAGCCACCGGAAGAGCGAGAAGATGGATGGAAGGTGTGATCGACCAGGGTGAGATACCTTTAAAATAGAACTTTTTAAATCCTTTTTAAAAGAGCCTCCTCCTTCCAACAGGCAAGAAGAAGGAAGGAACAGCTGGAAGCGATGGTGGTGTCCGCCTATCCATCCTTCCTCTCTCCTCTCGTTTCCACCTTCCCTTCCTCAATGGAGTTAATGGAAGCACGATGGAGCAATCATCAACCAAAGGAGCAGCCAGCCTCCAAAAGGTGTAAGTTGCTCCATCGCTGAAGGTTTTGAAAAAGAGACTGGATAAACATTTGTCTGAAATGTTATAGGGTTCCCTGCTCCAGCTACGGGTTAGACTATAAGACCTCCATGGTCCCTTCCAATTCTTATGAATTGGGATTATAAAAAGGCAGGAGCACAATAGATTTGCAACTTTGGAAGGTACCTGGGGGATTAAATTTGCAGATGACACTAAGATGGCAGGATCCAGAAGATAAGCTTAGGATCCAAAAAATATCTTGGCAGACTTGAACAATGGGCCCTATCCAACAACAGGAAGTTTAAGGTGGAGAAAAGCAAAGTTTTGGCACCTGAGCAGGAACACGGTTGTTAAGTGAATCTCGTTCCCCCGAAGGTACAAGTACGGATGAGGCGAAACCTGGCTCAAAAACAGTCACTGTGAGAGGGATTTTGGAGTCTTGGTGGACAATCTCTTAAACAGGAGCCAGCCATGTGGCAACAGCCAAAAAAGCTAATATGATCCGTGATTGTATAAACAGAGGCATAGAATCAATATCACATGAAGTATTACTACTGCTTTATAAAGCCTTAGTAAGGCCACACCTGGAATCCTGCATCCAGTTTTGATCACCACGTTACAAAAAATATGTTGATAGACTTTGGAAAAAGTTCAGAAAAGAGCAACCGAGCAGCCAAAAAGAAAGAGAGGGAGGGAGAAGAAGAAGAAGAGGAAGAAGGAGGAGAATGAGAAAGAAAGAAAGAAAGAAAGAAAGAAAGAAAGAAAGAAAGAAAGAAAGAAAGAAAGAAAAAGAAAGAAAGAAAGAAAAAGAGAAAGAAGAGCAGCAGCCAAAAAAGCTAATATGATCCTTGGTTGCATAAACAGAGGCATAGAATCAAAATCACGTGAAGTATTAGTACTGCTTTGTAAAGCCTTAGTAAGGCCACACCTGGAATACGGCATGCAGTTTTGGTCCCCACATTGCAAAAGAGATGTTGAGACTTTGGAAAAAGTGCAGAGAAGAGCAACTAAGAGGATTAAAGGCCTGGAGACTAAAACATACGAAGGACGGTTGCAGGATTTGGGTTTGGCTAGTCGAGAGAAAAGAAGGACTAGGAGGGACACGATAGCAGGATTCCGGTATTTGAGGGGCTGCCCCAAAGAACTGGGGGTCAACTTAATTTCCAAAGCACCAGAAGGCAGGACAAGAAGCAACGGATGGAAACTAACCAAAGAGAGAAGCAACCTGGAATTAAGGAGAAACTTCCTAACAGTGAGAAAAATTAACCAGTGGAACTGCTTGCCTCTGGAAGTCGTGGATGCTTGAAAACTTCCAGTGACGGAGTCCCCACAACTTCTGGAGGCAAGCTGCCCCACTGATCAAATATTCTCACTGTTAGAAAATTTATCCTTGTTCTAGGTTGCTTCTTTCCTTAACAGAATAACAGAGTTGGAAGGGACCTTGGAGGTCTTCTAGTCCCACCCTCTGCTCGATCAGGGGACCCGATACCATTCCAGACCAATGCTTGTCCAATCTCTTCTTTAAAAGCCTCAGGCGATGGTTTTAACCGTCAGGAAGTTGCTCTTTAGTTTTAGGTTGCTTCCCTCCCTGATTAGTTTCCACCCATTGCTTCTTGTTATGCCTTTGTTGTCCCCAAAATTGGACTCTTGTTTGGTGTCGAAGCCAATAAGTCACCGGACACAAGGGGTGGTACAAAATTATATTTTGGTACCAAGATATAAGGACCCCTGTTTGAAAAGCTGACAAAGGGGCCAAAATTAGAATCTTACAGCGGTTTTTATAGCCAAGGGATGGTTGCCTTCAACCCTTTGCCCTTCCCCTAATAATGCACGCATAACCGATAATATGGATTGGTTATTTGGATTTCAGC
Source organism: Natrix helvetica (assembly GCF_964273705.1). Taxonomy (NCBI): domain Eukaryota; kingdom Metazoa; phylum Chordata; class Lepidosauria; order Squamata; family Natricidae; genus Natrix; species Natrix helvetica. The sequence goes on from NC_138549.1 coordinate 176,189,798, forward strand.
CTCCTAAACCTTTAGGTTTGTTATGCTAAATAGGTAAATGTCACTCCACCTGTTTTTCACCCCAGGTATCTTGCAAAACGTGCCACCTCTATGTGGGTTTGGAGGTTTTCTTATAAACAAGCTATTCTTGTTCCTAACATCCTGGCTAGTGGTTTTAGGGTGCTAACTTCTGTCTCGCTGTTAATGTGCAGCCCCCACCCGCCCCCCTTCCTATTGCAGAGCAGAATAAAAGAACAAACCGTTTTAAAGGAGGCTGCTCCCCCGCGACCCACTCTCCTTCCAAGAGAAAAGTAAAAGCAGTTTAAAACTTTTGTCTGAAGCAGCAACCCCCCCACTCCCTCCAATCCCCCACCTCCCTCTCTGGTGAGAGAGGCAGGAAGGAGCAAAGCAGTGGTGAAATCTAATTCACCCCCCACCCCCAGTTCTGTGGCTGTGGCTTTTTGGTGGGAGAGCGTCATGTGACTGGGTGGGCCGTGGCCAATTTTTTTTCATGGGCAGCTTTTTTTAAAGCATTTTTTCCCCTGTTGATTCAGGCAAACTGCTTTAAAGCTGCTTTAAAAAGCTTTTTAAAAAGCTTTTTTTTTTTTTTTACTATTGGTTCGCAGAATCAAGGAAAATCGTCCCAACTGGTTTCACTGAACCCGGCTGAATTGGGCGGATTTCACCCCTGGAGCAAATCCCTTAATTGCCAAGGCAAAGAAATGAAGACAAGAGAAAATGTTTTTTTATCAGAATTCATATTCCTCCCTCTCCTGTCCATTCCACCCACACCTGGGTGCAATCTCCACATATGACCCTCCCTCTGATCCCCAGGACCTCACCTGGACACACATTTCATCATCTGATCCTTCACACTCAGGGGCCTTGGAGAATAGTTTGACTCCCTCTTCTTTGGGGCAGCCCCTGAGATATTGGAAGACTGCTATCATGTCTCCCCTAGTTCTTCTTTTCATTAAACTAGACATACCCAGTTCCTGCAACTGTTCTTCATATGTTTTAGTCTCCAGTCCCCTAATCATCTTTGTTGCTCTTCTCTGCACTCTTTCTAGAGTCTCCACATCTTTTTCATACTGTGGTGACCAAAACTGGATGCAGGATTCTAGGAGTGCCCTTACTAAGGCTTTGTAGACTGGTATTAGTACCTCCCTTGATCTTGATTGTATCCCTCTGCTAATGCAGTTTAGGCTTGCATTGGCTTTTTTGACAGCTGCAATCCATGGCTGGCTCCTATTTAGCTGGTTGTCCACTAAGACTCCAAGATCCCTCTCACAGTCACTGCTATGAAGCCTGGTTTCACCCAGTCAATATGTGTAGTTTGCCTACGTGTAGTCTTGCCTAAGTGTTAAGACTTTACTTCTGCTCCCCTCTTCTTTGGGGCATCCCCTCAGATACTGGAAAACTGCTTTCCTGTCTCCCCTGGTCCTTCTCTTTCCTAGACTAGCCAGGCCCAGTTCCTGCAACCGTTCTTCATGTGTTTGAGCCTCCAGTCCCCTCATCATCCTGGTTGCTCTTCTTTGCATTCTTTCTAGAGTCTCCACATCTTTTGTTATAGTGTGGTGACCAAAACTGGATGCAGGATTCCAGGTGTGGCCTTACTAGGGCTTTACAGAGTGGTATTAGCACCTCCCTTGATCTTGATTCAATCCCTCTGTTAGTGCAATTTAGGATTGCATTGGCTTTTTTGACAGCTGGCTGATATTTCAAGGAGCCATTCAGCCCAAGCTGGGCCTGAAGGTCAGCAGACGGAGGGCCAGGCCACCATCTCAGCCACCTGTCTGCTTCCTCAGGACCAAGCCTTTCTTTGTCTCAAACCGCCGGGACAATAAGCCACCATCCGTGTGGGCCTCTGGAAGGAAGCCGCGAACAGAGGGATTGTGTCGTCAGCGGCATATTTGGGGGCCCTGCCATCTGTCTCTGCGTGGCGGCCAAGGTGGATGGCAGCTGTCCCTGGATTCTGCCAGCATCCCTGGGGGAAGGGGTGGGGGTGGGGTGGGCTTCTACCATCTTGCTTCAGCATCTGATGATCCATCAGGGAGCCTTCTTAGCTGTCGTATCTCTTCCAGCCCCCGGAGAAGACGGTGCAGAGAACGGACTCTGAAATTCGGCCAGGCAGAAATTAAACCCAGGGAGAAATTGTAGAGAGCAACAGCAGACGTTCTGATCTGATGTTTGATGACGATGATGATGATGTTGATAATGCATTTTTTTCCAAACAGGGAAAGCATTGGAGATTTTTTTTAAAAAAAAGGCTGACATCCAGGTTTTCAAGCATTTGGCAAAACATTTTATAAAAGGAAGGAAGGAAGGGAAGAAAAGAAGAGAGGGGAAGAAAGGAAAAGAAAAGGCAAAGAAGAAGGGGAAAGAAAGAAGGGAGGGAGGGAGGGGAAGAAGGAAGGAAAAGGGAAAGAAGGGGAAGGAAAGAAGGGAGGGAGGAAACGAAAGAAAAAAGGGAAGGGAAGGAACAAAAGAAAGGGCAAAGAAGAAGGGGAAGGAAAGAAGGGAGGGAGGAATAGAGGAAGGAAAAAAAGGAAGGTGGGAAGGGAAGGAAAGGAAAAAGGGGAAAAAGAAAGTGCAAAAAAGAAGGGGAAGGGAAAAAGGGAGGAGGGAAAGAAGGAAAAGGGGAAGAAGGGGAAGGAAAGAAGGAAGAAAAGAAAAAGGGAAGGAAGAAAGGAAAGGGCAAAGAAGAAAGGAAAGGGCAAAGAAGAAGGGAGGGAGGAATAGAGGGAAAAAAGGAGGGAGGGAGAAGGGAAGGAAAGGAAAAAGGGGGGAAAGGAAAGTGCAAAGAAGAATGGGAAGGAAAAAAAGGGAGGAGGGAAAGAAGGAAGGAAGGAAAAGGAGGAAGGGGGAGGAAAGAAGGAAGAAAAGAAAAAAGGGAAGGAAGAAAGGAAAGGGCAAAGAAGAAGGGGAAGGAAAGAAGGGAAGGAGGAAGGAAGAAAAGGAGGGAGGGAGGAGGAAAGGCAGGCCATTATTTCTTAGAGCAACAAAATAGAGTCAGAGTCACCATGGCGAGTTGGGTGGCATAGAAGTTTAGCAATCAATCAATCTATTAATTCACAAAATATCCTGATCATGGCAGCAGGTGCTGGCTGGGGAATTCTGGGAGTTGCAGTCCACCCTTCTGGAAGGTGCCAAGGGTTCCAAAATGGACAGTGAGGCCTGGTTAGTGGGGAAAGAAGAGAGTGTGAAGGGCTGGGGGGAGCTGCCTTCTCTCCGTGCAGGAAATTCAGATCCTGCTTTGCAGTACATCAAAACCCTCTTTGGGGAGGGGCTCTTTGTAAGCGTTAAGAGCAGAAGCCCAGCCCCCCCCCCCACCATGTTAACCATACCTCCCCCCCACCTCTTAAAGAGGTCCAATCTCTGCCTTTGGCCCACCCTTGTCTAGATTTGGGGGCTGCAAGTGCTCACAACCTTTGCAAGGCCCTCAGAGCAACGGCAGAGAAACCTTCCCCCCCCAGAGGTGGAATTCAGGCGGTTCGTACCAGGTCACCCCAACCAGCAGTGGAAATCGCGGGCACATTTTTGAAGCCGGGTCAGAGGTGAGTTTCTGCTGGTTTGGCACCGGTAATGGCAGCGGGGTGGGGGGAGTCTGCCCACCCACCTGGATGCTTCTGCATGCGCAGAAACATCGCACGAGCAAACTGGTAGTAAAATAAATTCAAATCCACCACTGGGCCGGGTACATGTGCGGAAGGCGCCTGCGCTGGCAAGGCGCATGCAAGGCGCATGAATGGAAGGCACACATGCCCCCGCAAACCGGTGGTAACAAAATGTGAAGCCCACCGCTATTCCCCCCTCTCCCCCCACTCCATCCTTAGCTGTCCATTTCCCCTATACCGGTGGTCCTTGACTTACAAACATTCGTTTAGCGACCGTTCGCAGTTACCGCGCCGCTGAAAAAAAGGAACCTATGGCCGTTTTTCACTCTTACGACCGTTGCGACCTCCCCAGGGTCACCTGATCCAAATCCAGACGCTTGGCAACTGACTCATATTTATGACGGTCGCAACAATCCTGGTGGTCAAGCGGCCCCCTTTTTGCGAGCTTGCGACCAGCGAAGTCAACGGGGAAGCCGGATTTGCTTAACGACCGCATTACTCCCCTACCCACTGCAGGAGTTCACTTAGCAACCGTGGCAAGAAAAGTCATCAAATGGGGGAGGGGGAGAGAAATTCACTCAACTGTCTCGCTTAGCGGCAGAAATGCCGTGCTCAGTTGTGGTTGTAGGGCGAGGACAACCTATAGGCACGCAGCTTTGAGGGACGATAGAGATCCGTACCCAAAGGCTCACAACTGTCTCCTCTCATCCTGGCGCCGTTGGGCTGGCTTGGATGGGCACCATGGGAGTTGTAGTCCGACGGTCAGGGGATTATGGAAGCTGTGGTGGGCGTCTCATTTCGTCGTGCTGTTCCGTTACTTCCACCTGCAACCCTTTCCTGGGGGGCAGGAAAGTTGGCTAGCGTATTTGCGAAGGGGGCAGTGCGGTTGTGTGTTGTGTTGTGGTCCAGCTCAACAGGGAAGGGGCAAGATGCTAGCTTAGACCCTGGCCAAGATGAGGAGGTGGTTGGAGACCCTCTTCTAAGCTCCCCCATGCCATGGAAAATCGGAGTAACACAACTCCCGTCCTACTACGCTGAACAAAAAGCTGGATTTTTTAAAACTCGAATCGTGTTGAAAGTGTCTGGGTGACTCAAGGCCTCCATATACACACACCATAGCTGCAACGGTTGGCATCCTGGGAGTTGTGGCGTACTGGTATCAACTGGGAATAGGGTGGGCACGCTTATCGGTTTAAACCAGGGGTGTCCAAGCTATGCTGGCTGGGGAATTCTGGGAGTTGAAGTCCACAAGTCTTAAAGTTCCTAAGTTTGGACACCCCTGGTTTAAAAGAAAAGGAGGTGGGCACACAGGATGGTAACTTTCTGACTTAGGCCGGTAACTCAATTCTTTTCGATCTCGGCCGCTTTAAGAGGCCTGGACTTCAACTCCCAGAATTCCCCAGCCAGCTCTGAATCCTGGGAGTTGAAGTCCAGCACTCTTAAAGGGGTCGGAATTGCGAAACACAATTGTAGCTGCTCTCTGTAACAACATACAAGTAGTTCTCGACTTACGACCGGCCATTTAATGAATGTACCAAGTTATGACGGATCTCCCAGAACTACTCAGAACCCATTTTGGGGAAGGATGACAGCGGGGTATCACGAGATCACATTTTGGGTGCGGATTTTTCAATGTCGTGACTGCAATTTACGACGTTTTGGGACCTTTTCCCAGAGTTTGATTTCCACTTTCTGGCAAAAAAAAAACAAACCACCCCAAACAAACGCCCATGGGAGGGGGAGGGGGAATGGATTCACATAACGTCCGTCGTGAGAAGCAATCGTAACTTCCAAACTGAACACAGAATGACTCGGCTTACGATCGCAAGGACTGACGACCGTGATGATGGTCGTAAGTCGAGGATTACAATTGCATATCAAGCCTACCCAAAGGGTTGGGAGGGGATCATGGAAGTTGTAGTCAGGATGGGGAAGGGGTGGTCTAGAGAAGAGAACACCCCCCCCAAAATGGCCAAGAATCCTGCTTGACTTGGCTGGCTGCTTTGAGGTACGCTGGATTGAGTGAAGGGCAGCCGGGCATTTCTCTGTTTATTTCCCCCAGGCCCCACAAATCCTGCCCCCCTTGGGACCCCTCCCTCCAGGGTCTGGGATCTTGCCCTCCCCGTACCGCACATAGATCTGACCAAGCCTTCTGTGCGCTCTCTGTGCAGCCGTGCGAGAGGGGAGACGCAGCCAAGTCCTGTTATCAAGAGTCTTTTGTATACCACAAACTTTTTGTATATTTTTAATTCTGCTGCAACATGATAATAAATTCATTTCAATAAAAACTGCCTCCTGGGCCTGAGTCTTTTATTATCCCCCCCCTCCTCTTGCTGATTTCCACTCCTTTTCCGCGGGGGTGGGTGGGTGTTGCATGGTGCTTTTTCTGCACCGGGTTGTGTTTCCTCGCAAACGTTTCATGACCCAACTAGGTAATATCATCAGTGCTTCAAGGGTGGGAGTTTTGCAGAGTGGGTGAGGAGGAGGGAGGAGGAAGAGGAAGACTGTGGGATGCTTTCTGAGCTTGGTGGTTTTCTGGCAGACGTTTCATGACCCAACTAGGTAACATCATCAGTGCTAGAAGGAAGGGGGGTTTCAAGAGGAGGAAGAGGGAGGAGGAAGAGGAGGGAGGGAGGGAGAGAAGGACTGAGAGTTCCTTGGGGGTTCTCTAAGCTTACTTGATTTCTTGAAGTCTTTTCAGGACCCAACTAGGTAATATCATCAGTGCTAGAAGGAAGGGGGAGTTGCAACAGGAAGAGGAGGAGGAGGACTGTGGGATCCTTGATCCTCTCTGAGCTTAGTTGTTCTCTTACAGACATTTCATTACCGAACTAGGTGATATCACCAGTGCTAGGAGAGATTGGGGTTTGCTCTGTTTATATACAGTGCCTTGTCCTGCCAGTGTTGGTCTAATGTTCTTGGTGATTTCTTGATTAGGCCATTATTGAATGTTTGATTGTTTGTCTATGTTGGTAGTTCCTTAATTGTCCCATCAACACTGAGAGGGCAAGCCCCTTGTATATAAACAGGGAACAAACCCCAAACATCCTAGTACTGATGATGTTAAATAGTTGGGTCATGAAATGTCTGCAAGAAAACAACCAAGCTCAGAGAACACCAAGGACCCCAAAGTCATTGTCTTCCTCCTCCTCCTCCTCCTCCACCACCACCACCACCACCACCACCTCCACCTCCTCTTCTCCACAAACACCACTCCCTCTAGTCCTGATGATGTTCCCTAGTTGGGTAATGAAACGTCCAAGCACCCAAGCTCAGAGAGCAGCAAAGGACCCCACAGCTCAACCCTGGGCTACGCATATTCTCTTCTTTTGATCTCTCTCTCTAGAAAGAGTGCAGAGAAGAGCAACAAAGAGGATGAGGGGACTGGAGGCTAAAGCATACGAAGAACGGTTGCAGGAACTGGGAATGTCTAGTTTAATGAAAAGAAGGACTAGGGGAGACATGATATCAGTCTTCCAATATCTCAGGGGTTGCCACAAAGAAGAGGGAGTCAAATTCTTCTCCAGAGGGCAGGACAAGAAGCAATGGGTGGAAACTAATCAAGGAGAGAAGCAACTTAGAACTGAGGAGAAACTTCCTGACAGTTAGAACAATTCATCAGTGGAACAGAAGTTGCCTCCAGAAGTTGTGAATGCTCCAACACTGGACGTTTTTAAGAAGATGTTGGATAGCCATTTGTCTGAAATGGTGTAGGGTTTCCTGTCTAGGCAGGGGGTTGGACTAGAAGACCTCCAAAGCCCCTTCCAACTCTGCTATTCTATTATATCTCTTCCCTTCTGCAAGCTGACTAAATTAGAATTGCCCAATAGATGTTGAGAGTGGGGGATTAAGAGACAGTGAACTTTTTATTATTAATTGTTTTTATTTTTTAAAAAATATTAACATAAAGTACAAGTGAAAGTAAAGACAATGGGGAAAATAGGTAAAGGGAAAGATAAATAAGAGCAGTGATTTCCCAATTTTTTTCGCAGTAACTTACATAATAAAATTATAATCTCAACTTTTTAAGAATAGTGACTCCTCCTAGCCATTTCTATAACAACCGCCTATTTTAATCATCAAAACTCAAAAGTTTTCATTCCATCCCCCCTCCTCTTTCGAGCAGAGAGTACGCAAGCCGTATCCAAGTGGAAGCGATGCTAGAAATCATTTTTCCCCCCTAATTAGAACAGTCAATTTTGCTGTCTCCTGCCAGCTCCGTCTTCTTTTCAATCCCTTCTTCCATCGTGGGAGTTGACACGTCTTTTCATTTTCGTGCCTACGAGATTCTTGCTGCAGTCGGCAGATACAACAATAATTTTCCTCCATTTTTTTTTCAATATCTTTATCCAACAGTTTCAAAAGAAGAATGTCTAGACTCTGTTGTGTTTTCATTTTGAGGATCTTCTGAATTAAAACATAAATCTGGCCCTGATTTTTCTGTTGGAGCGCGCACAGCACGGCTACCATATTGAGCAAAATACGGGACGCAGAGTTTTTGTCTTTCAAACAGTGGTTTATATACAGGACTTATATATACATACATACACGTGCCAGGCAAATACAAGGCAATCAATCAGTCTACAACTCTACACAGACAACTACAATGGAGATAGATACACGAGGAGAGAGACAGACGCCCTCACATGGCCTCCCTTATATATCTGGTTTCTTAAAGTGGCAGTTATATATGCAACTTCTTAAATGGCAGTTATATATATATACAGCTTCTTAAAGTGGCAATAACCATGCTGACTCACCTGTTCAATCTAGCCGGCCTGGCCTAATTCCTAATTCCCAATTTTAGTTCCTCAAGCCTGCATTTTTAAAAATTTTCTAGGGGTATACTTTTAGTTGTTTTTAATTTGATTTTTAATTTTTACTTTTTGTACAGTTGTATGAGGTTTAATTCGTTTTTAAGGGTATGGGATATTTGTCTTTTGTATTCGTTTTAATGACACACCTGTACACCGCCCCGAGTCCCTTCGGGGAGAGGGGGCGGTCTAGAAATACTGAAAATAAATATATATATATATATACATACATACACATACATACAGATTCTTAAAGTGGCAGTTATATATGCAACTTCTTAAAGTGGCAGTAACCCTGCTGACTCATCCTCATGGCATCATCTCAGTTTACAGCCTTAATACAGCAGCTGGTCAGCTATTAAATCATCATTACCCTGACATTTTCTTTTCATTTCATTTTTTTAAAATTTTATCTTATTTCATTATTTCCTTTCCTTTCCTTTCATTATTTTATTTTATTATTTTATTTTATTTTATTTTATTTTATTTTATTTTATTTTATTTTATTTTATTTTATTATTTTATTTTATTTTATTTTATTTTATTTTATTTTATTTTATTTTATTTTATTTTTTTATTTTATTTTATTTTATTTTATTTTATTATTTATTTTATTTTATTTTATTATTTTATTATTTTTTTTATTTTTTTATTTTATTTTATTATTTTATTTTTTTATTTTATTTTATTTTATTATTTTATTTTATTTTATTATTTTATTATTTTATTATTTTATTATTTTATTATTTTATTATTTTATTATTTTATTATTTTATTATTTTATATTTTTTTATTTTTTTATTATTTTATTTTATTTTACTTTATTATTTTATTTTATTTTATTTTATTTTATTTTATTATTATTTTATTTTATTATTATTATTATTTATTTTATTTTATTTTATTTATCCCGAGTCCACCACATGGATTTCTTCTGCTTATATGCAATTCCCCTGTGGGACTCAGTGCCACAAGATCTGGTGTGGCCATCTGTTTGGAAGATTTACAAACTGACCGGGCGAATTTGAGGCATCTTGGTGGCTGGGAAACGGGGGGCAGGGGGGGGCAACCACAGTCTCTAAATTCAGAATATCAGATCTAAAGGACCTTTTTTTGGTCTTGCTCAAAAGCTCCCAGGAGACCACCAGACAAGCAGACATCTGGTTCCATCCTGCATTATTTCTTTGTTGCTGTTTTAGCCGAGATGATCTGATTATTTCAGGACTTGGAAAATTTTATTTTATTTTATTATGAAATATGTAAAGCAGGTCCCATGGGTTTAGGCCAGGAGAAGTTTATAGGAGAGGGAAGGCATGTAGCACTAGCCAGAGTCTTTCTTTCTCTCTCACTCTCTCCCTTCCTTCCATCTCTCCTCCCTAACTCTCTTCCTCCCTCTTTCCTTTTCTTCCTTCCTTCCTGCCTTCCTTCCTTCCACCCACCAACCAACCAACCTATCCATCCATCCAATTTTCCTTCCTTCTCCTTCCTTCCATTCTCCTCCCTAACTCTCTTCCTCCCTCTCTCCTCCCTCTCTTCCCATCTCTCCCTCCCTCCTTCCTTCCTTCCTTCCTTCCTCTTGTTGTCTGTCTGTCTTTCTTTTCTTTCTTTCCCTCTCTCTCTCCTCCCTTGTTCTTCTGTCTTCCTCTTTCTTTCTTTCTTTCTTTCTTTTTTCTTTCTCTCTCTCCTCTCTTCTCTTGTCCTGTCTTTTCTTTCTTTCTCTTTCATTCTTTTTTCTTTCTCCCACTCTCTTCTCTTTTCTCTTGTCCTTCTGTCATTCTTTCTTTCTTTTCTTTTTTCTTTTTCTTTTTCTCATTCTCTTCTCTTTTCTCTTGTCCTTCTGTCTTTCTCTTTCTTTCTTTCTTTCTCTCTCTCCCTCTCTCTTTTTTCTTGTCCTTCTGTCTTTCTCTCTTTATATCACCTCCTGTCTTTCTATTTGTCTTTTTCTTCTCTTTCTCTCTCTTTCTCTTCCCCCCTATCTTTCTGTCTTACTCTTCTTTCTCTCTCTCCCTTTGTATTTGTCTTTCCCTCTCTTCTCTTTCTTTCTCTTTCTCTTACTCTCTCTCCCTCTCTCCTCTCTTTCTCTCTCTTTCTTTTTGTCTTTCGGCTTTGGCCAATCTAAAGAAAAGAAGGACTAGAGTGGGACATGATAGCAATATTCTGGTATTTGAGGGGATGCCCCAAAGAAGAGGGGGTCAAGCTATTCTCCAAAGCTCCAGAAGACAAAAACAGTGGGTGGAGACTCATCAAGGAGAGAAGCAATGTGGAATTGAGGAAAAACTTCCTAACAGTGAGAACAATTAACCAGTGGAACGGCTTGCCACTGGAAATTGTGGATGCCCCATCACTGGAGGTTTTTAAGAAGAGACTGGATGGCCATTTGTCTGGAATGTCTCACTGTGGGCAGGGGGTTAGACTAGAAGACCTCCAATGTCCCTTTCCAGTTCTATTCTGATTGATTGAATGATCGATCCATGGATCGGTGGCCCATATGGAGGGAGAGTCCTCCCGGGGACTTCTATCCTCTGGCTGAGTTTGGGCTGCCCTCTCTTGTGGCAGGTTGTCAGTTTTTGCAGGCAAAAAATGCCAGCTTTCCCTACATCTGAGCGTGAGGGCAATGTTGAGATCAAGGATCTTGTGGATCCCTTGGGAAAGAGGGGAAAAGAATCTGCACACCCCTTCAGCAGATTCGATCGTATTTTCGATGTTCTCCTCCCCTGTGGCATATTCATTTGCCAGGATGTGGGAGGGAGCACCTGGGTAAAATCTGAGTGCTTGTCTTTTTATACACACGCAATCACACACACACACACACACACACACACACACAAAGTGTGAACAAAGCTGTCACCGAGCTGATTAGGGAATAAAAACAGGGAGGAGCATTAAAATCCCTGATTTGGGGATGAGCGCATAAACTGTACAGGTACAGTATAGGTGGTACCTTGCTCAGTAGTAGTAACTGTGAAAGGGATCTTGGAGTCCTAGTGGACAACCATTGAAATAGGAGCCAGCCGTGTACAGCAGCTGCCAAAAAAGCCAACACAGTTCTAGGCTGCATCAACAGAGGGAGAGAATCAAGATCACGTGAAGGGTTAATACCACTTTACAATCCCTTGGTAAGGCCACACTTGGGACACTGCATTCAGTTTTGGTCACCACGATGTAGAAAAGATGTGGAGACTCTGGAAAGAGTGCAGAGAAGAGCAACAAAGATGATTAGGGGACTGGAGACTAAAACATATGAAGAACGGTTGCAGGAACTGGGTATGTTTAGCTTAAGAGAAAGAAGGACTAGGGGAGACATGATAGCAGTCTTCCAATATCTCAGGGGTTGCCACAAAGAAGAGGGAGTCAAGCTATTCTCCAAGGCACCTGTGGACAGAACAAGAAGCAATGGGTGGAAACTAATCAAGGAGAGAAGCAACTTAGAACGGAGGAGAAATTTCCTGACAGTTAGAACAATTAAACCAGTGGAACAGAAGTTGCCTCCAGAAGTTGTGAATGCCCCAACACTGGAAGTCTTTAAGAAGATGTTGGATAGCCATTTGCCTGAAACGGTATAGGGTTTCCTGTCTAGGCAGGGGGTTGGACTAGAAGACCTCCAAGGTCCCTTCCAACTCTGTTCTTCTATATATTCTATATTCATGTAGGGTGTGGGCATCCCAGCCGCAGGGCTCCACATTCAAAACCACAGGAAGTCCTGGACTTACAACCAGTTCCTTTAGTGACCGTTCAAAGTTACAACATCACTGAGAAAAGGGACTTACAACCATATTTCACACTTAGGACCGTTCCAACATCCCTGTGGTCGTGCGATTGAAATTCGGACGCTTGGCAACTGACTCACATTTATGACGGTCGCAGTGTCATGGGGTCACATGATCTCCATTTGCGATCTTCAGTGGGGAAGCCAGATTCACTTAACAACTGGGTTATTAATTTACCAACTGGATGGATGGATGGATGGATGGATGGATGGATGGATGGAAGGAAGGAAGGAAGATTGGATGGATGGATGGATGGATAGGTGGGTGGAAGGAAGGAAGGAAAGAAAGTTGATTAGCTGGCTGGCTGGCTGAATGGGTGTGTGGAAGGAAGGAAGGAAGGAAGGAAGGAAGGAAGGAAGGAAGGAAGGAAGGAAGGAAGGAAGGAAGATTGAATGGATGGATGGATAGGTCGGTGGAGGAATGGGTGTGTGGAAGGAAGGAAGGAATATTGGATGGATGGATGGATAGGTGGGTGTGTGGGTGTGTGGAGGAATGGGTGTGGAAGGAAGGAAGGAAGGAAGGAAGGAAGGAAGGAAGGAAGGAAGGAAGGAAGGAAGATTGGATGGATGGGTGGGTGGGTGGGTGGACAAATGGGTGGATGGAAGGAAGGAAGGAAGGAAAGAAAGATGATTAGCTGCCTTGCTGGTTGGCTGAATGGGTATGTGGATGGAAGAAAGGAAGGAAGGAGGGAGGGAGGAAAGGAAGGAAGAAAGGAAAAGAAAAACGGAAGCACAATCTCTTTCAGAAGCATAAATTATTACCCAATTTTAAAGGCATTTCTGGAGAAAGTCAGATAGCCAGAGCCCCCCCCCTCCCCTGCTGCCCTCATCCCCAACCAGGCGCCCCCTCCGTCCTCCTGGCCCAATGCACCCAGAGAGGCCCCTGGGGGGGGCCACAGCTCCCAGCGGATCCCAGCCAGATCCCTCCGAGGAGGCCTGGCCCCTGCAGCTGGAGACGGGGCAGGGCCGGGGCTGGGCGAGCTCAGGGCCAGCGCTTCCCGGACAGGATGGGAGAACAAAGGCCCGGGTGGCGTAGAGGAAGAGGCGGCTTCTGTGGGACGGAGACGAAGGCAGAGAAGCCATGGAGGACGGAGCAAAGAAAGGGAAGAAGGTAAGCGGGGATTCTGGCCCTGGGCTGTCATTTATGGGGCGACTTCACGCTCTGCACTTATGGGGGCTAGAAGACCCCCTGGCCCACCTGGTGGGGCTAATCCTGGGCACCATAGTTAGTGTAGTCCCTGCAGAGGGAGGCTGCTCAGGAGCTCTACTCCTCGACTTACAACAGCTTGTTTGTGGCAGTGAAATAAGGGACTTATGGCCATTTCCCACACTTACGACTGTTGCCCCATTCCTGGGGTTGCGTGATCCAAAATTCAGGCCCTTGGCCATTGACTCACATTTATGACAGTCGCAGTGTTACGTGACCCCCTTTTGCGACCTTCTGATCAGCAAAGTCAACGAGGAAGCCAGATCCGCTCCGCGACCTGAAGAATAGCAGTGATTCACTTAACGACAGTGGCAAGGAAGGCTGTAAAATGGGGCGAAACTGTCTTAACAAATTGTTTCACTTAGCAACCAAAAATGGGGGGGCTGCATTGTGGTTGTAAGTTGAGGACTGCCTGTACTTGGCTAGAATTGAGGGCATCAACCCCAGCCCCACCCGGGGGTGACCCAGAGAAATGGGGGGCAGGAGGCTTTCCCTGAGCTGCCCAGGTGACCGAAGCAGCTCCCAGTTTCCTAAGGGCCCCCTCCGTCCCACGGATGTCTTCTCCTGATGTCAGCTCAGGGCAGGGGCCTTTAGCCACCATTTAGCCACGATAGGAGCCCTTGCTGGGTAGACCCTGCCCCCCCCCCCCAACATAGTAGCTGTTGCTGTTCCCATGCTGGAGGCTGAAGAAGGGGGTGGGGTGGGGGGGCTGCAGCTTGTTCGGTCTGGAGGCTGCCAGCTCAGGTGATTCCCTGCAAGGACATGGGGGTAGAGTTTCTTCTTCTCTCTCTCTCCCTTCCTTCCTTCCATCTCTCCTCCCTAACTCTCTTCCTCCATCTCCCCTTTCCTTACTTCCACCCACCTACCCACCAACCTATCCATCCATCCAATCTTCCTTCCTTCTTTCTCCTTCCTTCCTTCCTTCCTTCCTTCCACCCACCCACCCACCAACCAGCCAACCTATCCATCCATCCACTCTTCCTCTCTCTCTCCCTCCTTCTTCTTCTCCTTCCTTCCATTCTCCTCCCTAACTCTTTTCCTCCCTTTCTCCTCCCACCCTCCCTTCCTTCCCATCTCTCCTTCCTTCCTCCTTCCAATCTCTCCCTTCCTCCCTTCCTTCCACCCACCACCCACCCACCCACCCACCAACCTATCCATCCATCCATCCATCCATCTATCCAATCTTCCTCCCTCCCTCTCTCCTTCCTTCCATCTCTCCTCCCTAACTCTCTTCCTCCCTCTCTCCTCCCTTCCTTCCTTCCACCCACCTACCCACCAACCTATCCATCCATCCAATCTTCTTTCCTTCTTTCTCCTTCCTCCCTTCCCATCTCTCCTTCCTCCTTCCTTCCTTCCTTCCTTCCTTCCTTCCTTCCTTCCTTCCTTCCACCCATCCACCCACCCACCCACCCACCAACCAACCTATCCATCCATCTACTCTTCCTCTCTCTCTCCCTCCTTCTTCTTCTCCTTCCTTCCATTCTCCTCCCTAACTCTTTTCCTACCTTTCTCCTCCCTCCCTCCCTTCCTTCCAATCTCTCCCTTCCTTCCACCCACCACCCACCAACCTATCCATCCATCCATTCATCTATCCAATCTTCCTCCCTCCCTCCTTCCTTTCTTCTCCTTTCTTCCATCTCTCCTCCCTAACTCTCTTCCTCCCTCTCTCCTCCCTTCCTTCCTTCCACCCACCCACCTATCCATCCATCCATCCAATCCTCCTTCCTTCCTTTCTTTCTTCTCCCCCCCCCCCCTGCTCTGTCTCCTCACTCCCACCCTGGGCATCAGGCACCACATGGGGTGGAGGACTGGTGCCCCTCCCATTTGAAAGAGGCAGAGGGCAGACTTAGGGGTAGATGAAAGCTTGACCTCTTGGAAGAAGAGAAGGGGATGAGGTCTTTCTTTTTCCCCCTCCTCTCTTCCTCTTCCTCTACTTCTCCTTCTCCACCTCCTCATCCTTCTTTCTCAAAATAGCCAGAAGGAAAGTTGGGCAGTCCACTTCTTCTCCTCCTCCTTATCCCCCTCCATCTCTCCTCTTCCTTTCCTCTTTCTCCACTTCTCCTCCTCCTCCTCCTCTCCTCTTCCTTTCCTCTTTTTCCCCTCCTCCTCCTCCCTTCCCCTCCTTCTTCCTAGTCTCCTTTGCAAGCGTGACATTGAACCGAAGCTGCCGTGCGCGTCTTCTTCTTCCTTGGCACAGCCCTGCAGCGAGGGGGCCCGGCCACCTGCAGCCCTCGCCGTCTGCTCGGCACCCTCCTTGCTCTCTTGCCGGCTGCCTGCCCTGCTGCCATCCACGGTCTGCCACCCACCGCCTGGCGGTGCCCGGGGGAAGGGGGTTGATGGCAGCTTGGTAACCCTCCCTCCCTCCCTCCTCTTTGCCCGTGCAGGGCTTCGTCTCCCCCATCAAGCGCCTGGTCTTCCCGAAAGCCTCCCGCAAGCAAGCGCCCAAGGGGAACGTCTGCCGGCGGCGGCCCCTCCACTCCGTGCCTCTGTACCCCCCCGACTACCTCATCGACCCCCAGATTCTGCTGCAGGACTACGTGGAAAAGGAGGTGAAGGTGAGTGCAGGGCGGGGAACACCCCCCCCGGGGCACCCGGCAAATGCCGTCCATTCCCACAGCATCTTTCTGAGCCCCTCTGCCAATTCGACCTCCCCGGGGAGGTCTTTGGTGGTCTCTGAGGTTGATTGTTTTCTTGCAGACGTTTCATTACAAGCCCCACCATCCTTCTAGCACTGATGGTGTTCCCTAGTTGGGTCATGAAATGTCTGCAAGGAAATAACCAAGCAACAAGGATCCCACAGTTCAACCCCAAGCTACAAATATTTAAAGAAATTTAAAAACAATTGAAGAATTGGCAGAACAAAACTTGAAAGTTGACTGGCTAACCTACTTGCAAATCAAAACTAAACACAATAATGATACTAAAATATATGACATCGAAACAGAACCACACGAATTGGATAAAATAATTCATAGCTCGGATAGAAAGATGATAGGGAGAATATATAAATTTCTCCTGAAGCATAAAATGGAAGAGGAAATTGTGAAAGAACAAATGATAAAATGGGCGCAGAACTTTGGCTATAATATTGAATTGGATAAATGGGAAAAATTTGGGGGAACAAACTTAAAAATGACACTATCAGTTGCATACAAGGAAAAATAGTGCAAAATGTTTTACAGATGGCACCTGGCACCAACAAGGTTAGCTAAAATCTCAACAAATACCTCCCCAAAATGCTGGAAATGTGAATCAATACATGGAACATACTATCACTTATGGTGGACCTGTGAGGAGGCTAACATTTTTTGGAAAAGGATCAAAAAGTGGCTAGAGGTAATAACAGGTGTTAAAATAGAACAGAAACGTGAAATTTTTTTATTAGGAATAATGACTGCAAAATATAAAAAAGAAATTCAGTATTTAATATGACATATAATTACGGCGGCAAGGATTACCTTTGCCCAGAAATGGAAAAACTAATTCCAAGCGAAGAGGAAATAATAAGGAAGGTTATGGACTGTGCTGAAATGGACAAATTAACAAAAGAAATTCAGGGAAAAGAAGAAACAGAATACTACCAGGTATGGGATAAATGGTATCGGTGGATGGAAGAAAGAAACAAGGATCAATGAAGGAAGACAACAGAGCCCAAAAATAGTAGTTAAGGAGAATTAACACATATATATATATGTATCCAAGTGGTTTAAATTTACTGGAGGTAATCAGCCAATGTAGCAGACAGAGGAGTAAGATAAGAGGGTTAAGAATGGTGAAATACAAATGAAATATAATAGAAGGGGAAACAATATAAGGTGAGCAATATCAATTGGCAATTGCTATTAGAAAGAAGAGGAAGCTCCTGTTTGTATTATATTGTGTAAATGTGGTGTACGTCTAAGTTTTGTGTATGTTTATTTTACATGTTTGTAAATAAAATTTAAAACTAAAATTTTTAACAGAGTTGGAAGGGACCTCGGAGGTCATCTAGTCCAACCCCCTGCTCAGGCAGGAAACCCTAGGCCAGGGGTCAAAACTTGGGAACTTTAAGACTTGTGGACTTCAACTCCCAGAATTGAAGTCCACAAGTCTTAAAGTTCCCAAGTTTGGACACCTCCGCCTTAGACCATTTCAGACCAAATTTTGAAATGGCTCTGGGTGCAAAAACGGCGAGGAACATTTCCCCCCACTCCCCCAGCCCCGATCCATGCCCCCCAAAAAACCTCCAATTTATGAACAGACAATACAATACAATACAATACAATACAATACAATACAATACAATAGTAGAGTTGGAAGGGACCTTGGAGGACTTCTAGTCCAACCCCCTGCCTAGGCAGGAAACCATATACCGATATATATATAGACAAACAAGTTAAGCAGCAGAAAACAAAGCAAAGAGAAATATTTGTTCCTTGTTCGCGCAATCTGTGCTCACCGTAAATTCTGCCTTTAAAAATATAATTCATAACAAAGAAGATAAATTCATAACAGAAATGTACAAATATTTATTAGAAGTAACATTGGGAGAAGAAGCAGTTAAAGTTGGAATGTTAGTGTGGGCCAAAAATTTCAGACACAATATACTCCTAGTGGATTGGGAAAGAATTTGGAACACAAATTACAAATTAACAAGATCAAAGAAAACATGTACAAAATGTACCCGAACATGAATCCGACTTGCTGGAAGTGCAAAAAAAAAATGCAAGGAACTTTCTATCATATGTGGTGGAACTGTCCGAAATCTCAAATGTATTGGATGAAAATTTGGAAACGGATACAACAAATGACAGAGGAACAAATAGAATACAAACCGGAACTCTCTCTGCTGGGAATAATCAAGGGGAAATATAAAAAGAAAATTAAATACATACTAACACACCTGTTGACTACAGCCAGAATAACATTTGTTGGAAACAGAGTAATATTCCCCCAGATGAATGAGCGATTCAGGAAATTTTGTGCAGAATTGGGCAATTTAACGCTAAGGTTAAAGGACAAAGAAGAGTCTGAACACTATGAAATTCGGGATAATTGGTATAAGTGGTTGCATAACAGGAATAAAGTTAATTCAGCCGAGAAACAATAGAGAAATGTATAGAACTGTAGACGAAGGTGTATAAATATAGAAGCGAGATTAGATTGATATATATACAGGTGTGATGACACAACAATGTTCAAGTGAGGATTGTAAGAGGTTATAGAGCAGAGTTTCTCAACCTTGGCAATTTGAAGATGTTTGGACTTTAACTCCCAGAATTCCCCAGCCAGCTGGCTGGGGAATTCTGGGAGTTGAAGTCCAGACATCTTCAAATTGCCAAGGTTGAGAAACACTGTTATAGAGGGAGCAAACAATGAAAAAAATTGCTCATAAAAATGTAATTCACGTTTACTCAGGTGTCATTCTGATTTTTTCTCATTATTTTCCTCTTTTTTTCCTAGTTTTTAGGGCACCTGGCCTGGGTGAACACATCCCTCAATCCTTCGAGCCGGGATGAATTATTGCAGCTTTTGGATACCGCGAGGGTAAATCTGCTTTGCAACGCTTTCGTGTGGCTCAATTTACTGTACAGCTAGTCCTCGACTTACAACCGTTCGTTTAGTGGCCGTTCTTTTACCACGGCACTGAAAAAAGCGACTTTGGACTGCTTTTCACACTTATGACCGTTACGGCGTCCCCGGGGTCATGCATTCAAAATTCAGACCTCAGCAACTGATTCGTATTTATGACGGTCCCCAGGTCACGTGATCCTCTTTGGGGCCTCCTGACAAGCAAGTCAACGGGGCAGACCGACTCACTTAACAATTGTGCTGAAAGAGGGGGCGAAATGGGGCAAAACCAATGTTTCAGTTAGCAATGGAAATTTTGGGCTCAGTCGTGGTCGTAAGTCGAGGACTGCCTATAATGATCTTGGAATGTTTTTTTTTGGTGGGGGGGAGAACTTAATGCAGGGATGGGGCAATTTTGCCAAGGGGCCATAAGAGACTCCGGGGCTGGAAAAGGCTGTGGCACATGGTGCCTCTCGCACTCCCAAGGGGGGTCAGGCTGGGACGCCAGGCCTTCGACACCCCTGAGTTGTCCCTGAAGTTTGGCTCCTCTTCCTCCCCGCAGCAACTGAAGGAGCTGCCATTGCAGACCACACCTGAGCAGCAAAGCATCCTGAGCCTCTCTGCCCGCTGCCTCCTGCTCACCTGGAGGGACAACGAGGAGCTCATCCTCCGGATCCCCACCCACGAAATTGCCGCCGCTTCCTACCTGAGGGACGATGCGCTACATCTGCTGGTGCTGAAGACAGGTGCGCCGAGGAGGAGGAGGAAGAGGAGGAGGAGGAGGAGAAAGAAGAGGAGGAGGAAGAGGGAGAAGAGGAGGAGGAGGAAGAGGAGGAGGAGGAGGAGGAAGAGGAGGAGGAGGAGGAGGAGAAAGAAGAGGAGGAGGAAGAGGGAGAAGAGGACGAGGGGGAGGAGGAAGAGGAGGAGGAGGAGAAAGAGGAGGAAGAGGAGGAGGAAGAGGAGGAGGAAGAGGAGGAGGAGGAAGAGGAAGAAGAGGAGGAGGAGGAAGAGGAGGAGGAGGAGGAGGAAGAGGAGGAGGAGGAGGAGGAGAAAGAAGAGGAGGAGGAAGAGGGAGAAGAGGACGAGGGGGAGGAGGAAGAGGAGGAGGAGGAGAAAGAGGAGGAAGAGGAGGAGGAAGAGGAGGAGGAAGAGGAGGAGGAGGAAGAGGAAGAAGAGGAGGAGGAGGAAGAGGAGGAGGAGGAGGAGGAAGAGGAGGAGGAGGAGGAGGAAGAAGAAGAGGAGGAGGGGGGAGCATTAGGGGGGAAGGAGAGACCCCTGATGCCTGTCCTCACTTGGGTTGGCCGAGGGAGAGGCTCCTTTTGATTGGCTGGGGCTCTTGCCTGTCCCAACTCTTTCCACCCCCAATTTGCAGGTGTTGGTTCATGGTCTGGATCAGGTCAAAGATCCAAGTCCTGGTCAGGTCTCAAATCAGGACAAGTTCCAGATCCGGATCTGGATCCAGGTCGTGGTCCTGATCTAGAGCCTGAACCAGATCTGAGTCCAGGTCAAGACAGGTCCAGTCAAAGTCTAGATCCACGCAAAGATCTAGATTCTGGTCCAGGTGTGGTCTAGAATGAGGGGCAGGTTCAGATTCAGATTCAAATTTAGATCTGGTTCCAGGTCTTGATCCATTATCTTGACCCAAGTCTGGGTCCAGATCTCAGTGCAGGTCCAGATCTGGATCCAGGTCCTGGTCCAGGTTAAGACAGAGATCCAAGTCAAGGTCCAGGTCCTAATCGAGTTCCAGGCATAGATCTAGATCTCAGTCCATGTTCAGGTGCAGTCTAGAACAAGGACCAGATCCAGATCCAGATCCATTATATACACCCAAGCCTGGGTCCAGATCTGGATTCAGGTCCAGGTTCGAGATCTATGTCGAGTTCTAGATTCAGGTCGATGACAGATGAAGATCTAGAACCTAGTCCAGTTCCAGGTCCTGTCTACAATGAGATTTAGCTCCAAGTCCTGATCCAGATCTAAATCCAGATCTGGGTGCAGATCCAGCTCCCAGGGCAAAATCAGGAGCAGCTCGAGGTCCAGGTCAGGTCCAGGATGAGGATGAGGGACATCATGATCTTCGCCATCATCAACAGGACCAGGACCAGATCCAGGACTTCCTCGCCTGCCAAATTATGCACGCACCGAACCAGCAGTGATGCCGTCAGCAGGGGCCCCCCGGAACCAATCCATAGACAAGGGTTAATGTGGGACCTTCCTCTCAAGCTCTGGACATCCATGCCAACGATGGGAGAAATGGCGTTGCTTGTGAGTGGGTGCGAGCAGGCAACGCCACCTTAAACTGGGCAGCCCTAGGCCTGGAAAGGAGGGTCAGCGGGGGGGGGAGGCTGAGTGGAAGAGCAGTATTAGACTGCGGTCCGGGGGGGGAGGGTTGGGGACCCCGCCCTACAGGAAAAAAATGACAGTTACCCAACACTTACGTCACTTGGTACTCTCTGAGCTGGGCTGTTTTGATGCAGACATTTCCTGACCTAACTGGGGAACACCATCAGTGCTAGAAGGGAATGGGTTTTGCGGAGGAAGAGGAGGAGGAGGAGGAGGAGGACAACGACAACTGTGTGGTCTTTGGTGCTCTCTGAGCTTGATGCTTTCCTTGCAGACGTTTCATGGCCAAACTAGGGAACATCATCAGTGCTAGAAGGGAATGGGCTCGGAGGAGGAGGAGGAGGAGAGTTGCATCCTCAGCAGTCCCTGGGCTTGGTGGGATGTTTCAGCACCCAACTATGGAATAACATCCGTGATAGAAGGGAGTGAGGTTAGAGGAGGAAGAGGAGGAAGAGGAGGAAGGAGGAGGACTGGGGGGTCCTTGGGGCTCTCTGAGCTTGGCTGTTTTCTTGCAGACGTTTAATGGCCGAACTAGGGAACATCATCAGTGCTAGAAGGGAGTATGTGTGTAGAGTGGAGGAGGAGGAGGAGGAAGAGGAGGAGGACTGGGGGGTCCTTGGGGCTCTCTTGATGCTTTCCTTGCAGACGTTCTATGACCCAAACTATCTATCATCCTTATTCTGGGCCTGTTTTCCTTCCCTCCCTCCCTCCCTCTGCCAGGCCTGGGCGTTGACCCGGTCCCTGCAGGGGCCACGCTGGACCTTTATCCGGCAATTCCGCAACCGGACAAGAAATATCCTGCAGGAGCCGCTGCCGAGAAGAGAGCCCCGGACTCCCGGCAGTTGGGCTGCCCCATGGAACGGCGCCACACCATCTGCAGCCTGGACTGGAGGATGTCCCGCGGGGGCTCCGAGAGTCGTCCCAGCGGCGGAGGGAGCCTGGAGCGCAAGCAGGCCACGGGCAGCTGGGAGAAGAGGCAGCGGACCAGCAGTGGCACTGGGAGAGCCTTCGGCAGCTGGGAGCCCAGGCACGGCAGCCAAGCCGGGGGCAGCTGGGAGCGTGGGAAAACCTACGGCAGCTGGGAACACCGCCATACGGGCAACAACCCGCTGGACCCCAAGGAGCCTTGTCCGGACGCCTACTGCAACCTGGTCATCTTGGCTGTAGCCAACCGAGTGAGTGTGCCAGCCCTGCGCCGAGAGGTTTTTTTTTTCACAAGCAGGGCGCTAGAGGTCATCCAGCTGGTCCCTCCCCATGCATGAAGCAGTGGGGGGGGAGGGGACAGGGCCCCAAAACTTTGGTTTGCTTTCAGTTTGTAAACCAAGGGGACACCTTAAAGCCCTCGACCTCATCCATTTTAAGACGGGTGGACTTCAAAGTCTCGGAATTCCCAAGCCAGAAATGCAGGAGATGCTGAATTCTAGTCCTGCATTAAGCACGAAAGCCAGCTGGGTGACTTTGGGCCAATCACCAGGAGACAGTGAATTCTAGTACCGCCTTAGGCATGAAAGGCAACTGGGTGACTTTAGGCCAATCACCAGGAGACGGTGAGTTCTAGTCCTGCCTCAGGCATGAAAGCCAGCTGGGTGACTTTGGGCCAATCGCCAGGAGACATGAGTTCTAGTCCTGCCTTAGAGAGGAAAGTCATCTAGGTGACTTTGGGCCAATCACCAGGAGACGGTGAGTTCTAGTCCCGCCTTAGGCACGAAAGCCATCTGGGTGACTTTGGGCCAGTCCTTCTTTCTCAACGCAGCCCACCTCGCAGGGTTGTTGTGGGGAAAATAGGAAGTGGTGCCCGATATGTTCACCCCCTTGAATTCTTTGCAAAAATAATAAAGATACTAATAAACAAAACAACAATAACCATCGCCGTTCCCTCCTTGCTCTCTGTCCAGGATACCGCTGAGGAGTCCTGTGCTCTGATCTGCCAGGTTTTCCAGATCATTTACGGGGACCAAAGCATCGAGTGTGTGGATCGGGCCGGCTACCACTACACCTCCACCCCAAAACGTCCTTGGCTCTCCAGCCGGAGTGAGTAGAACGCCCTGGAAACGGGCGTAAATGCCAGCTGGGTTCTCAAGTGCCAAAATGGGATCACACAGCTGTGTGTGTGTGTGTGTGTATGTGTGTGTGTGTGTCTGTGTGCGCGCGCGCGCGCACACCTGTCAGAACTTGTGTCCTAAATGCCTTTTGCAGGTGTGTGTGTGTGTGTCATAACTTTGAACGGTTGCTAAGTGAGGACTACCTGTACAAGAGACAGATATAGACTGAAATTTTAAAAAATCCTGATCTTTCCCATCCAACCTCATCACCTTGTGGTCTCCTTTCCCATCCCAGGTGAGAGCTGTCGGACCGATGGGACGTACGGTTACGACGCCGACTTCAGCTGCTGCAGCTCCTTGTAAGTCCTGCTCTTGTGACGGCTGACGACCAGCCGGACTGTTGCTTTTTCTTCTTCTTTCTTCTTCTTTTTTCTCTTCTTCTTTTTCTTCTCCTCCAGAACTAAATCTCCTGGTGTGGATTCTGTTAAAGAGGGAGGGGGATTCAGATGACTTACTCTCTGGAAAAAAAAATATTGTGGGGGTAAGACACCCCTAAAACGCCTCAGGGGGGTGTTCTGTTAAGATACAGCCTGTTGTGCCTTAAAACGGCTTCTACCGTACTGCCGTATAATGGCTTCTACTATGCAGCGCAGTGGATTTGCCATGGTAACGGCTTCACAGTACTCCACAAGGGGGCTCCCTCTGGTAAGGGGGAAAATCTAATATTAGAAATTACGTTTGGTCCGGACATTTTCTCCCCTATAAATAAATACCCGGGCAATTCTGGATTATGGGCTAATTTACAATAATTTTAAAAATATTTTGATTTTTGTCGTTCACAGTTCATTTGGTCTCTCCTTTGGCATCCAATCAGAATAGAGTTGGAAGGGACCTTGGAGGTCTTTTAACCCAACCCCCTGCTCATCTTATACCAGGGGTGTCCAAACTTGGGAACTTTAAGACTTGTGGACTTCAACTCCCAGAATTCCCCAGCCAGCATGGCTGCCTGGGGAATTCTGGGAGTTGAAGTTCACAAGTCTTAAAGTTCCCAAGTTTGGACACCCCTGTCTTATACCATCTTATACTATCCTGCTTCAATCTTTTCTTAAACACCTCCAGTGATGTCTGGTGGCAAGCAGTTCCACTGATTTATTGTCCTCACTGTTAGGAAGTTTCTCCTTCATTCCAGGTTGCTTCTCTCCTTGATTGGTTTCCCTCCATTGTTTCTTGTCCTGCCCTTCTGGTGCTTTGGAGAATAAGTTGAGCCCCCCCCCCCCTCTTTCTGGCAGCCCCTCATCATCCTTTCTTAAATTATCGTAATTAATTATTGTAAATAATTATTGTAAATAATTAACATAATTATTTCTTTGATATTGTTGTAAATTTTATCCTGCGGCGATTTGTCCCATGGTGAATTGGCCGTGATGAGTTGTCTGGCAGTGACGACACCTCTAAGCAGCAGGATTGGTGCTTCCACCCAACCTGCCTCTGGCTGGCATCTGGGAACGATATTAGTCCATCGCCACTAAAGGGCACCAGATCCTGGGAAACCGTTTTAGCCCCGCCTCCTCTGCCTACCAGAGAATATTTATTTTCCTAGCAAATTCTGAACAATCTTCTATATTTTATTTCGTCTTTTATTATATTGTTTTATTTCATTAATTTTTCTATTAGACCTGCAACCGCAATTCACCCCAAAATTTCTGTTGCTAAGCGAGACAGTAAGGTTTTTCGCCCCACTTTACGTCCTGCCTTGAATCACTGCAGTTGTTAAATTAGGAAGAAGGTTGTTAAGTGACTCCTGCTTCTCTATTGGCTTCTCTTGTCAGAAGGTTGCAAAAGGGGAGGGTGTGACCCGGGGGCACTACGACCGTCATAAATACGAGTCAGTTGCCAAGTGTCTGAATTTCGAATATGTGACCACAATGATGTGGCAACGGTCGTATGTGTGAAAAACAGTCATATGTCACTTTTTTGAATGCCATTATAACTTTGAGCAGTCAGTAAATGAACGGTTGTAAGTTGAGGACTACCATGTCTTATTCTATTCATTTATTTTCTATTTTATTAATTTATTTTATTGATTGTTTTATTTTACCATATGTATTATTATATTACATTTATGCCACCCGTCTCACCCATTAGGTGACTTTCCTGTCTCACAGTTGTCTTCGTTTTCTTTCTTTCTTTCTTTCTTTCTTTCTTTCTTTCTTTCTTTCTTTCTTTCTTTTTCTTTCTTTTCTCTCTTTCTTTCTTTCCTCTCTTTCTTCTTTCCATTTCTCCCTCCCTTTTTCTTTCTTTTTCTTTTTTTCTTTGTCTCTCTATCTTTCTCTCTCTCTCTCCCTCTCTCTTTCTTTCTTTCTCTCTCTTTTATCTTTCTTTCTATTGTCTTTCTTTCTTTTCTCCCTCTCTCTTTTTTCTTTCCTTTCTCCCTCCCTTTCTTTCTTTTTCTTTCTTTCTCTTTCTTTTCCCTTTTTCCTTTCTCTT
Source organism: Natrix helvetica (assembly GCF_964273705.1). Lineage (NCBI taxonomy): Eukaryota > Metazoa > Chordata > Lepidosauria > Squamata > Natricidae > Natrix > Natrix helvetica. The sequence goes on from NC_138549.1 coordinate 176,215,603, forward strand.
TCTCTTCCTCTTTCTCCTTCGCTTTCTTTCTTTTTTCTTTTTCTTTCTCTTTCTTTTGTCTTTCTTTCTTTCTCTTTCTTTTTCTTTCTCTCTCTTTCTTTTTCTCTCCTCTCCCTCTCTTTCTTTTTCTTTCTTTCTTTTTCCTTTTTCCTTTCTCTTTCTCATTCTCTCTCTCTCTCTCTCTCTTTCTTCTCGTAGCGATGGCTCCCACGAGACCTTTGAGGCTTACTGCAGTGGCTCTTCCTCCCCTCTGCTTCACCAGTCGCATCACAGCCTGGCCACGGCCTGCAGCGGGAGTGACCAGAGCAACAGCAGCTTGGAGCAACTGCAGGACTACATGATGACGGAAAGTCGGGGTTCAGCGTGGGAGGGGCACATGGGGGGGGCTGTGGGGAGGCTGGTGAGCTCAGGTCCATGATGAACCTCCTGGCAGGATTCGCATCCTTTACCCAAGGGCTGGGTGTTGCACTCAAAGCAAAGGACCCAGGCTGGCAGTCATGAGTCCGTGATAAAGTCCTGCAGAATTCTCCCAAAGTTGCCACTGAAAGGGACTAAGCTAAGGGAACTTGGTTTAAAATTACAATCAGTCCTCGACTTATGACCACAGTTGAACCCAACATTTCTGTTGCTAAGCGAAACATTTGTTATGTGAGTTTTGAGTGACGTCAAGTTGGCCACGCCCACCCAGTCACATGACCACCCAGCCACGCCCACCCAGTCACATGACCACCCAGCCACACCTGCCAAGCCACACCCACAGAACCAGTTGTTAAAAAATTTGAATCCCACCAGTGGATTTGCTACGGTTGCTAAGTGAATCATCCCAACAGTTGTTAAGTTAGTCACACGGTTGTTAAGTGAATCCGGCTTTGCTTGTCAGAAGGTCACTTGACCCCGGGACACCACAGCCATCCTAAATATGAGTCAGTTGCCAAGGATGGGAGTTTGGATCATGTGACCACGGGGAATGCTGCAATAATCGAAGTGTGAAAAAGGGTCAGAGGTCAATTTTTTCAGCGCCGTTGTAAACTTCTGTCAATTGGTGAACAACCGATTGTAAGTCAAGGACTAAAGGTAAAAAAAAAATAGAAATAGAAAAAAAAAGATAAATATAAGAACAATTCAAATGACAAGAATTGAAATTCCGAATTTATTGACTTGTTTTTCGCTAAAGCGGGAGTCTCCAAAGTTGGCCACTTTAAGACTTGTGGCCTTCAACTCCCAGAATTCCTCAGCCAGCACTGGGAATTCTGGGAGTTGAAGTCCACAAGTCTTAAAGTGGCCAAATTGGAGACCTGCTTCCTGAGGGATTCTGGGAGTTGAAGGCCACAAGTCTTAAAGTGGCCAAATTGGAGACCTGCTTCCTGGGGGATTCTGGGAGTTGAAGTCTACAAGTCTTAAAGTGGCCAAATTGGAGACCTGCTTCCTGGGGGATTCTGGGAATTGAAGTCCACAAATCTTAAAGTTGCTTTAAGTTTGAAGATCCCTGCTGTAGAAAGCAGTGGGAGAAGGCTGAAGGGGATCCGGTGGGGCTTTCCCTCCCTATAACAGGTCTCCTTGTTCTGCCCCACAGTTGCGAAGCAAGTTGACCCCCCAGGAGATCCAAGGATTCGCCCTCCTGCTCCGTGAATACCGCACGGGCTTAGCGGTGGAGCGGTACTGCACCAGACTCCTCCATCTCTACGGGGAAAAGCGTAAATTTCTCCTTTTGGGTAAATGCATCTATCGCTGGAAGCGGGGAAATAATTTGATTTGCGGGAGGTTCAAGATGGCGACCACATGCAATGAAAGTCCCACCTGGGCGGGGTTTGAGGGGGGGGGTCACGTGATGGGCGCCATCTTGACTTTTTTGACCCCTTTTCCCTCGGGGTTCTAATTCCCTCTTGCCTTGCTCCTGGTTTCACCTGGGGGGGCTGTGAAATCCAGCTGTCTGCATTGAAAACTTGCTAGTCATCCTGGCAAGTTTAGAAATTTGGAAATCGTGACTGCCAAGGATGAAATAAAAGAAGCAAAATTCATGGCAATAAGTCAGGGCGATATCTTACCATTTATATTACCATTTAAAATAACGCCAGTTTAAACCATGTCAGTTCAAATGCAGGTAGTCCTCCAGTTACGACCACAATTGAGCCCAACGATTCTGTCCCTAAGTGAGACATTTGTTACGTAGGCTTTGCCCCATTTTTCTTGCCTTAGTTGTTAAGCGAATCACTGCTGCCGATAAGTTAGTTACCCGGTTGTTAAGTGAATCTGGCTGGTCAGAAGGTCGCAAAAGGGGATCAGGTAACACCCCACCCCACCCCGGGGCACTGCAACCGTCGTAAATATGAGTCAGTTGATAAAGCGTCTGACTTTAAATCATCTGACCATCGGGATGCTCCAACGGTCATAAGTGTGAAGCATAGTCGTAAGTCACTTTCCCCCCAGTTCCGTTGTAACTTTGAACAGTCACTAAATGAACTGTTGTAAGTCGAGGACTACCTGTGATATCAATTCGAATAAATGCCCTTTCCAATCATGCCAATTCGAATCAGGTAGATTTCAAACGATGCCAGTTCAAAGACGGAAATTCTTTGTTTTCACCCCATTTAAGTCTGTGTGAATGGGAGGGTTGTGGAGTTGTGTGTCACTCCAACCTGTTTGTTTGTTTTTTCGTCTTTTTAAGCCAGGGTACAGGGAAACCAAGGGGTGGCTCAGGGGCTGAGACGCTGAGCTTATCAATCAGAAAAGTCGGAAGAGGAAGAGGAAAAGAAGGGAGGAAGAGGAAGAGAAGTGCAAAGGAAGAGGAAGAGAAGGGAGGAAGAGGAGAAAAAGGAGAAGGGAGGAAGAGGAAGAGAAGCAGAAAAGGAAAAGGAAAAGAAGGGAGGAAGAGGAGAAAAAGGGAAGAAGGGGAGGAGGAGGAGGAAAACTCTGTATTGTTGCATAGTTGGGAGTGGAATGTCTGCAAAAAACCCACCAAGCGCAGAAAGCACCACAGATCCCCCTCCCTTCCTGCCCCCTCTTCCTCCTCTCTGCAAATCCCCCTCCTTTCTAGCCCTGATGATGTTACCTAGAAGGGTCCTGAAACGTCTGCCAAAAACAAAACAAAAAGCCACCCAGCTCAGAGAGCACCAAGGACCCCCTCCTTCTTCCTCTCTCTCTCTCTCTCTCTCTGCAGGAATGCGTCCCTTCATCCCTGACCAGGACATCGGGTACTTTGAGGGCTTCCTGGAGGGCATCGGCATCCGTGAAGGGGGCATCCTGACCGACAGCTTTGGCCGCATCAAGAAAAGCATGAGCAGCACCTCTGCGTCGGCCGTCCGGAGCTACGACAGCTGGTCCCTGCACTCCGAGTCGGAGTCCTTCAACCGACGGATCGCCAACATCACCCACGACATTGAAGCGCTGGCAGGGGACGAGGAAGAGGAGGAGGCTGACCACGGGAGCGACGAAGACAATTATCTCTAAAGGGGGCAGTGGACTGGCCAAGATGGACACAAAGCCCCTCCCCTTTGATTGGTGGCATCCAATGGCCATCCAGGTTTTAGGATGGGTGGACTTCCACTCCCAGAATTCCCCCAATCAGCATCCTTTAAGATGGTTGGTCTTAAACTCCCAGAATTCCCCAGCCAGCATGCTTTAAGATAATTGGACTTAAACTCCCAGAATTCCCCCAATCAGCATCCTTTAAGATGGGTGGATTTCCACTCCCAGAATTCCCCCAGCCGGCATCTAGGAATTCTGGGACTTGAAGTCCACCCCTCTTAAAGCAGCCAAGCTTTTATAGGGATTGTTCTCTTGTTTTTAATTGCAAAGAGTTTTGATTGCCTTCCATTGGGCCGCCTTTTTAGGGCATCTTTTGTGTGTCTTTGAGTATACGCAAGCCCCCCTGTGTAGTTGTGTACAGTTGTTGTTCACGGGCTGGTTGGTTTATTGCATCAGGAAGGCGTTGGCTGAAAGCTTTGGAATGATTTCAAATGAAATAAATCCTGCGAAGCCACAGCAGACAAGTTAAAACCAAGAGACCGAGAACAGCACTGGGCACACCTGTGAAATGGGCTGCGGTCCAAGGATGTGTGTGTCACACACACACACACACACTGTTACAAAGCAGCCCAGTTGTGGAGATCAGCAGAGAGGCTGTTTAGAACAAGGGGTCTCCACCCTTGGCAACTTTAAGCCTGGAGGACTTCAACTCCCAGAATTCCCTAGCCGGCACAACTTTGAGCCTGGAGGACTTCAACTCCCAGAATTCCCCAACCGGGAAAACTTTGAGCCTGGAGGACTTCAACTCCCAGAATTCCCCAACCGGGAAAACTTTGAGCCTGGAGGACTTCAACTCCCAGAATTCCCCAGCCGGCAAAACTTTGAGCCTGGAGGACTGACCGTTGCATCATCCCCTTGGTTAGATGATCAAAATTCAGATGCTTGGCAACTGGTTCGTATTTATGACGGTTGCAGTGTCCCGGGGTCACGTGATCAACTTTTGCGACCTTCTGACAAGCCAAGTCCACGGGGAAGACAGATTCACTTAACAACTTTGTCAAGATAGGCCATAAAATGGGGGAAAACACTGAACAAATGTTTTGCTTAGCAACATAGGTTTTGGGCTCAATTGTGGTCGTAAGTCGAGGACCACCTGCATAGGGTCTCCTGCTCGAGGAGAGGGTTGGACTAGAAGACCTCTGAGGTCCCTTTCCACTCTGTCATTTTGTACTCTAGTCTATACCCCACTCTTGAGAAAATGAACACGGGTAGTCCTCGAGTTATGGCCACAATTGAGCCCAAGATTTATGTTGCTAAGTAAAATGTTTGTTAAGTGAGTTTGTCCCGTTTTAAAACCTTTCTTGCCCCATTTGTTAAGTGAACTGCAGGTGTTAAATTAGTAACACGGTCGTTAAGTGAATCTGTCTTCCTCGTTGACTTTGCTTTTCAGAAGGTTGCATCACGTGACACAACCCCCCCGGGGCAGTACGACCGTCATAAATATGAGTCAGTTGATAAGCGTCTGACTTTTGATCACATGACCTGGGATGCTGCAATGGTCATAAGTGTGAAAAAATGGTTATAAGTCCCATATTTCAGTGCTGTAGTAACTTCGGTCACTAAATGAACCATTGTACGTTGAGGACTACCTGACAAAATGCACCAGGTTCTTACAGACAGTCCTTAACTTATAGCCGTAGTGACTGTAGTGCTACAATGGGACTGAAAAGTTGACTTAGCGGTCCTCACACATATGACCGCTGTACCATCCCAACAGTCCCGTGACCAAAATTCAAATGCTTGGCAACTGGCATGTATTTATGATGGTTGCAGCGTCCCAGGGTCACGTGATCCCGTTTTGCGACCTCCCCAGCCATCTTCCGACAAGCAAACTCCGAGGGGAAAATCTGGATTCACTTAACGACCACATGATTCACTTAACAACCACCGTGATCCGCTTAAAAACCGTGGCAAAGAGGAAAGGCTCATAAAATCAATGGTGATTCTCTTAACCACCGCCCTGCTTAGAGACAGAAATTCTGGCTCCAAATTGTGGTCGTAAGTCGATGACTGGCTGTGCCGGCTGAAAGGCGCCTGGTGTTCTTTGAAATTTGCGTTTTATTTCCTTCTTCTTCTTTTGTGGGTTGTGCTTTGGCTGTTAAATTTTGTGTGCCAGAGCAGAATGCGGGGAGTAACCGAAGCGACTAAGCCCACTTTTGCATAGGGGCCTGGCTGATGAGTTATGGGTACCGTAGTCCACCGCAGGAAATGGGGAACAACATCATCTCGTTTCTGCACGTCCGACGGTCACAAAAAGTGGGTAACAGTTTCCCTTAAGCAACCCTCCTGAGAATAGGTACGGTTCAAAGCAACAATGGTGCAGGAAAAAGCAACTAACGACACCCTCCTCCTCGTAACTATGACTGTGGCATCACCTTTGCAATCACGTGAGTTGGGCACTTGGCACCTGGCTCGCATTTATGACAGTCGCCTCCACCTGTGGTCGTACGATCTGTGACCTTCCCAGCTGGCTTCCACCAAGCAAAGCCCAAGGGGGAAGTGGGATTCACTTAACGACTCTCTGACTGGCTTAACAACCGCAATAAAGGTGGGGTTAAAAATGGCACCCAGTTGTGTGATGACTCATTTAACGACCAACTCGCTCAGGGAACAAAATTCTGGTCCCAAGTCAGGCAATCGGTCCGTGTGACGTGGGTGACGTTGAAAGAGGGGGACCGGGGACTATAATCGCCTTGACTCCCACTGCTATGCTAAATATAAATATTATACAGGGATAAAAATCAAGATAAAACGGATGCTACCACTGCGTAGGATTTTGGTAAGGCCACACCTGGAATATGGTGTCCAGTTTTGGTCGCTGCATTGCAAAAAAAAAATCTTGAGACTCTGGAAAGAGTGCAGAGAAGAGCAACAAAGAGGATTAAGGGACTGGAGGCTAAAACATAGGAAGAACAGTTGCTGGAATTGGGTCTGTCTAATTTGATGAGAAGAAGGACTGGGGGAGGGGAGGGCATGATAGTCTCCCAATATCTGAGGATGTACCCAGTCACCACATTACAAAAAAAATGTTGAGACTTTGGAAAAAGTGCAAAGAAGAGCAACAAAGAGGATTAGAGGACTGGAGGATAAAATATATGAAGAGCAGTTGCAGGATTTGTTTTTGGCTAGTCTAGAGAAAAGAAGGACTAGGTGGGAGCAGGATAGCAGTCTTCCAGGGTTTGAGGAGCTGCCCCAAAGAGGAGTGGAACTGCTTGCCACCAGATGTTGTGGATGTTTCATTACTGGAGGTTTTTAAGAAGATGGACAGCCATTTGTTCAAAATAGTATAGTGAGCAGGGGGCTGGACTAGAAGACCTCCAAGGTCCCTCCAACTCTTGTTATTCTGTAATTCTGTAATGGTCTCCTGCTTGAGCAAAGGGATTGGACTAGAAGACCTCCAAGATCCCTCCAATTGTTTTTATTCTGTAATTCTGTAAGGATGTCCTGCTTGAGCACGGGGCTGGACTAGAAGACCTCCAAGGCCCCTTCCAACTCTTATTCTGTAATTCTGTAAGGGTCTCCTGCTTGAGCACAGGGCTGGACTAGAAGACCTCCGAGGTCCCTTCCAACTCTTGTTATTCTGCAATTCTGTAAGGGTCTCCTGCTTGAGCAAAGGGATTGGACTATAAGACCTCCAAGGTCCCTTCCAACTCTGTTATTCTGTAAGGATCTCCTGTTTGAGCGAGGTGGTTGGACTAGAAGACCTCCAAAATCCCTCCAATTGTTGTTATTCTGTAATTCTGTAAGGGTCTCCTGCTTGACAAGGGGGCAGGACTAGAAGACCTCCAAGGCCCCTTCAAACTCTTATTCTGTAATTCTGTAAAGGTGTCCTGCTTGAGCACGGGGCTGGACTAGAAGACCTCCAAGGTCCCCTTCCAACTCTGTTATTCTGTTGTTGTTGTTGTTTTGTTTCCTATGATTCTTCCATCTGCTTGATCCACAGTCCTAGTAACCCATCAGTTTTTAGGATCAGAATCCTTTACGCTGCTGCCCCAACGCCTCCTGTCCAAAGGAGAAGATGCTGCCCGTCCCCCTTTTCTTCCTCCCTCCCCAAATTCTGAGCTTACCACCAACATTCTCGGATTTGCATCGAAGCCACCAGCTTCGAGCAATTTGCATCGGGAGAAGGAAGTAACTTTTCTGCAATTCGGGGAAGAGGCCTGGCTGGCTGCCAAATGAGGGGGGGGATGGAGGTGTGGGAATTGCCCCTTTGGCATCTGGCAGCAAAAGCCACCCAGGGGGTCAAGCCAGAGCTGCCATCTGGAGACAGGGAGGTGACTGTTGCAAGCAGGTACGGCGTTTTCCGTTATTAGTTTTTTTCCATCCGAGGAGAAAACAGTCTAGGAAAAATTCCCACCCACCCCCACTCCGAATTATTTATTAGCCAAAATAAATGCAGAGATGGAATTTGAGCCAGTGCACTGTTTGTCAAGTTTGACAACTTTAAGAGCTGTGGACGTTCAGTCCCCAGAATGGTCGAAGAAGTTGAGAAACACTGGACTAAAGATAATCTTGCAGAAAATCCACAAAATAAGGCAGCCTTTTGCCAGCTGGATAGGTGGCAATTCAGTGTTATGAGCAGTTTCATAGAATAGAATAACAGAGCTGGAAGGGACCTTGGAGGTCTTCTAGTCCAACCCCCTGCTTAGGCAGGAAACCCCTATCCCATTTCAGAAAATGATGGTCCAATCTCTTCTTAAAAACTTCCAGTAATGGAGCAGCCACAACTTCTGGTGGCAAGCAGTTCCACTGATTAATTGTCCTCACTGTTAGGTAGATCTAAGTTGCTTCTCTCCTTGATTAGTTTCCACCCATTGCTTCTTGTTCTACCCTCAGGTGCCTTGGAGAATAGCTTGACTCCCTCTTCTTTTTGGCAGCCCCTGAGATATTGGAAGACGGATGGATGGATGGATGGATGGATGGATGGATGGATGGATGGATAGATGATAGATGATAGATAGATAGATAGATAGATAGATTAGATAGATAGATTAGATAGATAGACGAGAGAGAGAGAGAGAGATGTTCTCTCCTTGCTTAGTTTCCACCCATTGCTTCTTGTTCTACCCTCAGGTGCCTTGGAGAATAGCTTGACTCCCTCTTCTTTTTGGCAGCCCCTGAGATATTGGAAGACGGATGGATGGATGGATGGATGGATGAATGGATGGATGGATAGATGATAGATGATAGATGATAGATAGATAGATAGATAGATTAGATAGATAGATTAGATAGATAGACGAGAGAGAGAGAGAGAGAGATGTTCTCTCCTTGATTAATTTCCACCCATTGCTTCTTGTTCTACCCTCAGGTGCTTTGGAGAATAGTTTGACTCCCTCTTCTTTGTGGCAACCCCTGAGATATTGGAAGTCTCCTATCATGTCTCCCCTAATCCTTCTTTTCATTAAACTAGACAGACCCAGTTCCTGCAACCGTCCTTCATGTGTTTTAGTCTGCAGTCCCCTAATCCTCTTTCCTGCTTTTATTTTGGTCTCTGCCTATGGCATGAATGAAAATATTTGTATTATATTATATTATATTGTATTGCATTCTATTGTGTTGCATTGCATTACATTGCATTGTGGTTTCTTCCCCAAACACTCAAAACTTTAACCTTAAGACTGCCTCCTGTTGACCTCACCACATTCCTAAGAGGTCTGTAAGGTGGCGTGCACAAGCGCACCAGTGTGCCCACCACCCCTGTCCTAATGTTCCCTTTTATTCATATCCATTTCATGTATTCATAATCACGTCTATAATTATATCTGTTATCTAATCCATGCTTGACAAAATAAAATAAATAAATATTGTATTGTATGGCATTGTATTGCATTGCATTGCATTGTATTGTATTGCATTGCATTATATTGTATTGTATTGCATTGCATTGCAATCCTATATGTTTTCCAGCATTATTTTTGTTAAAACACTTTTTATTAGTGATTTGAACAATACTGAAAGAGAATACAAAGTGAAAGGACTTCAGGCTCTTGTTTAGATAGTGCTCAATTTACAATCGCTTAGTGAATATTCGAAGCTAGAATGGCACTTTAAAAAGTGATTTACTACCATTTTTCACACTTTTGACAGCTGCAGGATCCCCAAAGTCACCTGATCAAAATTCGGACGCTTGGCAACCGACTCGCATTTACGACGGTTCCAGTCCCGGTGGTCACGCGATCCCCTTTTGCAACCTTCTGACCAGCCAAGGCCAGGGGGAAATCAGACTCACTTAACCATCAAGTTGCTCACTTAACAGCCGCAGCGATTCCCTTACCTGCTGTGGCATGAAAGGTCGTAAAATGGGACGACTCAATGAATGTCTTGCTTAGCAGCAGAAATGTTGGCATAAATCGATTTTAGTCGTAAGTTGAGGAGTCCCTGTCCTCCCTTCTAACCTGTTGACTCTGGTCTTCCTCCAAGGGTGTCGCGTGATCTTCTCACCCCAACGAAAGTTTTTCCCCATTTTTTATTTTATTTTTAAACATAAAAAAGAACATTAAGAATTTTTTCATCCATTACATACAGCATGTCGTTTGGTTACAAGCGTTTCTGCATCCATATTTTCAATTACATATACAATCACAGATTTTTCCATCTAATATAACTAAATACCTCACTTTCATTGTACAACATATATTCAATTACGATTAATATTTCTTTCTTTTCAATAAACCTAATTCTCTTACATTCTTGATTGTCTGCTTAATAACAACATACCTTTATGTAGTCATTATCTCATTCTAAATATTTTTACAGTATAAAAGAATTTACCAAGTGCTTATATTTATATATCTATCACTATTTTCAATAGGATATCTTTATAGTATGCACTTAGAGTTATACATTATATCACCAATCCTCTATCAAATATACATAAATTCATTATTATCCTTGTCCTTCATTTTATAACAAAAAATTCTAAATTATTCAATTCATATATATGTCAGTCTTTCATTGTATCGTTATTAGTCTATTTAACAACATTATTGTATTCTCACTTTTCTCCTTCAATTAAAACATAAGTATAACATTTTTCATTTCCAAGTTCTTTTTTCCAGCCACTGATAAAACAAATCCCATATCTTATAAAATTGCTCGTCTTCTTGTTCTCTAATTTCAAATGTCAATTTGCTCATTTCAGCGCACTCCATTATCTTTCGAATAACTTCTTCCTGTTTTGGTATCATTTCATTTTTCCAGTTTTTTGCAAATACAATTCTAGCTGCTGTTAAAATGTTTACAGTCAAATATTTTAAGTCTTTGTTATTGATTTCTGGTATGATTCCCAGTAGAAAAATCTCTGCATATAGAGAAAATTTGTATAAGATGTTTTACAGGTGGCATCTACCCCCAACGAGAATTGCAAGAATGTCCAAGAATAAATCGGAAAAGTGATGGAAATGTCATCGGATACCGGGTTCATACTACCACATGTGGTGGATTTGTATTGAAGCTAAAAGATACTGGACTAAAATCCACATGTGGTTGGAGAAAATGATACACAAACACATAGACCTTAAACCAGAGATTTTTCTACTGGGAATCACCCCAACGGAGCTTTGATTAGTTGGGTTTAATCTATGCCTGGGGACAGCAGTCCCTTGGAATCCCTTGGACTGCAAGGCGATCCAACCGGTCAGTTCTAGAGGAGATCCACCCTGACCGCTCTTTAGAAGGCCGGAACCTGAAGAGGAAACTCAAATACTTTGGCCACCTAAGCAGAAGGAAGGACTCCCTGGAGAAGAGTCTCATGCTGGGAACGATAGAGGGCAAAAGAAGAAGAAGGGGATGGCAGAGAAGGAGGTGGCTGGATGGAGTCACCGAAGCAGCTGGCGTGAGCTTCAATGGACTCCAGAGGATGATAGAGGACAGGAAGGCCTGGAGGGACGTTATCCAAGGGGTCGCGATGGGTCGGACATGACTTCGCAACTAACAACAACAATATATAGATATGATAAACAGATAGTCAGATAGACATTGATTGAGAGAAAGATGACAAGTGATAGATAGATAGATAGATAGATAGATAGATAGATGGATGGATGGATGGATGGATGGATGGATGGATGGATGGATGGATGGATGCACACTGATTGAGAGAAAGATAACATTTAATAGATAGATAGATAGATAGATAGATAGATAGATAGATAGATAGATAGATAGATAGATAGATGATAGATAGATAGATAGATGATAGATGATAGATAGATAGATAGATAGATAGATAGATAGATAGATAGATAGATAGAGATATACAGACAGATATTAATAATATAGAATAGAGAGGGACAGACAGACATTGATGGAGAGAAAGATGACAGGTATTATATAGATCTTTGAACTCTGGTACTGGAGAATACTTCTGTGATCCCTTGGCTGCAAGGCGATCCAACCAGTCAGTCCTAGAGGAGATCCATCCTGACTGCTCTTTAGAAGGCCAGATCCTGAAGAGGAAACTCAAGGACTTTGGCCACCTAATGAAAAGGAAGAGCCTCATCCTGGGAAAGACTGAGGGCAAAAGAAGAAGGGGACAGCAGAGAAGGAGGTGGCTGGATGGAGTCACTGAAGCAGCCGGAACGTTATCCAAGGGGTCGTGATGGGTCGGACATGACTTTGCAACTAACAACAACAATATATAGATACGATAGACAGACAGATAGGCAGAGAGACATTGATTGAGAGAAAGATGAATAGGTGATAGATAGATAGATAGATAGATAGATAGATAGATAGATAGATAGATAGATAGATGATAGATAGATAGATGATAGATAGATAGATAGATAGATAGATAGATAGATGATAGATAGATAGATAGATAGATAGATAGATAGTTAGATAGATAGAAAAATAGACAGACAAACAGACAGACAGACAGACAGACAGACAGACAGATAATAATAATGATATAGAATAGAGAGAGACAGAATGATGATAGGTGATAGATAGATCTTTGAATTCTGGTGCTGGAGAAAACACCTGCGAGTCCCTTGGAGTGCAAGGCGATCCAACCGGTCAGTCCTAGAGGAGATCCACCCTGGCTGCTCTTTAGAAGAGGAAACTCAAGTACTTTGGCCACCTGATGAGAAGGAAGAAGGACTCCCTGGAGAAGAGCCTCATGCTGGGAACGATGGAGGGCAAAAGAAGAAGAAGGGGACGGCAGAGAAGGAGGGGGCTGGATGGAGTCACGGAAGCAGTTGGTGTGAGCTTCAATGGACTCCAGAAGATGGGAGAGAACAGGAAGGCCTGGAGGAACGTGGTCCATGGGGACACGACTTCGCAACTAATAACGAGGAATTGCAGGTCCAGCGTGACAAATTTCTACTGTTACATTTTTTTCTGAGAAGGCCCAGTATTGCCAAAGCTCCTGGATTTCACAACCCTTGTAAAACCAGAAGTCCTTTCTTTTTTTTACAGAAGAACAGAGTTGGAAGGGACCTTCTCGTAACCTTCTCATAAGCATGACTTCCCTTATTAACACCAAATACTTCTAAAAGGCAGGAATCGCTTTGCTTGCCAGACAACGTGGCCTCCAAAAGTCCAAGGCTGCTCACACTGTGTTTAACAGAAGAACAGAGCTGGAAGGGACCTCAGAGGTCTTCTAGTCCAACCCGTTGCTCAGGCAGGAGCCCTTATACCATGTCAGGCAAATGGTAGCCCAGTCTCTTGTTGAAATCCTCCAGTGGTGGAGCACCCACAATTTTTTTTTAAAGAAGAGATTGGACAACCATTTGTCTGAAAGGGTATAAGGTTTCCTGCCTAAGCAGGAGGTTGGACTAGAAGACCTCCAAGGTCCCTTCCCATTCTGTATTTTTATTATTCTGGAGGGAGGCTGTTCCACTGGTTAACAGTTCTCACTGCCAAGAAATTTCTCCTTATTTCTATACTGGTTCTTTCCTTCGTTGGTTTCCATCCATTGTTTTTTCTCCTGCCTTCAGGAGCTTTGGAGAATAGTTTGACTCCCTCTTCTTTGTGGCAGCCCCTCAAATACTGAAATCCTGCTATCATGTCTCCCCTAGTCCTTCTTTCTATTAAACTAGACATATTCCCAGTTCCAGCAACCGTTCTTCATATGTTTTAGTCTCCAGTCCTCTAATCCTCTTTGTTGCTCTTCTCTGCACTTCTTGTCTGCAATTTGCCAGGCTTTATGAGTTTTATGGAAGCCCGATGTGGTTCCTTCCATGAAGGCTTCTTATTTAAGGATGGAGGACTTCATGTGATCTGAGAACATCCTCCAAAGTCCTTTATATTCTAACCAGGATTTCTGCTCTCCATCTACTGGATAACCGGGCTGTTGGACAGACTCCTCCTGTGGCCTCCATGCCAACAAGCACACTTGAGGCATGAAGTTGAACAGCTCTTGCCATCCAGAAGGATCTATGCCAGTGGTGAAATCTACTTTTTTTCTCCACCGGTTCTGTGGGTGTGGCTTGGGGGGTGTCATGAGATTGGTTGGTAGTGGCCAACTTTTTTCACTTTTTAAAGCATTTTTTTTCCTGCCTATTTGCCCGAACTGGCAGGAAGAAAAATGCTTTAAAAAGCAGGGGAAAAAGCTTCCAAAGATCGCACAGCCTTCCTCCGAAGCTTTTTTTTTTTTTACTACCAGCTCACAGAACCAATGACAATGGTTCTGTGGGAGGATTTCACCCCTGATCTAGGTTGAAAGCACCATCGATCAAACTGAGTGGTGAAAATAGAAGAGGAATCTGATCCAGCTCCATGAGACGAGAGACCACCAACCTTGGCTCTGGAACTCTCCTAGTGCCCGAAACAGAAGGCCTCCAGAAGTCTCTTCTCCAAGCTCAGTGTTGTGGCCCGCCAGCAGCCAACGGAGCTGGCAGCAGATTCAGACAGTGAGGAGGTTGGGGAGGAACCTGGGCCAGTCCTGGAGTCTGGGGAAGGCTCTGAGGAGGGCTCTGTGTCGGAGGCAGAGAGGGGGACAGGGCCGTCTGACAGTTATCAGCTGCCTTCAGAGTCAGACATCAATGGGGCAGAGGAACAGCTGGAGCCTGTTCCCAGTGTGCGCGTGCACAGAGTGGCCAGATGAAGGGAGCAGCTAAAGAACAGGGGTCTATTTGGGAATAAGGCCACTGGTGGACGGTGAATGGCCCCTCCCAGAGGAAATAAAAGAGGAGCGAAAGGGGAGTGGAGTTTGCAGGAGACCATTAGTTTGCTTCATTGGTTCGTGACTCTCCCAGACTCCTTGCCAAGTTCTGCAGATCTTGGCCTGGCAGCTCTCCAAGCCAGATAAGGTCTGTGACTGTAAATCCTCCTTTGAAAGACTTTGCTGGAGGTGAATGAATTCATAGGAAATTAATAAAAGGGTTTTTTTTCGGGGCAAGATGTTCACTTCATGCTCTTGGGATGCTTCGGTCAGAACAGGCAGAGGAGAAAATGAAGACATCTGCAGGACAGGTCCAGAAGTGTCAAGATAGCCACCACGATGTATCGTTAAAGCTCTGCCTGGTTTTGAAGTTCTTGGAGTCCACATCGAGGTTGGTGACTTCCCATGGCATATGACCCACAACTTCTGTATCTGGCGCCCAACAGTCCCCAATTTTTGACAGTTCTGCAGAATTGCAGAATCAGGGGAAACCCTCTGTCTACTTCTTGTTTGAAAATGACGTTGCCTAACTGCCAAGAAATGACCCCGTGGAGATGATGGGTTGAATGACCTAAAGATGCAAATTGCCAAGCTGGAAAATTCCTCCTTGTCTTGTGTTTCTTAGCCCCAAATGAACCTTTCGGTTTTCAGCCGAACTTTTGTTTGGAAATTAAAGTGTCAAGTCAAATTTACAAGTCCTTTTCCTGGAAGGTGTCCCAATTCTGCCTCTTTCGCTGTCTCTCAGTGGTCTGTTCCATCAAGGCTCTTCTGGTTCTGATGGGTCAGGACCACCATCCATCAGCCCCAGAAGGGGGTCTCCTGTAAGAGGCAATGACTTTGCCAAGAAGTAGAAATGGGCTTGGTTTAGATTTAGAAGGTCACTGTTTCTCACCTTGTCTGCTTGAAGATGGGTGGACCTCAGAATTCCCCAGCCATCATGAAGTTTAGGAGTTGGTACACACCTCTTCAAGCTGCCAAATTTGAGAAACACTGATCTAAGCATCCAGTGTTGTTGTTTCTTCTTCTGTTGCTGCTTCCTCCTCCTCCTCCTCCTCTTCTTCTTCTTCCTTTTCTTCTTCTTCCTCCTCTTCTTCTTCTGCTTCTTCTTCCTCTTCCTCCTCCTTTTCTTCTTCTTCCTCGTCTTCCTCCTCCTCCTCCTTCTTTTGCTTCTTCTTCATCATCAACATCATCATTTATTGCTTCTTCTTCCTCTTCTTCTTCTTCCTCCTCCCCCTCTTCTTCTTCTTCCTCTTCGTCTTCCTCCTCCTCCTCCTCCTTCTTTTGCTTCTTCTTCATCATCAACATCATCATTTATTGCTTCTTCTTCCTCTTCTTCTTCTTCCTCCTCCCCCTCTTCTTCTTCCTCCTCTTCGTCTTACTCCTCCTCCTCCTCCTTCTTTTGCTTCTTTTTCTTCTACTTCTGCTTTTACTTCTTCTTCTTCTTCTGCTTCCTCCTCCTCCTCCTCCTCCTCCTCCTTCTTTTGCTGCTGCTTCTTTTGCTTCTTGTTCTTGTTTCTTCTTCTTCTTCTTCTTCTTCTTCTTCTTCTTCTTCTTCTTCTTCTTCTTCTTCCTCCTCCTCCTCCTCCTCCTCCTCCTCCTCCTCCTCCTCCTTCTTTTGCTTCTTCTACTTCTGATTTTGCTTCTTCTTCTTCTTTCTCTTCTTCTGCTTCCTCCTCCTCCTCTTCTCCTCCTCCTCTTCCTCCTCCTATTATTATTATCATTTTCATTTTCAAACATGAAACTCAGTCAACTGGACATTTAAAAATGTATCACAAATATTATTACACTGACACTGATGGCTGACACCATGGATTTGTCAAAAACAGATCATGCCAGACCAATCTTATTGCATTCTTTGATAATGTGACAAAATTAGTGGAGCAGAGGAATGCCGTCGATATAGTTTACTTGGACTTCAGTAAGGCTTTTGATAAGGTAGACCATAACCTACAACTAGATAAAGTAGAAGAATGTGGGTTAGACAGCATCACCACCAGATGGATTCGTAACTGGCTGACCAACCGCACTCAACGTGTAGTTCTCAATGGAACTGCATCTACATGGAGGGAAGTATGCAGTGGAGTACCCCAAGGCTCTGTTTTGGGCCCAGTACTCTTCAACATCTTCATCAATGATTTGGATGAGGGAATAAATGGGGAACTGATCAAATTTGCAGATGACACCAAGCTGGCAGGAATAGCCAACACTCCAGAAGATAGGCTTAAGATACAGAAGGATCTTGACAAACTTGAACATTGGGTACTATCTAATAAAATGAAATTCAATGGTGAAAAGAGTAAGGTTCTACATTTAGGCAACAAAAATGGAATGCACAGGTACAGTATAGGTGGTACCTTGCTCAACAGTAGTAACTGTGAAAGGGATCTTGGAGTCCTAGTGGACAACCATTTAAATATGAGCCAGCCATGTGCAGCAGCTGCCAAAAAAGCCAACACAGTTCTAGGCTGCATCAACAGAGGGATAGAATCAAGATCACGTGAAGTGTTAATACCACTTTATAATGCCTTGGTAAGGCCACACTTGGACTCCTGCATTCAGTTCTGGTCGCCCCGATGTAGAAAAGATGTGGAGACTCTAGAAAGAGTGCAGAGAAGAGCAACAAAGAGGATTGGGGGACTGGAGACTAAAAGATATGAAGAACGGTTGCAGGAACTGGGAATGTCTAGTTTAATAGAAAGAAGGACTAGGGGAGACATGATAGCATTGTTCCAATATCTCAGGGGTTGCCACAAAGAAGAGGGAGTCAAACTATTCTCCAAGGCACCTGAGGGTAGAACAAGAAGCAATGGGTGGAAACTAATCAAGGAGAGAAGCAACTTAGAACTGAGGAGAAACTTCCTGACAGTCAGAACAATTAAACCAGTGGAACAGAAGTTCCCTCCAGAAGTTGTGAATGCCCCAACACTGGAAGTCTTTAAGAAGATTTTGGATAGCTATTTGTCTGAAACGGTATAGGGTTTCCTGCCTAGGCAGAGGGTTGGACTAGAAGACCTCCAAGGTCCCTTCCAACTCTACTATTGTATTGTATTATTGTATTGACACGGGTTGCTGCCAGTGTCCTAGGTATCAACCAAGTATCTTCTTAAAATGTACTTTGTTCCAAGTAGCGCAGTTTTTTTGCAGTTCCACTGGCGTTATTGCAGGAAGCAATTATTGTTATTCATCGCACAGTCAGCCAGCTGTTCAGACTGGGGTTTCACAATTTTGTCTACCTATTGAGTCCTTACCAAGGACTTGGGATAGGCAAATCTGGATGTTTGAAGGTGTTACAGATATCGTCGCAGGATGGAAGCAGTTCCAACTAAAGCTGCCTTCTGCAATTGACTGATGGCAAATTTGTCAATGCCTATGGTGGTCAAGTGGTGCTTTATTATTATTATTATTATTATTATTATTATTATTATTATTATTATTATTATTATTATTATTATTATTATTATTAAACATGAAACTCAGCCAACTGAACAATCAAAAATGCATCATAAATGCCATGTGCTAATGGCTGATAGGGGTTGCTGCCAGCGTCCTAGGGATCAACCAAGGACCTTCTTAAAATATAAGATGTTCCAAGTAGTGCAGTTTTTTGCAGCTCCGCGGGTGTTATTGCAGGAAGCTGCAATTTGTGGATGTATCTTGTAAAATTCTTGGACATGGTGCCAAGTGCCCCGATGACTATGGGTATTACATGTTTACATGCTTCATTCATAATCAGGTAGTTTTAATGGCTGTTGTTGTTGTTGTTGTTAAGATTGTATCACAGCAGCCAGTTGTTTCGCTGGATTTGGCATTGATTACTAGTCGGGCCCCACCCAGGGGCTAGGACGTCGTAATGTATTTTCGTAATATACGTGCAGATCCAAGCAGTGCAGCTTTTTGCATTTGACTGATGGTGATTTTGTCAATTTTTAACTGTTTTAAATGTAATTCCAGTGCTTTTGGAATAGCACCCAGTGTGCCGATTACCACTGGAATTATCACTGCTGGTTTGTGCCATAATTGTTGAATTTCAATTTTTAAGTCCTGGTATTTCGTGACTTTTTCATGTTCCTTCTCGGCGACCCTGCTATCACCTGGTATTGCGATGTCTATGATTATGATGATGATGATGATGATTTTCTTCTTCTCTTCTCCTCTTCTCCTCTTCCTCCTCTTCTTCTTCTCTTCCTCCTCCTCCTTCTTTCCCTTCCCATTTTCTTTCTCTGATTCTATCTTCCTCCTCCTCCTCCTCTTCCATCCATCCATCCATCTCCGCCTCCTTCTCCCATCCATCCATCCACTCTGCTGGCTGGGGGATCCTGGGAGTTGAAGTCCACCCATGGTGTTTGGGAATTCTGGGAATTGAATCCCAGACATTTTTAAGAGCCCAACTGTGATCTAGGCCGCAGCCTGGGTCTGTCATTTCTGTTTTGAAGATAACCTTGCCATTCCTTGCATTGATTTCTGCCTCCCAAGCTTTCTCAATGTCAGCTGAAAAGAATATTTCATCAGAGGGAAAACGGGTAAAAAGGGCAAAATTCAAGGATACAACAGATCATTTCTGTTATCCTGTACATAATGGTATTTTTCTCCTCTCTGTTTGCATTCTATGTACCTAGTATTCAAATCCGTGTATGCAGCTTTATTTGAATGTTGAATTTGTTATTATAGCGAGCTGGTGCAATTTGTTAGTTTGCATAAGACAGGCTGTTTCAAAAAGGTTGCTTGTTTTCATAATGAAGCGGTTACATACACAATGTGTGTGGCAAACTCACTGCCATCATGATCTAGTAATTTAACTTCTGGGATAGTATAACCATGCCACATTTTAGAACAGGGGTGTCCAGCTTTGGCAATTTTAAGGCAATTTTGTGGACTGCAACACCCAGAATTCAATACAATCCTTAGTTGTAGCTAATACTACCCTTGGTTGTACGGAATCAAAATCAACCTGAAGTATCAGTACCGCTTTATAAAGCCTTAGTAAGGCCACACCTGAAGTCCTGCATCCAGTTTTGGGTACCACATCACAAAAAAGAAGTTGAAACTTTGGAAAAAGTGCAGAGAAAAGCAACTAAGAGGATTAGGGGACTGGAGGCTAAAACATACGAAGAACAGTTTCAGGATTTGAATTTGGCCAATTGATTTTAAGAAGAGATTGGAGTGAACAGCTATTTATCAGAAATGATATACAGAGTCCCCTGCTTGAGCAGGGGGTTGGACTATAAGACCTCCAAGGTCCCTTTCAGCTCTATTCTGGATTGCTCCCCAAATTCCCCAGCCAGCCATGAACTCCACAAGTCTTAAAATTGGACTATTCAATTTGGAATTGAGCTGGAAGGCACCTTAGAGGTCTTCTAGTCCAGCCCCTTGCTCATGCAGGAGACCCTGGACCATTTCAGACAAGTGGCTGTCCAATCGCTTCTTGAAAACCTCCAGTGATGTAGCACCTACAGCTTCTGGTGGCAAGCAGTTCCACTGGTTAATTGTCATCAGTGTCAGGAAGTTTCTCCTTAATTCCAGGTTGTTTCTCTCCTTGATCAATACAATACAATACAATACAATAGTAGAGTTGGAAGGGACCTTGGAGGTCTTCTAGTCCAACCCCCTGCCTAGACAGGAAACCCTATACCGTTTCAGACAAATAGCTATCCAACATCTTCTTAAAGACTTCCAGTGTTGGGGCATTCACAACTTCTGGAGGCAATTTCTGTTCCACTGGTTAATTGTTCTCACTGTCAGGAAATTTCTCCTCAGTTCTAAGTTGCTTCTCTCCTTGATTAGTTTCCACCCATTGCTTCTTGTTCTACCCTCAGGTGCTTTGGAGAATAGTTTGACTCCCTCTTCTTTGTGGCAACCTCTGAGATATTGGAAGACTGCTATCATGTCTCCCCTAGTCCTTCTTTCTCTTAAGCTAGACATACCCAGTTCCTGCAACCGTTCTTCATATGTTTTAGTCTCCAGTCCCCTAATCATCTTTGTTGCTCTTCTCTGCACTCTTTCTAGAGTCTCCACATCTTTTTTACATCGTGGCGACCAGAACTGAATGCAGTATTCCAAGTGTGGCCTTACCAAGGCATTATAAAGTGGTATTAACCCTTCACGTGATCTTGATTCTATCCCTCTGTTGATGCAGCCTAGAACTGTGTTGGCTTTTTTGGCAGCTGCTGCACACTGCTGGCTCATATTTAAATGATTGTCCACTAGAACTCCAAGATCCCTCTCACAGTTACTACTATTGAGCACAGTACCACCTATACTGTACCTGTGCATTCCGTTTTTGTTGCCTAAATGTAGAATCTTACTCTTTTCACCATTGAATTTCATTTTATTAGATAGTGCCCAATGTTCAAGTTTGTCAAGATCCTTCTGTATCTTAAGCCTATCTTCTGGAGTGTTGGCTATTCCTGCCAGCTTGGTGTCATCTGCAAATTTGATGAGTTCCCCATTTATTCCCTCATCCAAATCATTGATGAAGATGTTGAAGAGTACTGTAAACTATATCAACGGCATTGTTCCCCATTTATTCCCTCATCCAAATCATTGATGAAGATGTTGAAGAGTACTGGGCCTAAAACAGAGCCTTGGGGTACTCCACTGCATACTTTCCTCCATGTAGATGCAGTTCCATTGAGGACTACCCGTTGAGTGCGGTTGCTCAGCCAGTTACGAATCCATCTGGTGGTGATGCTGTCTAACCCACATTCTTCTACTTTATCTAGTAGTAGGTTATGGTCTACCTTATCAAAAGCCTTACTGAAGTCCAAGTAAACTATATCAACGGCATTCCTCTGGTCCACTAATTTTGTCACATTATCAAAGAATGCAATAAGATTAGTCTGGTATGATCTGTTTTTGACAAATCCATGTTGACTTTTGGCTATCACTTTGTTTGCTTCTAGGTGTTCGCAAATTCGTTGCTTGATTATTTTTTCCAGAATCTTTCCTGGTATTGAGGTTAGGCTGATAGGTCTGTAGTTTCCTGGATCTATTTTTTCCCCTTTTTTGAAGATGGGAACCACATCAGCTCTTTTCCAGTCCTCTGGTAGTTCCCCGGTGTTCCAGGATCTCTGAAAGATATAATTCAGTGGTTCTGAGATCTCGTCTGCTAGTTCCTTCAGAACCCTGGGGTGTAATCCATCCGGTCCTGGTGATTTGAACTTGTCTATGGTAGACAGGTGCTCACTTACCATTTTCTTCCCTATTTCAATTTGTGTTCCTAATCTGATTTTTGTGGTGCTGCTTTTGACAGGTTGGACTGTTTTATCCCTTTGTGTAAAGACAGATGCAAAACATGAGTTAAATAGTTCTGCTTTCTCCCTGTTGCTTGTCACGTTCTTGCCACTTTCTCCTAGCAATGGACCAATTGTTTCCTTAACTTTTTTCTTGTTTTTAACATGTTGGAAGAAGCTTTTTTTGTTAATTTTTACTTTTGTGGCAAGCCTTTCTTCATTGTGAGCCTTAGCTTTCCTCACTTCATCTTTACAGGCTCGGGCTATTTGCTAATATTCTGCCGTAGTTATGTCCCCCTCCTTCCACTTTTTATCAGTTTTCAACCATTGTTTCTTCTCCTGCCTTCAGGGACTTTGGAGAATAGCTTGACTCCCTCCTCTTAGGGGCAGCTTCTCAAACCCTGGAAGACTGCTATCCTGTCCCCCCCTAGTCCTTCTTTTCTCTAGACTAGCCAAAACCAAATCCTGCAACTGCTCTTCATATATTTTAACCTCCAGTCCTCTAATCCTCTTTGTTGCTCTTCTTTGCACTTTTCCCAAAGTCTCAACATCTTTTTTGTAATGTGGTGACTGGGTACATCCTCAGATATTGGGAGACTGCTATCATGCCCCCCTCCCCCCCAAGTCCTTCTTTTCATCAAACTAGACAGACCCAATTCCAGCAACTGTTCTTCCTATGTTTTAGCCTCCAGTCCCTTAATCCTCTTGGTTGCTCTTCTCTGCACTCTTTCCAGAGTCTCAAGATTTTGTTTTTGCAATGCAGCGACCAAAACTGGACACCATATTCCAGGTGTGGCCTTACCAAAATCCTACGCAGTGGTAGCATCCCTTTTATCTTGATTTTTATCCCTGTATAATATTTATATTTAGCATAGCAGTGGGAGTCAAGGCGATTATAGTCCCCGGTCCCCCTCCTTCAACGTCACCCACGTCACACGGACCGATTGCCTGACTTGGGACCAGAATTTTGTTCCCTGAGCGAGTTGGTCGTTAAATGAGTCATCACACAACTGGGTGCCATTTTTAACCCCACCTTTATTGCGGTTGTTAAGCCAGTCAGAGAGTCGTTAAGCGAATCCCACTTCCCCCATGGGCTTTGCTTGGTGGAAGGCAGCTGGGAAGGTCAGAGATGCTCTTCTCTGCACTTTTCCCACCTTGTGCATTTAGTACCCCTTCTCCGCCCCCCCCCGGAAAGCCTGCCCCCCCCCGCTCCCGTTTTGCAGGCGCGATCCCTAGAGGGCAACCCCCGAGCTGAGCGCCCAGCCAGATGCGCAGGAGGCGCCCGCGGGCACCGCTTCCTGGCAGGAGGCGCGGCCTCGATCGGGTCTGGTTTCCGCGGCGGTGCCCGGCGCTGCCCTGGCAGTGGAGCCTCGCTGGCCGTCGGGGAGGATCGCAGGCGGCTGCCGGGGATGCGCCAGGAGAGGCGTCGGGGGCTCCACTGAGCGCGGGAGGCTCAGAAAACGCCGTCGGGGCAGCCTGGGAGGAGAGCCGTCGGGTGAGCGGCGTGGCGGGAAGGAAGGAGGGATGAAGGAGGGAAGGAAGGAGGGAAGGAAGAAGAGGAGGAAATAAGGAAAAGAGAGAGGAAAGACGGTGAGAAGGGAGGAGGGGAGGAGGGAAGGAGGGAGGGAAAGAAAATAGAAGGAAGGAAAGAAGGAAGGAGAGGGAAGGAAGGTGAGAAGGAGGGAGGGAAGAAGGGAGGAGGGAAGGAAAAATGGAAAGAAAGGAGAGAAGGGAGGAAAGAAGGAAGGAGGGAAAGAAGGAAAGGAAGGTGGGAAAGAAGAGAGAAGGGAGGAAAGAAAGAAGGAGGGAAGGAAGGAAGGAAGGAGAGAAGGAAAGAAAGGAGAGAAGGAAGGAAAGAAGGAAGGAGGGGAGGAAAGAAGGAAAGGAAGGAGGGAAAAAGGAGAGAAGGGAGGAAAGAAGGAAGGAGAGAGGTCAAGGTGAGAAGCAGGGAGGGGAGAAGGGAAGGAGGGTAGGAAAGAAAAAAGTGAAGGAAGGAGCAAAGAGGGAAGGGGAAAAAAGAAAGAGAAATGAGTGAAGAAAGGAGAGAAGAATGGAGGAAAGAAGGAAGGAGAGAAGGTGAGGGAGGGAAAGAAAAAAAAGAAGGAAGGTGGGGGCTCCACATGCCACCTGTGACATGCATGCCATAGATTCGCCATCACAGGTGTAGACTCTCCTGCCTGAGTGGGTGTGTGCGGGGGGGGGGGGGTTGGACTAGATGACCTACAAGGTCCCTTCCAGTTTTGTTAATCTGTTAAATCTTGGTTTAAGCTTTCAAGAAGAGACTGGATTGACAACTGTCAGAAATGGTGTAGTAGTTTCTCCTGCTTGGGCGGGGGCGGGGGGGTTGGACTAGATGACCTGCAAGGTCCCTTCCAACTCTGTCCATCCCTTGTTACACTAAAATAATGCCGATATCATTTTCATGATCTTTTCTTTTAGTTAGTTGGTGCAGATAAATGCTGCAGCGTAAAGAGTGTCCATTTGGATTACTCCGGATCGTTTACTCCTTCCTGTTCCTCCCTCCCAATGCCGGGCATGCGCCTAAAATAATTTAGCACGGAAATGACCAAACTGGGGTGAAGAATATTGACTGAGCATGTGAAATTAAAGATAATATCTCAGTGGTCTCAGCTGCAGCTAGTTCTTGGTTTGCAACCATTTGTTTAGTGACGTGACCGTTCCAAGTTACAACTGAAAACTGAGCTGAAAAAAGTGATGTACGGCCATTTTTCACACTTACGACCGTCGCAGCATCCCCACACAATCCCCCCGTCAAAATCCAGACGCTTGGCAACTGCCTCGCATTTACGACGGTGGTCGCAGTGTCCCGAGGTTGCGTGATCCCCTTTTGCGCCTTTCCGACAAGCCAAGTCAACGGGGGAGAGAGATTCATTTAACAACCACGTCACTAACTTCGCAACTGTAGGGATTCACTTAACGACTGTGACAAGAAAGGTCGTAAGCTGTCTCAAGGCGGTAACGACCGTGGCAAGAACAATTGTCTCACTTAGCAACAGAAATGTTGGGCTCAATGATGGTCATAAGTCGAGGACTACGGACGTTGTAATAGAAATAAAACCCCTTTCCCCCCCTCTACATATAGAACCAGAAACTAAGAAATTTTGAGGTAATATTTCTGGTTTTCAGGAGGTTTGGGGGAGTTAACTTCGTCTGTTTTCCAACTTGAGTAGTGTTTTTCATTTTGTTCAACTTTAAGATGAGTGGACTTCAACTCCCAGAATTCCCCAGCCAGCATAGCTGGCTGGGGAATTCTGGGAGTTAAAATCCACCCATCTTATAGCTGTTAAGTTTGAAAAATACTAACTTTGATCTCTAGGTATAGGATATATGTTACCCTTGGGAATTATTGTCTTAAATAACTATATCCTAAATTAGATGTTCAGCGTAAAGTCTTAAGAGAACCTTATTGACTGTTGTTAAAATGATTGAAAACCGAGAGCACGCATCAAATGTATTGTTGTTGTTGTTGTTAGATTTATATCCCGCTTTTATTGTGTACCACTCAAAGCAGTATAAAGAATGGCCCCTCCTATTTCCCCCCATAACAACAACCTTCCAGTGAGGGAAGGTTGAACTGAGAGAGACTAACTGGCCCAAAGTCACCCAGCTGGCTTTCATGGCTAAAGTGGAACTAGAATTCACTGTCTCCTGGTGATTGGCCCAAAGTCACCTAGCCAGCTTTCATGCCTAAGGCAGGACTAGAACTCGCCGTCTCCTGGTGATTCGCCCAAAGTCATCCACTTGGCTTTCATGCCTAAAGTGGGACTAGAACTCACTGTCTCCTGGTGATTGGCTGAAAGTCACCCAGTAGCTTTCATCCTTAAGGCCGGACTAGAACTCAATGTCTCCTGGAGATTGGCCCAAAGTCACCTAGCCAGCTTTCATAGCCAAGGAAAAGCATCTTTAAGTCTTTAAGAAGATGTTGGATAGCCATTTGTCTGAAACGGTATAGGGTTTCCTGCCTATACAGGGGGTTGGACTAGAAGACCTCTAAGGTCCCTTCCAACTCTGCTAGTGTATGGTATTGAAAGAGAACTAGAATTCCCGGTTCCAAGATTCTAGTCCAGCAGGACCTTCCCCACTACAGCAAACTGGTTCTTATAATGTGGACTTAATTTACAGGAAGTCCCCATAATGGAGCCCAAAATTATCCTTTGCACACTCACTTTGCAGAGTGAAAGAGTGGCATTTAATAATTTAAATTTAATGATAATTTAATAAATCAATGCACACAGTTGTAACCCGGGGCAGTCGTTTAATGGGTTCGCTACGTGACTGCGCCCAGTTTTATGACCCACTAGCCGATAACCCGGCATTCCCGGGTATTTATTTATAAGAGGAGGGAAGGGGAATGTCCAGACCAAAGTAATTTCTAATGTTGGATTATCCCCCTTACCAGAGGGAGCCCCCTTGTGGAGTACAGTGAAGCTGTTACCATGGCAAACAGTAGAAGCCATTTTGCAGCAGTACAGAAGAAGCCATTTTAAGGCACAACAGGCTGTATCTTAACAGAACATACATCCCGAGGAGCGTTAGGGGTGTCTTACCCCCACAGTATTTGTTTCCAGGGAGAAAGTCATCTGTGCACCAAGTTTGGTTGAAATTGCTCAAGGCGTTCCAGAGTTACGCTGGAAAACACATACACATAAGATTTAATAAATCAATACGTACATTACAGTTGTAAGTCAGGAAAATCATTCAGCGGATTCGCTGCGCAACTGCGCCTAGTTTTATGACCTATTTTATGACCTATCTGTATATATATCTGTGGAAAAGTCCCCAAATATCCACCAGTGTCACATTTCACATCACGAGAGAAAGCAGGAACTGACAGGAAAAGCCCAAAAGATGCCCAGCTTGCTCTAAAATGGGGATCTCCAACCTTGGCAACTTTAAGCCTGGAGGACTTCAACTTCCAGAACTCCCCAACCGGCAAAACTTTAAGCCTGGAGGACTTCAACTCCCAGAATGCCCCAGCTGGAAAAACTTTTAAGCCTGGAGGACTTCAACTCCCAGAATGCCCCAGCCAGCAAAACTTTAAGCCTGGAGGACTTCAACTCCCAGAATGCCCCAGCTGTCACAACTTTAAGCCTGGAGGACTTCAACTCCCAGAATGCCCCAGCCGGAAAAACTTTAAGCCTGGAGGATTTCAACTCCCAGAATGCCCCAGCCGGCAAAACCTTAAGCCTGGAGGATTTCAACTCCCAGAATGCCCCAGCCGGAAAAACTTTAAGCCTGGAGGACTTCAACTCCCAGAATGCCCCAGCCGGAAAAACTTTAAGCCTGGAGGATTTCAACTCCCAGAATGCCCCAGCCGGCAAAACCTTAAGCCTGGAGGATTTCAACTCCCAGAATGCCCCAGCCGGAAAAACTTTAAGCCTGGAGGACTTCAACTGGTTCCGCCCCAGGCGCTTAATGGAACCAGATAGGTTCCAGACGGAGCTTGGGCCACCTCCTGCAGCCCTGACCCGCCCTCGGGTAGAGGACCTGGTGGCCGCGTGGAATAATGCGACTACCGGGGCCTTGAACCGGGTGGCGCCTTTGCGGCCTCTCCGGCGGCAACGATTCACCCTGGCTCCTTGGTTCACCGAGGAGCTAAGGGTGATGAAGCGCCGCAAGAGATGCCTAGAGAGTCGTTGGAGATCCTCCCGATCCGAATTGGACCGAGCACAGGTACGAGCCCATTTAAGGACGTACCTAGTGGCATTGAGAACGGCTAAACGTCGATACTGTGCCGCTCTCATTGCATCCGCAGAGAACCGCCCTGCCGCCCTGTTTCGGGTGTCCCGCTCCCTTCTGTTTCAGAGGCCGCGGGAGGCCCCTCTACAGGGTAGAGCAGAGGAGTTTGGGAAATACCTGCTGGATAAAGTCGCTCAAATCCGGAAGGATTGGGTCCCCTTCAGTGGCCCAGTCGAGACGCCAGTGGCGAGTCTTGAGAAACCTTTTTGGGAGGAGTTTGACTTGGTTGCCATCGAGGATTTGGACAGATTGCGTGGACGACTGCGACCTACCACATGTTTGCTGGACCCGTGTCCCTCCTGGCTTGTACTGGCTTCCTGGGAGGTTACACGCGACTGGCTCCTGGGCCTAGTGAACGCTTCATTGGGTGAGGGGTCTCTCCCGGCCGCCTTGAAAGAGGCGGTGGTGAGACCCTTGCTCAAGAAGCCTTCCCTGGACCCTACGGAGCTGGCCAATTATCGTCCTGTCTCCAACCTTCCCTTTTTGGCGAAGGTTGTAGAGAGTGTGGTGGCTTCTCAGTTCCCACGACATCTGGAGGAGAATGATTATCTAGACCCGCGCCAGTCCGGCTTTCGCCCTGGGCACAGCACTAAGACGGCCTTGGTCGCGTTGGTAGACGATCTCTGGAGGGCCAGAGATAGGGGTTGCTCCTCTATCCTGGTCCTATTAGACCTCTCGGCGGCTTTTGATACCATCGACCATGGTATCCTGTTGCACCGACTGGAGGGGTTAGGGGTCCGGGGCACCGTTCTGCGGTGGTTCGGCTCCTACCTCTCTGGCCGGACGCAACGTGTGTTGGCAGGGGAGCAGAGGTCGACCCTAAGCCCCCTTACCTGTGGCGTGCCACAGGGGTCGGTCCTCTCGCCGCTCCTGTTCAACACATACATGAAGCCGCTGGGTGAGATCATCCGTGGTTTCGGGGTGGGATATCATTTGTACGCTGACGATACTCAGCTGTACATTTCCACCCCGAACCACCCCAACGAGGCCATCGAAGTGATGTCCCGGTGTGTGGAAGCCGTACGGGTCTGGATGGATGACAACCGACTCAGGCTCAACCCTTCCAAGACGGAGTGGCTGTGGGTTCCGGCCCCCCGGTTCAACCAGATAATTCCATCTCTGGCCATTGGGGGCATTCAACTTGCCCCCGTGGAGCGGGCGCGCAATTTGGGCGTCCTCCTGGATGCCAGGCTGTCCATGGATGAACATGTGACAGCCGTGGCCAGGGGGGCGTTCCACCAGGTTCGCCTGGTGCGCCAATTGCGCCCCCTATTGGACCGGGACGCCTTACGCACAGTCACCCATGCGCTGGTGACGTCTCGCCTGGACTACTGTAACGCTCTCTACATGGGGCTCCCCTTGAAATGCACTCGGAGACTGCAGTTGGTCCAGAATGCGGCCGCGCGGGTGATTATGGGGAGTACCAAGTACTCCCATGTGACACCTCTCCTGCGCGAGCTGCACTGGCTCCCTGTGGTCTATCGAGTGCGTTTCAAGGTTTTGATTACGATCTTTAAAGCGCTCCATGGCTCAGGACCTAGTTACCTGCGGGATCGTATTCTGCCCCATACATCCCTACGACCCATCCGCTCGCACAGAGAGGGACTTCTCCAGGTGCCGTCTACCAGACAGTGCCATGGGCGGCGCCTAGGAGCAGAGCCTTCTCTGTGGCGGGCCCAGCCCTGTGGAATGACCTCCCCCCGGATATTAGGACTACTACTGACCTCCGCTCCTTCCGTGTCAAGCTCAAGACCCACCTTTTCCAAATAGCTGGCCTGGCTCGACCATAACTTAGTAACGCTCCTGATGGGTTTTTTAATTTGGTAATTTTATTAGGGGATTTTAAATTGTGTTTTTTAACTGTCTTTCACTTAAGTCCATCCTCCTCCATGCACATATGTATATGTCTCTGTTTTTGTATATATGTTTGTCTTATGTGTATTTTTTATCTGCTTGATTGTACGCCGCCCCGAGTCCTTCGGGAGAGGGTTGCGGCTAATCAAATAAAATTATTATTATTATTATTATTATAACTCCCAGAATGCCCCAGCCGGCAAAACCTTAAGCCTGGAGGACTTCATCTCCCAGAATTCCCCAGCCAGCAAAACTTTAAGCCTGGAGGACTTCAACTCCCAGAATTCCCCAGCCGGCAAAACTTTAAGCCTGGAGGACTTCAACTCCCAGAATGCCCCAGCCAGCAAAACTTTAAGCCTGGAGGATTTCAACTCCCAGAATGCCCCAGCCGGAAAAACTTTAAGCCTGGAGGGCTTCAACTCCCAGAATGCCCCAGCCGGAAAAACTTTAAGCCTGGAGGACTTCAACTTCCAGAACTCCCCAACCAGCAAAACTTTAAGCCTGGAGGATTTCAACTCCCAGAATGCCCCAGCTGTCACAACTTTAAGCCTGGAGGACTTCAACTCCCAGAATGCCCCAGCCGGAAAAACTTTAAGCCTGGAGGACTTCAACTCCCAGAATGCCCCAGCCGGAAAAACTTTAAGCCTGGAGGACTTCAACTTCCAGAATGCCCCAGCCAGCGAACGCTGGCTGGGGCATTCTTGGAGTTGAAGTCCACCAGGTGATTTTTCACAACAGCAACAATAAAACCTTTGCTAAGATGAACATTTTGCGCCCAGGGAGTCACCCAAGAAAAGGTTTCCCTTAGAAAAAGGAAGTTTACCAAAATAAACCCCAGAAAAAGGGAACATGAAGTTGCAAACAGATGAAAAGAGATGCAAATCGGGAAGAAAAGTGACTTTGAAAGAAATGGGTCGGAAATATTGAGCTGGACAGAAAGGCGGTCAGACCAGGAGCGATAAGTGGGTTAAAGCCGAACCGAAGGAATCACGGGATAGTAGTGTTGCAATATTTGAGGGGCTGCCACAAAGAGGAGGGGGGTCTACTTATTCTCCAAAGCACCAAAGAAGGCAGGAGAAGAAGCAACGGATGGAAACTAACCAAGGAGAGAAGCAACCTGGAACGAAGGGGAAACTTCCTAACAGCGAGGACAATTAACCAGTGGAACTGCTTGCCACCGGAAGTTGTGGGTGCTCCATCACTGGAGGTTTTTAAGAAGTGACCAGATGGCCATTGGACCAGAATGGGGTGGGGTCTCCTGGTTGAGGAAAGGGTCGGACTAGAAGACCTCCAAGGTCCCTTCCAACTCTGTTCTCTTCTGTTCTCCAAAGCACCTGAAGAAACAATGGATGGAAATTAATGAAGGAGAGAAGCAACCTGGAATTAAGGGGAAAAATCCTGACAGTTAGAAGAATTAATTGCTTGTCTCCAGAAGTTGTGGCTGCTCCATCATGGAAGCTTTTAAGAAGAGACTGGACTGCCATTTGTCTATTAGTTGATTGTTCTCCCTGTCAGGAAATTCCTCCTTATTTCTAGGTTGAATCTCTCCTTGATCAGTTTCCATCCATTGTTCCTTCTCTGGCCTTCAGGTGGAGCACAGCTTGACCCCCTCCTCTCTGTGGCAGCCCCTCCAATATTGGAAGATGCTCTCCTGTCTCCCCTGGTCCTTCTCCTCACCAGACTAGCCAGGCCCAGTTCCTGCAACCGTTCATCATAGGTTTTAGCCTCCAGGCCTGCTTTGATCATCTCAGAGAGATTCAGATTAACAAAGTTGGAAGGGAACTTGGAGGTCATCTAGTCCAACCCCCGCCCAAGCAGACCCTACACCATCTCTAACAGATGGCAGTCCAGTCTCTTCTGGAAAGCCACCAGCGATGAAGCGAAGCTCCCACAACTTCTGAAGGCAACTTCTGTTCCATAGGTTGATTGTTCTCACTGTCAGAAAATCTCTCCTTATTTCCAGGTTGAATCTCTCCTTGTTCGGTTTCCATCCATTCTTCCTTGTCTGGCCTTCGGGTGCTTTGGAGAATAGCTTGACCCCTTTCTCCACTCTCTGGCTGCCCCTCAAATATTGGAAGGCTGCTCTCCTGTCTCCCCTGGTCCTTCTCTTCCCTAGACTAGCCAGGCCCAGTTCCTGCAACCGTCCATCGTATGTTTGAGCCTCCAGTCCCCTCATCATCCTGGTTGCTCTTCTCTGCGCTCTTTCTAGAGTCTCAATCTCTTTTTTATAGTGTAGTAGTAGTAGACCAAAGAGAAATGTGGTGGCTCAGTGGCTAAGACACTGACTTTGTCAATCAGTAGGTCGGCAGTTCGGCGGTTCAAATCCCAGGCGCCGCGTAACGGAGTGAGCTCCGGTCACTTGTCCCAGCTTCTGCCAACCTAGCAGTTCAAAAGCACGAAAAAAACACGTAGAAAAATAGGAACCACCTTTGGTGGGAAGGGAACAGCATTCCGTGCGCCTTCGGCATTGAGTCATGCCGGCCACATGACCACGGAGACATCTTCGGACAGCACTGGCTCTTCGGCTTTGAAACGGAGATGAGCACCGCCCCCTAGAGTCGGGAACGACTAGCACAGATGTGTGAGGGGAATACCTTTACCTTTAGTAGACCAAAACTGGATGCAGTACTCTAGGTGTGGCCTTACTAAGGCCCTATAAAGTGGTGTTAGTACCTCCCTTGATCTTGATTGTATCCCTCTGTTAATGCAACTGAGGATTGCGTTGGCTTTTTTGGCTGCCGCTGCACACGGCTGGCTCCTATTTAACTGGTTATCCCAGGGGTGTCCAAACTTGGGAACTTTAAGACTTGTGGGGAATTCTGGGAGTTGAAGTCCACAAGTCTTAAAGTCCCCAAATTTGGACACCCCTGGGTTATGCACTAAGACTCCAAGATCCCTCTCCCAGTCACTGCTATTAAGCCTGGTCTCACCCAGTCTATATGTGTACTGTTATGTATTGACCCGCTGTACGACCGTCACAATCGTCATTCCCTGTCTCAGGGTCCCTGGCAGAGAAGCAGCCCGAACCCCAAACTGCCCCTTTCTTTAATCAGCCGGGTACAGACTTCCTGCCTGCCAGACAGACTCTGCTCAGTGAGTTTTACTTGCACTCTTGTTTCCTGCTTCTGACCACGAGTTCGGATCTCGCTTCCCGAACACCCTGCGGCTTTGGGGTTGGCTAGTTGCAGCTGGGTGTTTGACACTTCATTGAAACCGGGTGCAGAGAAGGCCCCGGGGGGGGGGAGGGGGGAAGCACGCTGGCCTCTTCCTCTTCTGGGTTGGAGAATGTGTTAGCTCAGCCAGGTGCTTCCCACGCTATGTTTCCCAAGGTCCCCCAGCAGCCTTTGTTTCAGGGGTGTGCCAGACTGGGCACCCAGCTGGCTTTCCTGCCTAAGATGGGACTAGAGCTCTCCATCTCCTGGTGATTGGCCCAAAGTCACCCTCAGTTGCCTTTTGTGCCAAAGGTGGGATGAGAGGAAGAGAAATGGTGTTGGCCATTGATGCTCTCTGAGCTTTGTTGTTTTGTTGCAGATGTTTCATGACCCATCTAGATAACATCATCAGTGCTAGAAGGAAGTGGGGATTGTGGAGTGGAGGGGGAGGAAGGAGGGAGGGAGGGAGGGAGGGAGGGAGGAGGAGGACTGTGGGGTCCTTGGTGTTCTCTGAGCTTCCTTGTTTTCTTGCAGATGTTTCATGACCCAACTAGGTAACATCAACAGATCTAGAAGGGAGTGGGGTTTGCAAAGAAGAGGAGGAGGAGGAGGAGGAGGAGGAGGAGGAGGAGGAGGAGGAGGAGGAGGAGTGGGAGTGGGGAGGACAACTGTGGGGTCCTTGGGGCTCTCTGACCTTTGTGGTTTTCTTGCAGACATTTCATGTCCCCACTAGGGAACATCAGTAGTGGAAGAGAGGAGGGTTTGTGGAGAGGAGGAGGAGGAGGAGTTTGGGGTCCTTGGTCCTCTCCCAGTTTTCTTGCAGATGTTTCATGACCCAACTAGGTAACATCATCAGTGCTAGAAGAGAATAGGGTTGGAGGAGGAGGAGAACTGGGGGTCCTTGGTGCTCTCATGACCCAACTAGCTAACATCAGTACCAGAAAGGAGTAGGGTTTGTGGGGAGAAAGAGGAGGAGGAGGAGGAGGAGGAGGAGGAGGAGGAGGAGGAGGAGGAGGAGGAGGAGGAGGAGGAGGACGACGACAACTGTGGGATCCTTGATGCTCTCTGACCTTTGTGGTTTTCTTGCAGACATTTCATGTCCCCACTAGGGAACATCAGTAGTGGAAGAGAGAAGAGTTTGTGGAGAGGAAGAGGAGGAGGAGGACTCTGGGGTCCTTGGTCCTCTCCCAGTTTGATAGTTTTCTTGCAGATGTTTCATGACCCAGCTAGGTAACATCATCAGTGTTAGAAGGAAGGGGGTTTGCAGAGAGGAGCAGGAGGAGGAGGAGGAGGAGGAGGAGGAGGAGGAGGAGGAGGAGGAGGAGGAGGAGGAGGAGGAGGAGGAGGAGGAGGAGGAGGAGGAGGAGGACTACTGTGTGATCCTTCCTGCTCTCTAAGCTTGGTTGTTTTGTTGCAGACGTTTCATGACCCAACTAGATAACATCATCAGTGCCTAAAGGGAGTGGAGAGGAGGAGAAGGAGTGGGAGGAGTGGAAGGAGGAGGACGTGGAGTCTTTGATGCTCTCTGAGCTTGGTTGTTTTGTTGCAGACGTTTCATGACCCAACTAGATAACATCATCAGTGCCTAAAGGGAGTGGAGAGGAGGAGAAGGAGTGGGAGGAGTGGAAGGAGGAGGACTGTGGAGTCTTTGATGCTCTCTGAGCTTGGTTGTTTTGTTGCAGACGTTTCATGACCCAACTAGGGACCATCATCAGTGTTAGAAGGGAGTGGGGATTGTGGAGTGGAGAAGGGGGATTGGGGGAGGAGGGGGAGGACTGTGGATTCCTTGGTGTTCTCTGAGCTTCCTTGTTTTCTTGCAGATGTTTCACGACCCATCTAGATAACATTATCAGTGATAGAAGGGAGTGGGGTTTGCAGTGGGGAGGAGGAGGAAGAGGAGGAAGACTATGGGGTCCTTGGGGCTCTCTGAGGTTGGTGGCTTTCTTGCAGATGTGTCATGCCTCAACTAGGTGATATCATTAGTGCCAGAAGGTAGCGTGATCTGTGGTGTGCAGGGAAAGGAGAAGGGCTGGGAGGAGGAGGGGAGGAAGAGGAGACGGGAAAGGGGAAGAGGAGGAGAAAGAGGAGGAGTAGAACTGTGGAGTCCTCCGTGCTCGCTGAGCTCGGTTGTTTTCTTGCAGACGTTTCATCACCCAACTAGGGAGCAGCATCAGTGCTCCAAGGGAATGGGGGCTGCTCTCAGGTTTGCACTACATTATTGTTGTTGGGGTTGTCTTCTTCTTGCTGGTTCCTTGGTTAGACTGTTGTTGACTGTGTGATTGTTCGCCTGAGTTGGTGGTTCCTTGATGGGGCTGTTGTTTGCAGCTTGGTTGTTGGTCTGAAATTAATCTTGGCGTTAATCTCTGGGTGTCGATAGCTGGTGGTTTGGTCTTCTGGTTTCCTTTTTAGCTTTTTGACTCTCTCTTTTGAATGGCGTGTAAATGTTGTTTACCTCTACCTGCCTGCTGACAGCTGCTTTGTCCGAGTGCCAGGAATTCCAAGAATTCTCCAGCATTGGCTTGGTCTCCGATGCTCACAGCTTCAAACTATGGTGGCATCTGTCCAAGGGTGGTGCAATTAAGAGCTTTTCATCATCTCTCCTGACTGCTGGGTGGTGTCCATGGATTCCTTTTGCCTGTCTTTTACCTGTTTGTCCTACATAGTGGCTGTCACAATTCTTACACTGCCTGTTCCAGGAGCTCAACAGGACAGTAGGTGGAGAAATTGAGGAAACATCTGGAGGACATCATGTTCGCCTTTGTGGCTGAATGGCACCTTAAGACCTCCTAAATTGTGGGGGCTCCACAAATTGTTTTGATCAAGGGGAAAAAAATACAAATAATTTTATTTCTACTTGGAAACCACTTCTGGACTTTGTACTTGAGGCGGGGGAAAAATGAAAGTTTGATTTTGGATTTTACTGATTAAATCGATTTGTTGCTATAGAAATGGCTAGTTAATACGATTATATAAAAGTAAAATTACTTGTCCATTCCAGTTGCCAAGCGCCTGAACTTTGACTATGTAACCACAGGGATGCTGGGATGGTCGTAAGCGTGAGGATCGGTCACAATTAACATATTCAGTATCATTGCAACTTTGAACAGTCACTAAATGAACGGTTATAAGTCGAGGACTATTTGTACATGCCAGTTGCCAAGCACCTGAATTTTGATCAGATGGCTACAGGGTTACTGGGATGGTCATAAGTGTGAGGACTGGTGACAAGTGACATTTTCAGTATCAATGTATCTTTGAATGGTTGCTAAACAAATGATTGTAAGTCGAGGACTACTACTTAGTGGCCAAGCATCTGAACTTTAATCATGTCACTATGGAGATACTGGGATGGACGTAAGTGTGAGGACCTGCCATAAGTCACTGTTTTCAATGCCACTGTAACTTTGAATGGCTGTAAGTCGAGGACTAACTGAAACTCCGAGGTTTCCAGCTGTTGCAGGCTTTTTGCAGTCTGCAACAAGGAGGAAAGCCACTGCAGGGTTTCCAGACCGATGGGAGAAAACTTCTGCTATCACAGCTGAGCCTCAGTTCCTCCTAGCGACTTCCGCATGTGGTCAGTGGCGTCACTCTTTGAGCAAGCTGGACTACCGGGGGCTTTAGTTTAGTTTAGTTTAGTTGTTTACTTATTTCATTTTCATTTTATCATTTGAGTTTATTTATTGATTTCATTTTATTTTACTTTATTTCATTTTATTATTTGAGTTTATTTGAGTTTATTTTATTTTATTTCATTTTATTATTTTAGTTTATTGGTTTATTTGAGTTTATTACTTATTTTAGTTTATTTTGTGTATGTGTATATATATACATATGTATATATATATGTGTATGTTGTATTTGTGCTGATAAATAAATAAAGGGAGACTAGTATAGATCTATTTCAAGCTATTTAGCTCTCATCATACCCTTACTGGAATTTGGGCATACCAGGGGTTGTAACACAAATACATATGTATGTATGTATGTATGTATGTATGTATGTATGTATGTATGTATATGTACATACAGTATATGCTGGTCTTGTTGTATTTGGGTCTTTTCCCGTGTAAGATTGAGATTGTCTTCGCAACGTTTTGGTGAGGTCTCACTCGCCATCCTCAGGCTGGTGTTTTTATATATAGTTTTATTTTATTTATTTATTTTAGTTTAGTTTAGTTTATTTCATGTTATTTTAGTTTATTATTTTTTATTTTAGTTTATTATTTTAGTTTATTTTATTATTTTGTTATGTATGTATGTATGTATGTAAAGTAATGTAAAGGTTCCCCTCACACATATGTG
Source organism: Natrix helvetica (assembly GCF_964273705.1). Classification (NCBI taxonomy): domain Eukaryota; kingdom Metazoa; phylum Chordata; class Lepidosauria; order Squamata; family Natricidae; genus Natrix; species Natrix helvetica. The sequence continues at coordinate 176,252,535 of NC_138549.1, forward strand.
CCAGTCGTTCCCGACTCTAGGGGGCAGTGCCCATCTCCGTTTCAAAGCCAAAGAGCTAGCGCTGTTCGAAGACGTCTCCGTGGTCATGTGGCCGGCAAGACTCAACGCTGAAGGCGCCCAGAACGCTTTTTACGTGCTTTTGAACTGCTAGGTTGGCAGAAGCTGAGACAAGGAACGGGAGCTCACTCCGTTATACGGCGCTAGGTATTCGAACCGCCAAACTGCTAACCTTTCTGATCGACAAGCTCAGCGTCTTAGCCACGGAGTCATTATTTTTTTATTTTCAAGAATCTCTCTGCTCCTCTGCCGCTTTCGCCAAGCAGATGGCAGTTCAAAAACAATAATAGACAATAAGCGGCATTAAAATGATTTAAATCCTCTTTGAGGGAAATGGGCGGTTAAGAGGTGTGAAATACAGCGGTACCCTGGGACTCGACGTGATGCAGTCCTAGGCGGCATTAACAGACGCACCTTCAAGACCACATGAAGTGTGTTAGGACCGCCTTGGAGTATTGCCTCCAGTTTTGGTCACCAATTAGATTACCGATTAACAGAGTTGGAAGGGACCTTGGAGGTCATCTAGTCCAACCTCCCACCCAAGCAGGAGACCCTACACCATTTCTGACAGATGACAGTCCAGTCTCTTCTTGAAAGCCTCCAGTGATGAAACTCCCACAACTTCTGAAGGCAATTTCTCTTCCATCGCTTGATTGTCCTCACTGTCAGAAAATTTCTCCTTATTTCCAGGTTTTAATCTCTCCTGGATCAGTTTCCATCCATTATTCCTTCTCTGGCCTTCGGGTGCCTTAGAAAATAGCTTGACCCCCTTCCTCTCTGTAGCAGCCTCTCAAATATTGGAAGACTTCAATCATGTCTCCTCACTAGACTAGCCATGCCCAGTTCCTGCAACCGTTCATTGTATGCTTTAGTCACCATATTATAAAAAAGACGTGGAGACTCTAGAAAGAGTGCAGAGAAGAGAAACAAAGATGATTAGGGTGCTAGAGATTAAAACATACGAAGAACGGTTGCAGGAACTGGGTATGTCTAGTTTAACGCAAACAAGGACTATGGATGACATGATAGCAGTCTTCCATTATTTGAGGGGCCGCCCCAAAGAGAAGGCAGGACAAGAAGAAATGGATGGAAACTAATCAAGGAGAGAAGCAACCAGGAGAAATTTCCTAACAGTGAGAACAATTAACCAGTGGAACTGCTTGCCACCAGAAGTTGTGGGTGCTTCATCACTGGGGAGGGGGGTTTAAGAAGAGTTTTGGATAGCTCCTTGTCTGAAATGGTACAGGATCTCCTGCTTGAGCAGGGGGGGTTGGTCTAGAGGACATCCAAGGTCCCTTCCAACTCTGTTATGATATATTCGAGTTCCAGGAGGCGCAATGAGCACCCAAAAACAATGAGTACCAATTTTTTCCCTTAAGGAAATAATGTAGTGAGTCACGAAACAGCCGGCACGAACAAGTTGTAGCTTGTGCGTTGATTACCAAACAAACAATGGGGATTGGGATGAAACGTTTGCATCCAAATGCATTGCATATTAAATTTGATTTCCAAGCAAATGAGTACCCAGGCACTACTGGATAAACAAACAAACAAACAAACAAACCAATCCTTCATATTTCTTAATAAATAGATTATTAAGTTGGTGACACCTAATCAGATAACCAACAAGAATAGAAGAACCATCTGCAAAAGCCATCTAAGGCATGTGGGCATCCTGGAGTGATCGTTCGAGCAGGACTTGATGGTACCAAGTTTGGGACGGTGGCATTTAGAGACAGTTTGGTCTAGTGGTTAGGGCATCAAGGTAGAAACCAGGAGATGGTGAGTTCTAGTCCTACCTTAACCATGAAAGCCAACTGGGTGACTTTAGGCCAATCGCCAGGAGATGGGGAGTTCTAGTACTGCCTTAGGCACAAAAGCCAGCTAGGTGACTTTGGGCCAATTATAGGGAGACAGTGAGTTCTAGTCCTACCTTAGCGAGGAAAGCTGGCTGGGTGACTGGGCCAATCACCAGGAGATGGGGAGTTCTAGTCCCACCCTAGCTTATGAAAGCCACTGGGTGACTTTGGGCCAACCACCAGGTGATGGGGAGTTCTAGTACTACCTTAGGCACAAAAGCCAGCTAGGTGACGTTAGGCCAATTACCAGGAGACAGTGAGTTCTAATCCCACCTTAGCCATGAAAGCCAACTGGGTGACTTTGGGCCAATCACCAGGAGACAGTGAGTTCTAGTACTGCCTTAGGCACAAAAGCCAGCTAGGTGACATTGGGCCAATCACTGGAAGACTGTGAGTTCTAGTCCTGCCTTAGCCAGGAAAGTTGGCTGGGTGACTGTGCCAATTGCCAAGCGATGATGAGTTCTAGTCCCACCTTAGCCATGAGAGCTGGCTGGGTGACTTTGGGCCAATCACTGGGAGACCGTGAGCTCTAGTCCTACCTTAGCCATGAAAACCATCTGGATGACGTTGGGCTAGTCATGCTTTCTCTCAACCCAACCCACCTCGCAGGGCTGTTGGTTGTATGGAAGGAGGAAGGTGTGTTTGACATGTTCACTGCCTTGAGTTATTGGCAAAAAATAATAACAGTAAATTAACTTTTATTTGCAAAAATAATGACAGTAAATAAAGCGTCATTCGCAAAAATAACAAATAAACTTTAGTGTTGTCGAATCTGGGACATGGGGAGGTGCCTTTTGCTGCTGTTTTTGGGGTGACAGAGAAAACCCAGATTCCTGGCAGCCTTCACAGCCTTTCCTCTCTTCCTCTTCATCACTCTGATGAGGTCAGTTTTGATCCTGGATAGTGGGTTCGAATCCCACCCTACCCCCTCCGGCTTTTGCAAGTGCCTGTTTCAAAGTCACTCTGCTTAATTCCTGTCGTGTGTGTGTGTGTGTGTGTGTGTGTGTGTGTGTGTGTGGTGTTAAACGTGCTTCTGCTTTTTGGTGCATCTGGGTGAATTTCTGGAGGGTTCCTATCAGGACGGAAGGAAGAAGCATTTCCCCATCGGGTCCCTTCCCACGATATGGCTGCAATTGTGACACAGCACGGTTGGGATTCCCTCCCCCTCGGTCCCCTCCCAAGCGAAGTTGCAGGGATGCACAAATTGTGAGCCACTTCCTAATTCCCACAATTTGCCGGCAGACGTCTGCTTGTTGAGAGGCACGCTTGCCTTCGCACAGTAATGCTAAAACTGGCTTGGGGGCTGAGTTGGTGCTTGTGAGCGTGGCAGCAGGTAAGCGTGGACCAAGGGCAGGGAGCTTGTTTTGAGTAGAGGGGAGGGGGTCTTGTGTGAAGCTAGAAAATGGATTGTTGGTGTAGGGTCTCTCCTGCTTGGGTGGGGGTGGGGGGGTTGGACTAGATGACCTACAAGGTCCCTTCCAACTCTGTTATTCTATAATTCAATGGGACAGAAGTTGCCTTCGGACGTTGTGGGAGCTTCATCACTGGAGGTTTTCATGAAGAGATTGGACTGCCATCGGTCAGAAATGGGGTAGGGTCTCCTGCTTGGATGGGGGGTTGGATTAGATGACCTACAAGGTCCCTTCCAATTCTGTTAATCTGTAAATCCACCTCCTCCCAGCTGTCCTGCATCTTCTCCCTCCTTCCCTCCCCCCTCATCTCTTAATTTATAATTCTATTTTTCTGCGTAATTGCTTATTCTTTTCAGAAATATTTTCCTTGTATGGTTTTTTTTTAATGCTTTCAGTGCTGTGGGTCCCACCCAGAGTCGCTTTGAAACAAGACAGGTATCCAATTAAAATTAATAAAATAAATTACATTATTTTTAAATTGTTCACGAGTCTGGGGCACTGAATGTGTGAACTGGCCCATTGTCTCGGCTGCTGTGTATGGAAAAAATCCTTAAATTACAGCCATTTGTTTAGCGATTGTTTGGAGTTAATAACGGCACTGGAAAAAGTGACTTACGACCAGTCCTTGCACTTATGACCATTGCAGCAATCCCCACAGTGACATGATTAAAATTCAGCCACTTGGCAACTGACTCATATTTATGACGGTTGCAGTGTCCTCTGTGTGTGTGTGTGTGTGTCATACAATCGCTTTTGCGACCTTCTGACAAGTAACGTCGGTGGGAAGCTGGATTCACTTAACGACCGTGGGAAAAAAAGGTTGTAAAATGGGGTGTGTGTCTCGCTTAACAAATTGGAATTTGAATTGAAATTGGAATCTCCGTTGTGGTCGTAAGTTGAGGACTAGGTGTATTTATTTTGGATGCTTCCGTGGCTTTTATGGCTCAAAAATGGTTTTAGCATTTTAACTGCAATAGGCGATACTTTTTTTTTTAATTGTAAGCTGCCCGGGATGTGAAAACAGGAATATAAATAACTTATTAGGCAGAAATGGCGACTTGTGGGGGTGTCCCAACCTGGTGGCAGCCGGTGGTTGGGCATGATGGGAATTGTAGTCCAACAAGCTGGAGGAGGTAGAGAAGGAAGCGCTAAGTTTAAATTTCCACTCAGCTGTGAAAGCTTCTTGGTGGGTCTTTAAGGGGGTGCTATCTTGGATCCTGACCTCCCTCAAAGGGTTGTTGTGAGGTGCACCGGGGGGGAGGGGTAAAGATGAAGGTGTCCAGAATCCTACAGTCGAAAGGGCTCTCGGAGGTCAACTAGTCCAGCCTCTACTCAGGCAGGAGAAAAATCCCTTTGCTAATCATTACTTCAGGCAGCTCAAATTGGACTGGAGACTAAAACATATGAAGAACGGTTGCAGGAACTGGGTATGTCTAGCTTAAGAGAAAGAAGGACGAGGGGAGACAAGATAGCAATGTTCCAATATCTCAGGGGTTGCCACAAAGAAGAGGGAGTCAAACTGTTCTCCAAGGCACCTGAGGGTAGGAGAAGAATCAATGGGTGGAAACTAATCAAGGAGAGAAGCAACTTAGGAGAAGTTTCCTGACAGTTAGAACAATTAATCAGTGGAACAGAAGTTGCCTCCAGAAGTTGTGAATGCCCCAACACTGGAAGTCTTTAAGAAGATGTTGGATAGCTATTTGTCTGAAGTAGTGTAGGGTTTCCTGCCTAAGCAGGGGGTTGGACTAGAAGACCTCCAGGGTCCCTTCCAACTCTACTATTGTATTATTGTATTAAATTCAGAATTTCAGACCTACTGTTACTTTCTTTGTGCGAGGGGGGAAGAAACATTTGCCTCTCGGGATGCAAAGCAGGAGAGGAACCGTTGCTGGCCGTGGTTTCTGTCCGTGGCCTTTGTTGACGGGAGATGCAAACGGGGGATTCCCGGCATTGAAAAATATATTTACACAGTCTACTGGGCGCCCAGCCGCCCCAGCAAGGCTGCTGGCTGCAAACCCCAACTTCCTCTAGTAGAGCTTGCTAGCCGTGGTGAACAAGGGGGGCAACTGACATTGCTGGAAAGAAAGAGAGAGGGAGGGGGGGAGGGGGGGAGGGAGGAAGGAAAAGGAGGAAGGAAAGGGAGGAAGGAAGAGAGTTAGGGAGGAGAGAGGAAGGAAGGAGAAGAAAGAAAGAAAGGGAGAGAGAGAGAAAGGAAGGAAGGAAAGAAAGAGAAGAAAGAAAATGAGAGAGGAAGGTAAGAAAGAAAGAAAAAAAGAAAGAAGGAAGGAAGGAAGGAAAGGAGGAAGGAAAGGGAGTGAGGGAAGAAGAGAGGGAATAGAGATGGAAGGAAAGAGAAGAAAGAAAAAGAAAAAAAGAAAGGGAGAGAGAAAGGAAGGAAGGAAAGAAGGAAAGAGAAAGAAAAAAGGAGAGAGGAAAGAAAGAAAGAAAGAAAGAAAGAAAGAAAGAAAGAAAGAAAGAAAAAAAGAAAAAGAAAGGAGGAAGGGGAAAGGGAGTCAGGGAAGAAGAGAGGGAATAGAGATGGAAGGAAAGAAGAAAGAAAGAAAGAAAAAGAAAGAGGGAGGGAGGGAGAAGGAGAGAAAGAAGGAAAGAACGAAAGGAACAGGAATGGTGGAAGCAAGGACAAACACCTAACTCCGTTGTTACATCCTCAAACCCCCACAGCTTCAACTTCAAACTGTCCACCATGGACCTCATCCCATTCCTAAGAGGTCCGTAAAGGTGCCATGCATAAGCGCACCAGCCTGCCTTCCGTCCCTGTCCCACTGTCCCCATTTATTCGTACCCATTTCCCTTGTTCATGTCCATCTTTATGCTTATACCTGTTCTCTTGTACATGTTTGACAAACCCAATGAGTGAAACTAAATTTAAAAAGTTTAAGCTGGGTGAAATCTCAGTTTAACCGTATTCTCACACGGTAGAAATTGCCTCCTGTCCATTTCACTCGCTTTGCCCATCGAAGGGGAATAAAATGGAGTGTTTACGCTTTGATCTTTCCTTCTCTCTCCCCAGAATGGGCTGCACAGAATCCAAACTCAACGTTCTCACAGGAAAGGGAAAGCAGAACGAGAACTCGAACTCGACTCCCGATCTTCGTTATACCACCCAACCCACCATCAATGCAACTGTAAGTATGGTATGTATCTGCGCATGTCTCTCGTTCCAGTACAGGAAGTCCGCAACCGTGTTGCTAACTTAACAATGCCAGGGATTCACTTAACAACCGTGGCAAGAAAAGTCACAAAATGGTTGTCTCAGAGGTGCCTTTTTCTCTCCCCCCCCCCCCCCCAAAACTGGACTTTCTTGTTTTTTCTTTAAAGACGTTTTGCTTCTCATCCAAGAAGCTTCTTCGGCTCTGAAATGGGGCAAAACTCATTTAAAAACTCTTTCGCTGAGCAACAAAAAAAAATGTGGGCTCCATTATAGTAATGAGTCCAGGAATACCTGTACTGGCCGTTTCTTTGACAACAAATAGTATGAATCAGCCAAAACCAGGATCAAAAGCCTGGAAACCATTTCTGGACTTTTTGCTCAAGGACAGAGGGTTTTTTTTTTTCTGTCCTCGAGCAAAAAGTCCAGAAATGGTTTCCAGGTAGAAACAAAGCTGGTGTCAGGTCTACCATTGTGTCCTGCCATTCTGTTGGAAGTGGGTGGGTGGGTGGGATGGGGTAGGGGGAAGGAGGCTTGCTGGTGTTTTTACTTTGCTTTTTGCTTTTGTTGTAACTGCTTGGGAATTCGGGAGGGGGAGCATCTTCGGAGGAAGAATTCGGGAGGGGAGCAGGGAGCATCTTTGGAGACAGAGGGAACTCTCTCCCAACAGATTTCAGCCCGTCTCTAAGGCCGTCGTGCCTCGGATGTGAACTGTTATCTGCCTGGCACCTCGGCATTCTCAAAACAACCTTTTGGCATCGCACTAGCTGCGTTGGATTGATCAGGGTGCATTAGGTGGGCTTGGGGGAACGGAAGAATAGCTTCGTGGTTTGTGCGGGCTTTTTCAGATTTCGTCTTGTTCTCCTGCAATCCCTTCTCTCTCAGTTGAAGTTCTTTCGATTCAACTTCATGGATCCGTCACCGAGTGACGAAAAGGTCATGCGGAAACATTGTGGGCGTGCAATAGTCGGTACTACCAGTAGGTAGTAACTCGGCCGGCCACACCCCCGAACCGCTTCCATCAGTTGTGCCTGTGGTGGTGGTGCCATTTTGTTTTTTTTAAACAAAACACATGTGCAGAAGCAACTTTTTTACTACTGCACATGTGCGCGTCCCTGAGCAAACGGGCAGAAACACAAGCCGGAGGCCACCCCTGGGCGTGCGCACGCACTCTGGAAAAGCCAAACCTCCAGGTCCTAGCACGCATGCGCACCCAACCATCAGCTGGCCGGCGCGCATACACAGGCCAGTTTTTGGCACTGACGTGCACGTGAAAGGATTACACTCCAGAAAAGAAGATCTTCTGGGTGCCGGTGTACATGTGCACCCGACAATCAGCTGGTCAGCACACATGCGCACACTGGTTTTCGGCACTGCTGCGCACATGAAGGACAGCTGATTGTTGCATGTGACTGCACGCCAGAAACCCGCAACACGAACAGGCAAGGCCATGCGTCTGGACAGGGGTGGGTTCCTGCCAGTTCTACAGAAGAGGTTCCATAGATCTACAGTGCGGTTTAGAACCGGTTACAGCTCCCCCCTCCCGCCCGTCCGCACATCATCAAGATGAAGAGTGAGAGGAGGAATTCTGGGAATTGAAGTCCACAAGTCTTAAAGCTCTCAAGTTTGAACACCCCAGGGGTTTTTTTCTAAAGGGTTAGGGGTACAAGGGTCTTATAACTTGACAGCTTTAAGACCTGCATGCTTCAAATGCCAGAGTTCCTGAGCCAACATGACTGGAGGAGGAATTCTGGGAGTTGAAGTCCACAAGTCTTAAAGCTGTCATGTTTGAACACCCCTGGGGTTTTTTTTTCTAAAGGGTTAGGGGTGCAAGGGTCTTATAACTTGACAGCTTTAAGACTTGTGTGCTTCAAATGCCAGAGTTCCTGAGCCAACATTTTGGTTGCTAAGCAAGAGCGTTGTTAAGTGAGTTTCACCACATTTTGCAAGTTGGCCACACGCACCCAGTCACATGACTGGCAAGCCGCTCCCACCCAGTCACATGGCCACCAAGCCACTCCCACAAAGCAGGCCACACCTACAGAAGAGGTTCTAAAAAACTTTGAAACCCACCACTGGTGCTGGGTGACATGGCTTCATGTGCCACTTTGCGCATATATGCCATAGGTTCACCAACACGGAATTAAGAGTTTTATTTTCCTGAGGGACGAGATGAGACATTTCCTTAGAGCTGGATATATTCCTTTTTTTTCCAAATGATCACCACTGCGGTTCTAAGACCAGCTCCGTCTTATTCTTTGCCTCTTAAAAGTGCCAGGTTTTTGAGAAAGTGTCACTGGCACAAGGAATAATAACTAAATCTCTCTATTTTTTTGCCTCCCAGGGTCCCAGGGGATCCAAACCGAAGCCAACGGATGGTATGTATCTCCCATTAGAGCGGAAAGCAGATTCCTGGGTGCAAATATGGTCAAAAGATGGAAGCCCGGAGGATGTAATTGAAGCTCTCTCTGGAGGCACATAATCGTGGCTGCTTCAATTGCACCATCACAGTTACCATCTTGGCATTTTTGACCATTCTCTTGTAGGCATCTAGGATGGGTTCCAATCCTAGGTCTCCTTGGAGAACATAGTCTTCTGAGAAGCCCATCACTCTACCATTGTCATGGAGGTCCCCTTCTGTAAAGATGGTGGCCAGGATGATGTAATTTAATCCCTGTAGGCATCTAAGATGGGTTCCAAGTCCAACCCTAGATGGTCCTGGAGAACATTGTCCTCTGAGAAGCCCATTGGTTTATCAATGTCACACAGGTCCCTTTCTATGACAATGGTGTCCAGGAGGATGTCATTGAATTGCTGTAGGCATCTAGGATGGGTTCCAATCCTAGTTCCCCTTGGAGAACATAGTCTTCTGAGAAGCCCATCACTCTACCATTGTCACGGAGGTCCCCTTCTGTAAAGATGGTGGCCAGGATGATGTAATTTAATCCCTGTAGGCATCTAAGATGGGTTCCAAGTCCAACCCTAGATGGTCCTGGAGAACATTGTCCTCTGAGAAGCCCATTGGTTTATCAATGTCACACAGGTCCCTTTCTATGACAATGGTGTCCAGGAGGATGTCATTGAATTGCTGTAGGCATCTAGGATGGGTTCCAATCCTAGTTCCCCTTGGAGAACATAGTCTTCTGAGAAGCCCATCACTCTACCATTGTCACGGAGGTCCCCTTCTGTAAAGATGGTGGCCAGGATGATGTAATTTAATCCCTGTAGGCATCTAAGATGGGTTCCAAGTCCAACCCTAGATGGTCCTGGAGAACATTGTCCTCTGAGAAGCCCATTGGTTTATCAATGTCACACAGGTCCCTTTCTATAACAATGGTGTCCAGTATGATGTCATTGAATCGCTGTAGGCATCTAGGATGGGTTCCAATCCTAGGTCTCCTTGGAGAACATAGTCTTCTGAAGAGCCCATCACTCTACCATTGTCACGGAGGTCCCCTTCTGTAAAGATGGTGGCCAGGATGATGTAATTGAATCCCTGTAGGCATCTAAGATGGTTTTCAGGTCCAACCCTAGATGGTCCTGGAGAACATTGTCCTCTGAGAAGCCCATTGGTTTATCAATGTCACAGAGGTCCCTTTCTATAACAATGGTGTCCAGGATGATGTCATTAAATTGCTGTAGGCATCTAGGATGGGTTCCAGTCCTACAAGCTCCTGAGGAACATTGTCTACGTAGATGTCCACTGGTCTATCAATGTCACAGAGACCTCTTTCTGTAAAGATGGTGGCCAGGATAATGTAACTGAAGTTTTACCTGGAAATACATAAAGTTTGTGTGTGTGTGTGTTTGTGTGTCCGTCCTGTCTCCACCCTAAACTTTTTTTTGTTCCCTTCGGCCCACAGAATCGGAGGATTTTGTCGTTTTGGCCTTGTACGACTACGAAGCCATTCACCGGGAGGACCTCAGTTTCCAGAAAGGCGATCATCTCAAGATCCTAGAGAAGTAAGTTTGAGGGTCCTCAGGAGGAAGGAAGAGCTTGTGCAGAAATGATTATCCATAGGTGGATTCTGGGGGAATCCGGTTCAGGGAATCCGATAAGAGAGGGAATATTTGCATCTCAGGGTTGAATTGTGGGGCCCTTGGTGCTCATGGAGCTTGGTGGTTTTCTTGCAGGCATTTCATTACCCAACTAAGTATCATCAACAGTGCTACAGGGAGTGGGGTTTGGGGAGGAGGAGGAGGAGGACTGTGGGGTCCTTGGGGCCCTCTGAGCTTGGTTATTGTCTTGCAGATGTTTCACTACCAAGCTAAGTAATGTCATCAATGCTAGAAGGGAGGGAGAATTTGAGAGGAGGAGGATTCATTAGTGCTAGTAAGAATAACATACATTGGCATCCAATCCCATTTCTTACTAGCAACGATGATGTTATTTGGTGTGGGTTTTTGGGGGGACTTTCTAGACCTTCCCCCCCACTTCTGGAATTTCCCAGAACTTTTCCTGAGAGGGCGAGTGGTTGGCAATTTTTTTTAGGGAAGTTGGGGATTGTACCTCATCCTGCCCTCCTTTCTCTCTCAGGTCCGGAGAGTGGTGGCGAGCCAAGGCCCTTTCGACTAGCAAAGTGGGCTTCATTCCCAGCAATTATGTGGCCAGGATCAACTCCCTGGAGACGGAAGAGTAAGTTCTCTCAGCCTATCAAAGGGAGGGATCTTCTTGGTAGACCACACTCATTCTCCATCCATCTTTCATCCATCCCTCCCTCATCTGTCCGTCCGTCCGTCCATCCATCTTAGATCTCCCCCGGATTTCAGCTCTGGACTGAAGAGGTCCAGGGGCTTAAATGTTCCTCTGCTTTTGGGAAGAGGCCCCTTAGCCCAGGAGAAGAAGACAATGGACTTTGAACCCTTGGAATTGTCCAAGGATGGATGAGATGCTGTAGTGCAAACGGTTCCTGAAATCTGCGATTATTTCTTCTGGGAATCTATTCCTGCTCCCACCCCATTCCAAGGGTCTTCATCCCAAGTTGCATAGCTAAAAGTCTGTAGAGATTCTCTGCCCTCCAGATCATGGTTGTCCCAAAAGGGCTTTTTTCAAGAGGCAACTGGACTTTCTTATTTTTTTTTTCTTTTGAAGACCTTTTGCTTCTCATTCAAGGAGCTTCTTCGGCTCTGTGGGAATGGAAGGATTTATATTCCTCGCAGACAGCTGGTCATTTGCATCCTTTTATATTGGGATGGAGACCTTTCGAATGGGGTGGGAGCAGGAACGGATTTCCAGAGGGAAAAATTGTAGAATGCAGGAACCATTTGCACCATTCAGGTGACTCTGAGGACACAGGTCAACCTCCAAGTAGCCTCAAGGACCCTCTAAAACAGGGGTGTCCAAACTTGAGAACTTTAAGACTTGTGGACTTCAACTCCCAGAATTCCCCAGCCAGCATGGCTGGCTGGGGAATTCTGGGAGTTGAAGTCCACAAGTCTTAAAGTTCCCAAGTTTGGACATCCCTGCTCTAAAAGGATGCAAATGACCAGCTTTGTCTGCAAGGGGTATAAATCCTTCCCTTCCCCACCCTCCAGTTAGAGTGGAGGAAGCTTCTTGGATGAGAAGCGAAATGTCTTTAAAGAAAAACAAGGAAGTTCAGGTGCCTCCTGAAAAAAGCACCTTTGGACCACACCTTCCCTTGATTTCTAAGGTCAAGGTGCAGTTTTTGTCCCTGACTTTTAATTGTAAAAAAAATCCAACTCTACCATAAGTGAGTTCTCAGTCTCCGGTCTCCCTCACTATTTTATTACAATACAGGTAGGTCTTAGACTTACGACCATTCATTTAGTGACCATTCAAAGTTATAACGGCACTGGAAAAAGTGACTTATGACCGTTTTTCACACTTAACGTCCGTTGCTGCATCCCCACACTCAAGCGATCAGAATTCAGACACTTGGCAACCGACTCATGTTTATGATGGTCGCAGTGTCCCAGGTGACGTGACCCCCTTTTGCGACCAAGTCAATGGGGAAGCCAGATTCACTTAACAACAAATGTGACTAAATTAACAACTGCAGGGATTCCCTTAACGACGGTGGCATGAAAGGTCTCAAAAACGGGGCACAACTCACTCAGCAACGGTATCGCTTAGCAACAGGAACATCGCGCTCTATTGTGGTCGAACGTCGAGGACTATCTATGGAGCGTGCACTTAAAATGATATTTTAAGTGATATTTTTTTCTCTGCCAGGAGGAAAATGTGTGGATGGAGGAAGTTTGAGAAAGAGTTTTAGGCAAGATTTGGTGCTAATTTTCTCTTCCTTGTCAACCTTAGGTGGTTCCTGAGGGGCCTTAGCCGGAAGGATGCTGAGCGTCATTTATTGGCTCCGGGAAATTTTATCGGCTCGTTCATGATCCGAGACAGTGAAACAAGCAAAGGTAGGATGATCAAAGTCCTGGGGACTAAAACATACGAAGAACAGTTGCAGGATTTGGGTTTGGCTAGTCGAGAGGAAAGAAGGACTAGGAGGGACACGATAGCAGGATTCCAGTATTTGAGGGGCTGCCCCAAAGAACTGGGGGTCAACTTAATTTCCAAAGCACCAGAAGGCAGGACAAGAAGCAACGGATGGAAACTAACCAAGGAGAGAAGCAACCCGGAATTACGGAGAAATTTCCTGACAATGAGAACAATTAACCAGTGGAACTGCTTGCCTCTGGAAGTTGTGGGTGGTTCCATTACTGGAGGTTTTCAAGAAGAGATTGGATAGCCATTTGTCTGAAGTGTGTAGATTACCTTCCAACTCTGTTATTCTGTTCTGTTGGTTTAATAAAAAGAAGGGCAAGAGGTGATATGATAGCAGTCTTCTAATAACTAAGGGGCTACCCCAAAGCTATTCTCCAAAGTACCTTCAGGAAGGACAACGAGCAATGGATGGAAACTAATCTAAGGAGAAAAGCAACCTGGAATTAAGGAGAAACTTCCCAACAGTGAGAGCAATCAACCAGTGGAACTGCTTGCCACCAGAAGTTGTGGGTGCTCCATCACTGGAGGTTTTAAGAAGAGACTGGACAGCCACTTGTCTGAAATGGTCTGGGGTTTCCTGCTTGAGCAGGGGGTTGGACTAGAAGACCTCCAAGGTCCCTTCCAGCTCTATTCTGATACAGAGTTGGAAGGGACCTGGGAGGTCCTCTAGTCCAGCCCCCTGCTCAAGCAGGAGTCCCTTACGGAATTACAGAATAAAAGAGTTGAAAGGGACCTTGGAGGTCTTCTAGTCCAACCCCCTGCTCAAGCAGGAGAACCTATGCCATTTCAAAGTCGAAAATCTCCGTGTGAGTGAGACTTAGCCTCTGTCCACCTGTACTTCCCTTTTGAGAGGGAGATAAAAATAATTGCCCTAACCCTCTTCCTCTCTGTCCTGGTCCAGGAAGTTACTCCCTCTCCGTCCGAGACTTCGATTCCCAAAGCAAACTGGATGTGGTGAAACACTACAAGATTAGAACCCTGGACAACGGCGGCTTCTACATCTCCACCCGGAGTAACTTCAGCACTCTGCAGAAATTGGTCAGCCACTATAAAGGTGAGCCTGCGAAACTGGCAGCTGGGGAGCCAGTTTCTACATGGGGAACTGGGGACGCCCGTCCCTCCATTGGCTCCAGGGTTAAAATTTAGCCCCTTTTGAGAGACGAGGAACTGGAGTCGGAAGAGGGTGACGCGGCCTCTTTCCAAGGGGATGTGGGAATGGCCTTGGGGGACAGGAGGAAGGGCTGCAGGCCAGGCAGCGACCGGATAAGACAGGTGTGTGGGCTGTTTTAAAGACTTGTGGACTTCAACTCCCAGAATTCCACAGCCTGAATGCTAATAAACTTTAAGATGGGTGGACTTCAACTCCCAGAATTCCCTAGCCAACGCATCTTAAAGTTCCCCCATCTTAAATGTTTTATTAGCATGCTGGCTGAAGGATTGTGGGTGTTGAAGTCCACTCCACAGGTCTTAAAGTGGCCAAGTTTGGAGACCCCTAAGGGGCTGCTGAACCCACGGCACAAAAGGGTCTTGGCCAACATCTAAGAAAGGACCTCCCTCATTTCTTGGGGTGTAAAGGTGACAAGGCAAATTTCTCTCTCTTTTTCTCTCTCTCTTTCTCCCTCTCTCCCTCGCTCTCTTGCTCTTTCCTGTTTTCTTTCTCTTCCGCTTTCTCTCTGTGTGTGTCTCTCTCTCGCTCTTTCTATGTTCCTTTCTCTTTTTCTTTTCTTCACTCTCTCTTATTCTCTCTTACTCCGTTCCTCTCTCTTTCTCCCAGTCTCACATTCTGTATTTCTCTTTTATCTCTCCCTCCCTCTTTTCTCTCCCTCTCTTTCTCCCTCTCTCTTTCTCTCTCTCACTTTCTCTCTGTTTTCCTCTTTCTCTCCCTCCTCTCTCCCCCTCCTCTCTCTGTCTCATTAGTGCAGGGGTGTCCAAACTTGGCAACTTTAAGACTTGTGGACTTCAACTCCCAGAATTCCCCAGCCAGCTCTGCTGGCTGGGGAATTCTGGGAGTTGAAGTCCACAAGTCTTAAAGTTGCCAAGTTTGGACACCCCTGCATTAGTGCTAGTATTTCTGGGTGTGCCCTTTGACTCAGCTACCTCCCAGTGAACTTAACTCCCAGAATCCCCCAGCCAGCATGTTAATAATGTTTAAGATGGGTGGACTTTAAGATTAGCTGGCTAGGGAATTCTGGGAGTTGAATTCCACCCGTCTTAAAGCTGCCAAGGTTGAGAAACAGAAGTTTAGAAAAATGTCACCCCATTCCTAAAATCTCCTCTGGTCTCTTTTTCAGGGAAAGCCGATGGATTGTGCCAGAAGCTGACTCTCCCCTGCGTTTTGCCGAAGCCCGAGAAGCCCTGGGAGAAGGACGCCTGGGAAATCCCCAGGAGCTCCTTGGAACTGGAGAAGAAGTTGGGGGCCGGGCAGTTTGGAGAAGTCTGGATGGGTAAGGACCCCAAAGACCCTGGTGGCTGGAGAAGAGCAACGTTCTCAGCAAGGCCATTTTGAATTTTGAATGTGTCCTTTTGATTGCAAAGGCTGCACACTTAAACACCCCCACACACACAATTCCTAGGGGAGATCTTTCTTTTTCATTCATTCACTCACTTGTTCACTGAGACGTTCATTCATTCATTCATACACTCGTTCACTCATGCACATACTCATTCATTCACACACTCATTCGTTCACACACTTATTCATTCATTCCTTCACTCATTCATTCATTGACTCATTCATTCATTCACACACACTCATTCACACATTTGTTTATTCACTCACGCATTCCCGCTTTTTTGAGGATGGGAACCGCATTGAGGTTCCCATCCTCAAAAAAGGGGAAAAAATAGATCCAGGAAACTACAGACCTATCAGCCTGACCTCAATACCAGGAAAGATTCTGGAAAAAATAATCAAGCAACGAATTTGCGAACACCTAGAAGCAAACAAAGTGATAGCCAAAAGTCAACATGGATTTGTCAAAAACAGATCATGCCAGACTAATCTTATTGCATTCTTTGATAATGTGACAACATTAGTGGACCAGAGGAATGCCGTTGATATAGTTTACTTAGACTTCAGTAAGGCATTTGATAAGGTAGACCATAACCTACTACTAGATAAAGTAGAAGAATGTGGGTTGGACAGCATCACCACCAGATGGATTCGTAACTGGCTGAGCAACCGCACTCAACGGGTAGTCCTCAATGGAACTGCATCTACATGGAGGGAGGTATGCAGTGGAGTACCTCAAGGCTCTGTTTTAGGCCCAGTACTCTTCAACATCTTCATCAATGATTTGGATGAGGGAATAAATGGGGAACTCATCAAATTTGCAGATGACACCAAGCTGGCAGGAATAGCTAACACTCCAGAAGATAGGCTTAAGATACAGAACGATCTTGACAAACTTGAACATTGGGCACTATCTAATAAAATGAAATTCAATGGTGAAAAGAGTAAGGTTCTACATTTAGGCAACAAAAACGGAATGCACAGGTACAGTATAGATTATACCGTGCTCCATAGTAGTAACTGTGAAAGGGATCTTGGAGTCCTAGTGGACAACCATTTAAATATGAGCCAGCAGTGTGCAGCAGCTGCCAAAAAAGCCAACACAGTTCTAGGCTGCATCAACAGAGGGATAGAATCAAGATCACGTGAAGGGTTAATACCACTTTATAATGCCTTGGTAAGGCCACACTTGGAATACGGCATTCAGTTCTGGTCGCCACGATGTAGAAAAGATGTGGAGACTCTGGAAAGAGTGCAGAGAAGAGCAAGAAAGATGATTAGGGGACTGGAGACTAAAACATATGAAGAACGGTTGCAGGAACTGGGTATGTTTAGCTTAAGAGAAAGAAGGACTAGGGGAGACATGATAGCAGTGTTCCAATATCTCAGGGGTTGCCACAAAGAAGAGGGAGTCAAGCTATTCTCCAAGGCACCTGAGGACAGAACAAGAAGCAATGGGTGGAAACTAATCAAGGAGAGAAGCAACTTAGAACTGAGGAGAAACTTCCTGACAGTTAGAACAATTAATCAGTGGAACAGAAGTTGCCTCCAGAAGTTGTGAATGCCCCAACACAGGAAGTCTTTAAGAAGATGTTGGATAGCCATCTGTCTGGAATGGTATAGGGTTTCCTGCCTAGGCAGGGGGTTGGACTAGAAGACCTCCAAGGTCCCTTCCAACTCTACTATTGTATTATTGTATTGTATTCATTCATTCATACATTCATTCATTCACTCACACTCATTCATTCACACATTCCTTCATTCACACACACACACATTCATTCATTCATTCACACACTCACACATTCATTCATGCATTCATTCAATCAATCAATCAATTCAATTCAATTCAATGGCTACTCATTTCAAACGGAAGATCCAGGGCAGTCTTTAGTGCTTTTCTTGCAGATATTTCATGAAGATGATGGAGATGGAGGAGGAGGAGGAAGAGGAGGAGGAGGAGGAGGAGGAGGACTGTGGGGTCTCTGAGCGTGGTTATTTTCTTGCAGACTTTTCATGACCCATCTAGGTAACGTCATCAGTGCTAGAAGAGAATGGGCCTTTGTTGTTGTCCGGTTTGTTTCTTTTTGGATATGGATTTAATTTTTTTTAAACTTTTGGGATGTGTGTTTTTTAATGTTGTACGCCGCCCTGAGTCCTTTTGGAGAAGGGTGGCATATAAATCCAAATAAACAAACAAACAAACAAACCTAGTTGGAGAATAAAACACCTGGAAGGAAACAACCATGCTCAGATAGCATCAAGGACTCCTCAATTCGACCCGCAGCCACAAATATTCTCCTCTGTTGGAGGTCCCCAAACATCACCATATTTGCCTTTGATCCCTGCTCTAGGGCAGGTTAAGACCAGATTGCAAATCTGTCCTTCTAAACCAGAAGTGGAGAACTATGGCCCCTTTATGACTTCTGGACTTCAACTCCCAGAATTCCTGAGCCAGCATGGATTCTGGGAGTTGAAGTCCATAAGTCACAAAGGGGCTATAGTTACCATGGCTGCCTGAGGAATTCTGGGAGTTGAAGTCCATAAGTCACAAAGGGGCTATAGTTACCATGGCTGCCTGAGGAATTCTGGGAGTTGAAGTCCATAAGTCACAAAGGGGCTATAGTTACCATGGCTGCCTGAGGAATTCTGGGAGTTGAAGTCCATAAGTCACAAAGGGGCTATAGTTACCATGGCTGCCTGAGGAATTCTGGGAGTTGAAGTCCATAAGTCACAAAGGGGCTATAGTTACCATGGCTGCCTGAGGAATTCTGGGAGTTGAAGTCCATAAGTCACAAAGGGGCTATAGTTACCATGGCTGCCTGAGGAATTCTGGGAGTTGAAGTCTGTAAGTCACAAAGGGACCATAGCCAGCATGGCTGCCTGAGGAATTCTGGGAGTTGGAGTCCACCAGCCACAAAGGGGCCGTCGTTCCCTACCGGTGTTCTAACGCATGGCTTTTCCCGCTTCCATAGCCACCTATAACTCCCACACCAAAGTGGCTGTGAAGACCATGAAGCCGGGCAGCATGACGGTCACGGCCTTCCTTGAAGAAGCCAATATCATGAAGACCCTGCAGCATGACAAGCTGGTCAGACTCCACGCGGTGGTGACCAAGGAAGAGCCCATCTTCATCATCACCGAATTCATGGAGAAAGGTGAGAACCAGCGTCCTGCCTCCTCGTGGCCTCCCTCCGCCTGATGCCCTCCAGATCTGTTGGGACTAAGAGGTGGTCCTCAACTTGTGACCACAACAGAGCCCAAAGTTTCTGAGCTTCCTGGCCACAGTTGTGAACCGAATCCGAATCTGAATCTCTCTAGATATGAGCCAGTTACATTTCTGTGAATTACAGGTAGTCCTCGGATTACGACCACTGTCGAGCCCAACGTTAATGTCACTCAGCGGGACAGTGGTTAAAGTGAGTGTTTAGCTATCTCACCACAGTTGTTCCGTGAATCACCGTGGTTGTGAAGTTAGCCAGACGGTTGTTAAGTGAATCTGGCATCCCCATTGATTTTGCTTGTCAGGAGGTCGCAAAAGGGGATCATGTGACCCGGGACACTGCGACCGTCATAAATATGAGTCAGTAGCCAAGAGTCTAAATTTTGATCATGTGAGGATACTGCAATGGTCGTAAGTGTGAAAAATGAGTCACTTTTTTTTTAGTGGCATTGTAACTTTGAACCGTCACTAAATGAATGATTGTAAGTCGAGGACTACGTGTAGAATAGAATAGAATAAAATAATTATTATTAGAACTATAGGACCACACATTTTATAAATACTCTGTTTTTATTGCTCTAAAAAGTTATAAAAACTGGATCCTAGTTATCCTAGTTATGCAGAAAAAATAGAATAAATATTAGAATAGAATAGAATATTAGACTAGAATATAATAGAGTAGAATAGAAAAGAATATTAGAGTAGACTAGAATAGAATAGAATAGAATGCAGAAAGAATAGAATAGAATATTAGAGTAGAGTAGAGTAGAATAGAATAGAATAGAATGCAGAAAGAATAGAATAAATATTAGAATAGAATAGAATATTAGAATAGAATAGAGTAGAATAGAAAATAATATTAGAGTAGAGCAGAATAGAATAGAATAGAATAGAATGCAGAAAGAATAGAATAGAATATTAGAATATAGTAGAGTAGAATAGAAGAGAATATTAGAAGAGAATATTAGAATATCCAAATATTAGAATATTCAAATAGAGCAGAATAAAATTCTTTATTGGCCAAGTGTGATTGCACACACAAGGAATTTGTCTTCGGTGCACAAGCTCTCAGTGTACATAAAAGCTATAAGTGATAAATCATAGTCATCATAAAAATACATTCATCATAAATCATAAGGGTTAACCCTATGATTTAACCCTAACCGTAACATTTACCGATAGCCATAGGATACTAAATAATCAATCAACATAAATCATACTAAGACACTAAATTAAAAAATATATAAATCGTAAGAAACAAGCGACAAAGTTATAATCACAAAAAGATAAGGAGACAAGTCATAGGAAAGGTGAGAAGAAGAATAGTATTACAGCCTTCCTAGATACGGATAGTTCAAAAAGGTTTGGGGGATTAGTTGTTTAGCAGAGTGTGTGAGTGTGAGTGTGTCTGTGTGGGTGTGGGTGTAAACTATCCTTGTGAAAGGCAGGAAAAAGAAACAGACACTTCTGCTATTTCCAAGCTGGAGACCCATTCTTGGGGAGCCTTACCTGATAGCCCCCGTAACGACTCCTCGGACTCCTCAAAACGAGAAAGGTTTTTTTTGGGGGGGGGGTCCCAGAAATGTCCTCCTTGCCTCAAAAGGGTCTCCTCTGTCTCCGCAGGCAGCTTGCTGGATTTCTTAAAAAGTGAGGAAGGCAAGAAGCAGCCCTTCCCCAAGCTGATCGACTTCTCTGCCCAGGTGAGTGTTTGGAAGGAGGGAATAACAAGGAGGGGACCTTGGAGGTCATCTAGTCCAACCCCTTGCTCAGGCAGGAAAGCCGATGCCGTTCAAACACAGGATCCCAACACCGATCATCAAGGCTCACTATAGTATTTATTTATTTAATCAGAATGTACTGAAGGAATTTCCTTCCAGAATATTATGCGAGGGACTCCTGCAGACAGAAAAAAAAAATGTATTTATACATTTCAGCAAAGAAGGAGAAAATCATACTGGAAGTCTTTAAGAAGATGCTGGATAACCATTTGTCTGAAGTGGTGTAGGGTTTCCTGCCTAGGCAGGGGATTGGACTAGAAGACCTCCAAGGTCCCTTCCAACTCTGCTATTCTGTTACATCCATGATGGTGATCCTATGCATGCCAGAGGCAGCACGCAGAGCTCTCTCTATGGGCATGAACGCTGTCACCAGCTGGTCTTCGCGGGCACTGGAGCACCGAAAAATGGCCTGAAAACAGCTGTTTTCAGGCCATTTTTCGGGCCAATCCTGGAGTCTGGGGAAGGCTCTGATGAGGGCTCTGTGTCGGAGACAGAGAGGGGGTCAGGGCTGTCCGACAGTTATCAGCTGCCTTCGGAGTCAGACATCAGTGAGGCAGACGAACAGCTGGAGCCTGTTCCCAGTGTGCGCATGCGCAGAGTTGCCAGACGAAGGGAACGGCTAAAGAACAGGGGTTGACTTGGGAGTAAGACCACAGGTGGATGATAAATGGCCCCTACCAAAGGAAATAAAAGAGGAGCGAAAGGGGAGTGGAGTTTGCAGGAGACCATGAGTTCCCTTCATTGGTTCGTGACTCTCCGAGGCTCCTTGCAAAGGTTTTGCAGAGATCGGCCTGGCAGCTCTCCAAGCCAGAGAAGGTCTGTGACCGTAAATCCTCCCTCGAAAGACTCTGCTGGATGTGAATGAGCAGAATTCACAGCCAATTAATATAAGGGGTTTTTGTCGGGACAAGGAGTTTGCTTCAGGCTCTTGGGAAGCCTCGGTCAAAATGCTCTAGGCCGCTCCAATCGTCATAACTATGAGTCGGTGGCCAAGATTCTGAATTTCAGTTTCATGACCCATGGAGAGCATGCAACGGACATCACTCGCTTTTTTCAGTGCCATTGCAAATTCGAACGGTCACTAAATGAATTGCCGTAAGTCGAGGATTACCTGTGGAGTTATTGCAAAATCAGTCCTAATGAAGGTGGGTTTTTTTCTGGATTTTTTTCCCCTTTAATGGAGCTGTCCCTCTTGGTTGCAGGTAGCTGAAGGCATGGCATTCATCGAGCAGAGGAACTATATCCATCGGGACCTCAGAGCCGCCAACATTTTGGTCTCGGCTCTCCTGGTGTGCAAGATTGCAGATTTCGGCCTGGCCCGAGTGATAGACGACAACGAATACACCGCACGGGAAGGTACGAAGCCAACACAACTCTAGTGGGCCTCCTCCTTCGCTTTTATGGAGAACGTAGATTAATTAGACTTTTAACGCCGAGCCTCTGCCAATCGGAGAGGCTGGGAGGTGGTCTTGGGGGGCTCTGGGGGATGGGAGGGAGTGCCCAGCATCTCCAAAGAAGTGGCAGTTGGGTCTGGGCGAGGTGGAATCTGCAGGAGGCGGTCAAAAGAGTCAAAATGGGGGCCACTGGATGCAATCAAAGGTCTGGACAGGCATTTTTCGAGAACGGTTTAGGGCCCAGGTGTCAAACTGGCCGTGTCACGTTGCCATCATGTGATGTATCACAACTTTTTTCCCATTCGCAGAGCTGTGGGGCCACCAGTTTGACATCCCTGGTTTAGGGGTGTTTGAGTAGGGGGATGGACTAGAAGACCTCTGAGGTCCCTTTCGAACTCTATTATTCTGCTATCCAGGGAAACAGCTTGCCATGAGAAGTTGTAGGCGCTCCATCTTTGGAGGTTTTTAAGAAGAGACTGGGCAGTCACGTGTCCCGAATGGAATAGTGTTTTCTGCTTCAGCAGTGGGTTGGACTAGAAGACCTCCAAGGGCCCTTTCAGCTCTGTTCTTCTCTTATTCTGCCCAACTAAATATAGAGAGTGAAGACTTTTGCGGGGAAAGGAAAGCCACTTTTTCATGCAGGCATTTTATTTTTTAAGATTTGATTATTCGTCTTCCTGTCCCGCCCATCTGTCCACACACCCCCGTCCGTCCGTCCGTCCACCCCGGCCGCCCTTGGCATGTCACCACTCCTAGAAGAATGAAATATTTTGAGAAATATTTAAAAAGTCACAATATTATATTTCCCCTAAAAGAGAAATAGAAGTCTTAAGGGGGACAGAAACTCAGAGCACCAGCTCCCTGCCCGCCCCAGCAGAGATTCGGTGCCCATTGAGAAAGACTGGGCCATCCTATCTGCAAGACAAAAGGCCTCCAACTCCAGGGTGATGGGATTCAGACATGACCCTCCAGATAGGATTATCTAGCAGCCGAGCTCACCGCATTGCAAAATCTCCTAAGGGTATGGCATTAGCAAACTTCAACCAAACTTATCTCAGACAAACTTGACCTGACATGACGGCCCCATGGGAGGAGTGTGACAACAGCCAATAGAATACATATTCTTGCACAGGAATAGGAAGCTCAAGTTCAAACTATTCTCCAAAGCACCTGAGGGTAGAACAAGAAGCAATGGGTGGAAACTAATCAAGGAGAGAAGCAACCTAGAACTAAGGAGAAACTTCCTGACAGTTAGAACAATGAATCAGTGGAACAGAAGTTGCCTCCAGAAGTTGTGAATGCCCCAACACTGGAAGTCTTTAAGAAGATGTTGGATAGCTATTTGTCTGAAACGGTATAGGGTTTCCTGCCTAGGCAGGGGGTTGGACTAGAAGACCTCCAAGGTCCCTTCCAACTCTACTATTGTATTGTATTGTATTAAAGCCCAAGAGACGGTATAAATACCCTCATTCTCAACTCCATGTGGCCAGCTGCACCAGGGCCATGTGGTTGATGGTCTTGTTCACCATTAAACCCTCTTTCCAATCAGCCTCCTTGTTTCTGGTGTCTTTCTCACGGCTTGGAACTGGACCAGATGCATATTTCTTCCAATAGCACCAAGCCTGCTTTCATGCCTAAGGCGGGACTAGAACTCACCATCTCCTGGTGATTGGCCCAAAGTCACCCACCTTTTTTTGTGCTCAGGCGGGACTAGAACTCTCTCTCTCCTGGTGATTGGCCTAAATTCACTCAGCTGGCTTTCATGCCTAAGGTGGGATGAGAACTCACAGATTCCTGGTGACTGGCACAATACAATACAATAATACAATAGTAGAGTTGGAAGGGACCTTGGAGGTCTTCTAGTCCAACCCCCTGCCTAGGCAGGAAACCCTATACCGTTTCAGACAAATAGCTATCCAACATCTTCTTAAAGACTTCCAGTGTTGGGGCATTCACAACTTCTGGAGGCAAGCTGTTCCACTGATTAATTGTTCTCACTGTCAGGAAATTTCTCCTCAGTTCTAAGTTGCTTCTCTCCTTGATTAGTTTCCACCCATTGCTTCTTGTTCTACCCTCAGGTGCTTTGGAGAATAGTTTGACTCCCTCTTCTTTGTGGCAACCTCTGAGATATTGGAATAATGCTATCATGTCTCCCCTAGTCCTTCTTTCTCTTAAGCTAAACATACCCAGTTCCTGCAACCGTTCTTCATATGTTTTAGTCTCCAGTCCCCTAATCATCTTTGTTGCTCTTCTCTGCACTCTTTCTAGAGTCTCCACATCTTTTTTACATCGTGGCGACCAGAACTGAATGCAGTATTCCAAGTGTGGCCTTACCAAGGCATTATAAAGTGGTATTAACACTTCACGTGATCTTGATTCTATCCCTCTGTTGATGCAGCCTAGAACTGTGTTGGCTTTTTTGGCAGCTGCTGCACACTGCTGGCTCATATTTAAATGGTTGTCCACTAGGACTCCAAGATCCCTTTCACAGTTACTACTACTGAGTAAGGTATCACCTATACTGTACCTGTGCATTCCGTTTTTGTTGCCTAAATGTAGAACCTTACTCTTTTCACCATTGAATTTCATTTTATTAGATAGTGCCCAATGTTCAAGTTTGTCAAGATCGTTCTGTATCTTAAGCCTATCTTCTGGAGTGTTGGCTATTCCTGCCAGCTTGGTATCATCTGCAAATTTGATGAGTTCCCCATTTATTCCCTCATCCAAATCATTGATGAAGATGTTGAAGAGTACTGGGCCTAAAACAGAGCCTTGGGGTACTCCACTGCATACTTCCCTCCATGTAGATGCAGTTCCATTGAGAACTACACGTTGAGTGCGGTTGGTCAGCCAGTTACCAATCCATCTGGTGGTGATGCTGTCTAACCCACATTCTTCTACTTTATCTAGTAGTAGGTTATGGTCTACCTTATCAAAAGCCTTACTGAAGTCCAAGTAAACTATATCAACGGCATTCCTCTGGTCCACTAATTTTGTCACATTATCAAAGAATGCAATAAGATTAGTCTGGCATGATCTGTTTTTGACAAATCCATGTTGGCTTTTGGCTATTACTTTGTTTGCTTCTAGGTGTTCGCAAATTCGTTGCTTGATTATTTTTTCCAGAATCTTTCCTGGTATTGAGGTTAGGCTGATAGGTCTGTAGTTTCCTGGATCTAATTTTTTCCCTTTTTTGAAGATGGGAACCACATCAGCTCTTTTCCAGTCCTCTGGTAGTTCCCCGGTGTTCCAGGATCTCTGAAAGATATAATTCAGTGGTTCTGAGATCTCGTCTGCTAGTTCCTTCAGAACTCTGGGGTGTAATCCATCCGGTCCTGGTGATTTGAACTCATCTAGGGTAGACAGGTGCTCACTTACCATTTTCTTCCCTATTTCAATTTGTGTTCCTAATTTTGTGGTGCTGCTTTTGATAGGTTGGACTGTTTTATCCCTTTGTGTAAAGACAGATGCAAAACATGAGTTAAATAGTTCTGCTTTCTCCCTGTTGCTTGTCACCTTCTTGCCACTTTCTCCTAGCAATGGACCAATTGTTTCCTTAACTTTTTTCTTGTTTTTAACATGTTGGAAGAAGCTTTTTTTGTTAATTTTTACTTTTGTGGCAAGCCTTTCTTCATTGTGAGCCTTAGCTTTCCTCACTTCATCTTTACAGGCTCGGGCTATTTGCTGATATTCTGCCTTAGTTATGTCCCCCTCCTTCCACTTTTTATACTTACTTTTTTTGTCTTTCAGTTTGTCAGATAGTTGTTTATGCAGCCATGCTGGTTTCTTTTGGGAGCTGTTGTTTTTCTTCTTCATTGGTATTGTGTTAGACTGGGCTTTTCTAATCTCATTTTTCAAAATTTCCCAAGCTTCTTGAGTTGTTTTCCCCTCGAGGATTCTCATCCATGGAATTTTTCCCAAGCTCTCTCTAAGTTTATTGAAATTAGCTTTCTTAAAGTCCAAGACTCTAGTTTGACTTTGTTCTACTACTTGTGTTTGGATAATGTTGAATTCCAATATTGCATGGTCACTTGCCCCCAGGGTTCCTATGACTTCAACACCTTCTATCATTTCCTCTCTGTTAGTGAGAATTAAGTCCAGTATGGCTGATCCCCTTGTTTCCTTCTCTACTTTTTGGAAAACAAAGTTGTCTGCTAGGTTTGTTAGGAACCTGTTGGATCTTCCACTTGGTGCAGAGTTTGTTTCCCAGTTGATGTCAGGGTAGTTAAAATCTCCCATTACTATTGTGGTGTGCTTCCTACATACCTTAGTTAGCTGACTAGCAAAGAGTTCATCTTCTTCCTCTGCTTGGTTGGGTGGCCTGTAGTATAGACCTATGGCAATGTCATTTCCCCCACAACCTTTAATATTGACCCAAATGCATTCAAGATAGTTCTCATTATTGTTGTGCTCTATTTCTGTAGAGACATAGTTATTTCTTATATATAGTGCAACTCCACCTCCTCTTTTATTTGGCAGTCACCCAGCTGCTTTCGTGCCTAAAGTGGGACTAGAACTCACGGTCTCCTGATTTCTAGCCTGTTGCCCCAAAAGAGAGGCCCACAGT
Organism: Natrix helvetica; assembly: GCF_964273705.1. Classification (NCBI taxonomy): domain Eukaryota; kingdom Metazoa; phylum Chordata; class Lepidosauria; order Squamata; family Natricidae; genus Natrix; species Natrix helvetica. The sequence goes on from NC_138549.1 coordinate 176,278,975, forward strand.
CGCCCAGATGGCTTTCCTAGCTAAGGTGGGACTAGAACTCACCGTCCCCTTCTTTCTCCCTGGTACCTTCACCATTAAACCAAACTGATAACGTTACCCGTCCCCTTTCAGGCTAAATCTTAACTTATGTTGGTTTGGATTTTTTGGCAGGCGCAAAGTTCCCCATCAAGTGGACCGCCCCCGAAGCGATCAATTATGGGTCCTTCACCATAAAGTCCGACGTGTGGTCCTTCGGGATCTTGCTGATGGAGATCATTACCTACGGGCAGACTCCGTATCCAGGTGTGTAGCCGGAAAGGTCCCTTCCAGCTCTGATTTTGATTCTGATAGACAAGTTAGAAACTCCTTAGTGTGAGCTTTGAAATGGGACCATTTTTGGCCAACAGCAGGGTGCGTGAAGCAACGAGGCTACCCAAAACGAAAAGTCTTGTAAAGGGGCAGAAGAAGAACAGGAAGATGGGAAAGAAAAGACTTTTTTTTTGTGCAAAGGTGTCCAACCTTGGCAACTTTTAAGATTTGTGGACTTGTGGCTAGCTGGGGAATTCTGGGAGATGAAGTCCACAAATTTTAAAGTGATTAAAGTAACTTTAAATCAAAAGATGGAGTTGAGGCCAAAACTATTTTTATTACGGATGCACAGGTACAGTATAGGTGGTACCGTGCTCAATAGTAGTCACTGTGAGAGGGATCTTGGAGTTCTAGTGGACAACCATTTAAATAGGAGCCAGCCGTGTGCAGCAGCTGCCAAAAAAGCCAACACAGTTCTAGGCTGCATCAACAGAGGGAGAGAATCAGGATCACGTGAAGGGTTAATACCACTTTATAAGGCCTTGGTAAGGCCACACTTGGGATATTTGCATCCAGTTTTGGTCGCCACGATGTAGAAAAGATGTGGAGACTCTAGAAAGAGTGCAGAGAAGAGCAAGAAAGATGATTAGGGGACTGGAGACTAAAACATATGAAGAACGGTTGCAGGAACTGGGTATGACTAGTTTAATAGAAAGAAGGACTAGGGGAGACATGATAGCATTGTTCCAATGTCTCAGGGGTTGCCACAAAGAAGAGGGAGTCAAGCTGTTCTCCAAGGTACCTTAGGGCAGAACAAGAAGCAATGGGTGGAAACTAATCAAGGAGAGAAGCAACTTAGAACTGAGGAGAAACTTCCTAACAGTGAGAACAATGAATCAGTGGAACAGAAGTTGCCTCCAGAAATTGTGAATGCCCCAACACTGGAAGTCTTTAAGAAGATGTTGGATAGCCATTTGTCTGAAATGGTTGAGGGTTTCCTGCCTAGGCAGGGGGTTGGACTAGAAGACCTTTGAGGTCCCTTCCAACTCTGCTATTCTATATATTCTATACAAAAGAAAAATATGGCAAAGGTGGATTATATTTAATGCTGCCTATTTTAATGGCGGCAAGACTGGTTCTTGCACAAAATTTGAAAAATAAGGAAACACCCCCCCCTCCCTGGAACAAGAAATAATAAATAAGATACTGCTGTGCCCAGAGATGGACATGCTGACTCCATAGCTCAAAGACGAGGGGGAGACGGAATATCACGAAATCTGGGACAAATGGTACCAGTGGTTAGAAAGGAGGGAAAAAGTTGGGACAGAAAAACATCCACAAGTTAAGAATTGGAAAATATGGTATTAGGAATGCGTGATAGGTAGGAATCGGATATGTATTTGTATGATTAGTAATTATATAAAAGAAAGGATGAACGGACAGGTAATCTGACTGACTACACACACCTAAGTAATGGATATAAAATGTAATTGTTGCAAGATCCAAAAACTATATGGAAATGTTTATGCCAGAAATGTCGCACTATGTCCAATGTTTTTAATATTTATCTAATAAAAAACTTTTTTAAAAAGTTTTTAAATGACCAAGCTTGGACACCCCTGTTTTTTCAGCTTCTCTCTCCAGCATCTCTTGGCCCTTAAGACAAACTCTTCTTAGGAAGAACTGTCACAGGCCAAAAAAAATTTTTGGGGGGTGTCAGGGCTAAGTCACAGGTCAAGGAATTTGGGGTTCAACCTTCAGCAAAGAAAGGAGGACGTGCCTGGGGTGACTGGTGGACTGCAGGGGTGGGCTGTGGCTCAGTCCGTTTTTTAGCAAGAGGGTTAAAAAAATACCCTTGATTAAACATCGCATGTTTTGTCCCTTGGAGAGGAAGCAAGTGGCAAAGCACGCCTTGCAACACAATGTACAAAGGGTGAGGTGTGATGCCACAACACACATTTCCCCATTTTGCTAAGTTGGCTTAGGAACGCAGACCCGCGATCCTTGCGTGCAAATTGTTATCAATTTTTAACGTTAGAACGGAAAAAGGATTTGTGGGAGGGTCCTTCGCACACGAAGTGGATGGCAGCACAGCATGTCCAAGGAAACACATTAGTGCAACACGCAGTTTCCACAACAACACGCTAATGCTGTGGGCCAACACTTCCGGGGTTTGCAAGGCGAAGTTGCCACGTAAAAATGGTTTTAAAACTCTGTTTCCTTAATGCTTCTTCTTCTCTTTCTGATTTCAAAACTCAGTCTCGGTGTCTCTTAAGTAACATGCAATCCTCCTCCTCCTCCTCCTCTTCTTCCTCCTCTTCCTCCTTTTCTTCCTCCTCCTCTTCCTCCTCCTCCTCTTCTTCCTCCTCCTCTTCTTCCTCCTCTCCTCTTCTTCCTCCTCCTCCCCTTCTTCCTTCTCCTCCTCCTCTTCCTCCTCCTCCTCTTCTCCTCCTCCTCCTCTTCTCCTCCTCTTTCTCCTCTTCCAGCCCAGAGAGCACCCAGGACCCCACAAGGTCATGCCGGCCTGACTGGGCCAATGGTTTTACTGACTTTTGGACCTGTAGGAAGCCCCCTTTCTCTTCTCTGATAGCTTCCGAGTTGGTTTTCACGTCAGGAATGATCCACCCATCTCTTTCTTTGTCTACCATGCAGGGAGGACAAACCTGGAAGTGATGCGTGCACTCGAGCGTGGCTACCGGATGCCCCGTCCCCAGGACTGCCCGCAGGAGCTCTACGAGATCATGACGAGATGTTGGAAGCAGAAACCCGAAGATCGCCCCACCTTTGAGTACATCCAGAGCATCTTGGAGGACTTTTTCACCGGCACGGAAAAACAGTACCAACAACAGCCTTAGAAGGGACCCATAGCCACACCGGTGTCGCCGGCGTGCTGATGCACTGCGAGACCCCAGGTGTTGGCACGGAGAACCCGTGGTTTAGAGGGGAGAGGCTTTTTCCTACATGCCAACGTGGCTGGTTTGCAAACCCAGTTGGATTAAGAGACTGAATTAAGCAAATATTTTGCCTCTTCGCTGCGAACTAATTGGACTGCGGTTAGCAGAAACCGCTTCAAAGATGGAAGGTATTTTATCTTGACATCTGTTGTGAAGCCACAACGTTCTGATGGAAGTTCCTGGAGGGCTGTGTGTGTCTGTAGAAGAGAAATTGTGTGTGTACATATGAGGGAGGGAGGGAGGGAGAGACAGATAGAGAGAGAAAGGGAGAGAGAGAGAGAGCAAGAAAGGGAGAGAGAGAGAGAGATAGAGAGGGAGAGAGAGAAAGGGAGAGAGAGACAGAGACAGAGAGGGAGAAAGAAGGAGAGAGAGAGAGCAAGAAAGGGAGAGAGAGACAGAGATAGAGAGGGAGAGAGAGAAAGGGAGAGAGAGAGAGAAGAGAGAGAAAGAGAGACAGAGAGGGTGAGAGAGAGAAAAAATATATATTGTGTACTTTGGATGATTAAGTTGGGGTGTGACCGCAGGTAGTCCTCGCCTTACAGCCACCATTGAGCCCGAAATTTCTGTTGCTAAGCAAGACAGTTATTAAGGGAGTATTGTCCCACTTTACGACCTTTTCTGGCATGGTTATCAAGCAGTTCAGCTCAGTTAGCGACACGGTCGTTCAGTGAATCTGGCTTCCCCATTGACTGCTTGTCAGTAGGTCGCAAAAGGGGAAGCCGTGACCCTGGGACATTGCAACCATCGTAAGTACATGCCAGTTGCCAAGCCTCTGAATTTAGATCACGTGACCACGAGAAATGCTGCAACGGTCGTAAGTGTGGAAAATGGATGCTGAGTCACTTTTTTCAGTGTCGTCGCAATTTTGAAGGAACGGTTGTATGTCGAGGACTGCCTGTGTATATGTTGATTCATGAGTGGCCTTCGAAAACTTTTGCCAACTGATTCTTAATGCCAGTTTCTCATTTCAAGACTATTAAAACACGGAAGAAGCGTTCTACGTTTAATGAAGATGAGATTCCCTGCAGAGATCCAGATTAGGGGAGGATTATGAGGCAATGGCACATTTGAAATCATTGTAAGCTGCAAATAATTATTATTCGAATACAATGAGTAGATTTTCAATAAAAATTGAAATTCTAAAAAAAAAGGAAAGTATTCTTGGCTCTTACTTGGAATTGATTGTCATTGTTTTATCGTTTTGTATAAGACACAATACAACAACGATCCCTGTTGTTTTATGATGATTGTATTTACGATTGTGATCATGATTTGTCACTTCTTGTGCTTGCTTGTACACCGAGAGGTCATGCGCCAGGGACAAATTCCTTGTGTGTCCAGTCACACTTGGCCAATCTATTCTATTCTATTCTATTCTATTCTATTCTCTATTCTACTCTACTCTTCTATTTTCTCTATTCTGTTCTAATTCTATTCTAATTCTATTCTCTATTCTACTCTACTATTTTCTTTATTCTATTCTAATTCGATTCTCTATTCTACTCTACTATTTTCTCTATTCTATTCTAATTCTATTCTATTCTCTATTCTATTCAACCATGGCAATGTAAAGACTTGTGGGACGTCAACTTGCAGAATTTGCTCACTTAACAACTGAGTGCTTGCTTAATGACTGCAGAAGTAACTTACAAGAAAGGGACCTGGGAATCTAAAATGGGTATAGAAAAATACATGTCTTCTGGAGAAGACGCCCCTTAAAGCCTGATTCTGATAATTCCTGCCTTTAGAGCCAATGCCTAAGCAGGGGGTTGGACTAGAAGACCGCCAAGGTCCCTTCCAACTCCGTTATTCTATTCTATTCTTTCCTTATTCTCTTCTATTCTGTTCTCTTCTTTCCTTATTCTCTTCTGTTCTTTTGTGATGTGTGTTTTTAATGTTGTACGCCGCCCTGAGTCCTTTGGAGAAGGGCGGCATATAAATCCAAATAAACCTAAACCTATTGTATTCCATCTCCTATTCTATTCTATTCTATTCTATTCTATTCTATTCTATTCTATTCTATTCCATTCCATTCTTCTCTATTTCATTCCATCCCATATTGTATTCTATTCTTTCCTTATTCTATTTTGTTCTGTTCCTATTCTATTCTATTGTATTCCATCTCCCATTCTATTCTATTCCATCTTCTATTCTATTCTGTTCTTATTCTATTCTATTCTGTTCTTATTCTATTCTATTGCATTGTATTCCATCTTCTATTCTATTCTATTCCATTCTATTCCATATTCTATTCTATTCTTTCCTTATTCTAGTCTATTCTGTTTTTATTCTATGGCATTGTATTCCATCTGCTATTCTATTCTATTCTATTCTATTCTATTCTATTCTATTCTAATGTTGGCTCTTGACGCACAAATTGTCTCCTTTTAAGACCTTTAAGAACCTCGGGGATTTCCAGCAATGCCCTTAAAAAAGATGGCGCTCACACTCAACATCCACGCACGAAGGGCTCCTTGCCCGCCATAAAAATGGCGCCGCCTCCACACGGAACGCGCCCGCACCAAAGATGGCGGAAAGAGCCGCACTCCGCCAGCAGCCAAGATGGTGACAAGGTCCAAGGCCGGAAAAGGCCCAGCGCTTCCCTTTTCCCAACTCTTCCCCGTCCCTTCGGCGAAGGGGTTGCAATTGCTAGCCTGGACTTTCCCGAGCGTGGTGGGGACGGGGAAGCGTCCGAGGACCAGGCCGGGTCGGGGTGAGCCTTCCAACCCAGCCACGGCCGCCGTCTCCATGGCGACCGGCAGCCTCGGCCAATGGGGAGCCACTTCCGGCGACGTCGGCGTCGACACGTGGATCCAAGATGGCGGCCCCGGGGGCTCTGGTGAGTGGGGCGCCGGCGCTGGGCCCCTGCGGGAGAGGCCGGGGGAGGCACCGGGGGTCTCGGGGGAGCCTCGGGGGCGCCCGGGCCCTTCGGAGGGGGCCGAGGAGGCGCCTGGGACTCCCTGTCAGGGGAGGGGCATCTCCCCCCGCGACCTCCCCCCAAATCCCTTCCCTTCCGCAGCCAGGAGGGTCGCCTCAGGGGGTCTCGTGAGGAGATGTAAACCCCCCCACGTGACAGCCCCCCCCAAATCTCCTGAGGGTTTTTTTAGGGGGTCTATGAAGACACGGGGGAGGGGATGAACTCCTTTGACGGGCTGGGACGGGCAGGCGGCCCTCGACTTACAACCGTTTCGCTTAGTGGCCGTTCGAAGTGACAGCGGGGCTAACAAAAAAAAGGGACACAATTTTATATTTAAAAAGTGCCCCTTGCTGGGGTTTACTTAATTTGGGGTGCTTGGTGTCAAGCTGGGTTCCCCCCCCCCCCCAACCAGGGAGGGTCCAGATAGATTCTCACCTCCTTTTTAGCACAAGTACTTTTTGTGGATTTTGATTGATTGATTGATTGATTGATTGATTATGTGCCATCAAGTCATAGTTGGCTTTCAGTGACCCATAAATAGAGTTTTCTCCAGGATGATCTGTCTCCAACCTGGTTCTTCAGAACTTCCAATGATGTCCTCACCTCTACTGCAATTGACACCATCCACCTTGGTCTTCCTTTTAGCAACCATATGGATTGATCTTCTCTGAGGTGAACTCTCCCCAACCAGGTCCTCCAGGTCCTCCAATGGTGCTTCTCACCATCACTTCTTCATCTTATATAGTGTTAGCCTTGATGTGTGCCATCAAATATGAAGTCATAAAGTCATCGTTGACTCTTGGTGAACACATATGTAGATTTTCTCCAGGATGATCTGTGTCCAACCTGGTACTTCAGGTCTCCCAATGGTGCTTCTCACCAATACTGTAATCGAGACCATCCATCTTCCTTTTCTTCTCCTCTTCCTTTCCACTTTTGCCAGCATTATGGACCCCTCAAAGGAACTTGATCATGACATGGATTGATAGATGTGCCATCAGGTCAGTGTCACCTTTTAGGAACCATATGGATTGATCTTCTCTGAGATGAACTGTCCCCAAATAGGTCCTTCACATGTCCAAATGGGGCCACCACCACCACTCCATGCTCTTATATACTGTCACCCTTGATGATGTGCAATCAAGTATGAAATCATAATAATAATAATAAATTTTTATTTGTTAGCCGCACCCTCTCCTAAAGGACTCGGGGCGGCGTACAATAAAAAACACATAAAATATACAAATGAACAATACATATACAGATTAAAAAAACACATACACGTACGTACACATATACATGGAGGAGGTAACAAATATATAAAATAGAATTTAAAATTAACAATTTAAAACACCCTCAATTAAATTACAAGATTTAAAAAACCCGTCAGGAGCGATAAGGTAAAACTATGGTTGAGCCAGGCCAGCTAATTGGAAGAGGTGGGTCTTGAGCTTTGCACGGAAGGAGCGGAGGTCAGAGGTAGTCCTGATATCAGGGGGGAGGTCATTCCACAGGGCTGGGCCCGTCACAGAGAAGGCTCTGCTCCTAGGCGCCGCCCCCCGACACTGTTTGGTAGACGGCTATGTTTTGGTAAACATAGTTGACTCTTAGTGACACATATATAGATTTTCTTCAGGGTGATCTGTCTCCAACCTGCTTCTTCCAGTGGTGCCCTTACCACCATTTTAACTGAGTCCATCCACCTTAATCATCCTCTTCTTCTTTTTCCTTTCCCAACATGGATTTCTCAAGGCATCTTGTTCTTAACATTGCCATCAAGTCACTCTTCTTTTAGCAATCATATGGATTGACTTTCTCCATGATGATCTGTCCCCAACCAGGTCCTTCAGATCTTCTAATGGTGCCCTCACTACCAAGGTGTCAATCCACCTTGGTTGTCGTCATCATCATCATCTCTTTCCTTCCACCTTTCCCAACATTATGGACTTCTCAAAGCAACTTGGTCTTGATGTCGCCATTAAATCACTCTTGACCTTAGCAACTGTATAGATTTACCTCCAGGGTGATCTGTACCCAACCTGACCCATCAGGTCTCCCAATGATGCCCTCACCCTCATTGCATGCTCTTATATATTGTCACCCTTGATGGTGTGCCATCAAGTATGAAGTCATAGTTGACTCTTGGTGGCCACATAGATTTTTTTCCAAAGTGAAAGTGAAAAGTTCATTGTCACCAATTGGTCCATCACAACTTTGAATGGTGCCCCATCACCACAACTCAGTCCATCTGTTTGCTCTTGGTCAACCTCTTCTTCTCCTTCCTACCGCCTTTCTTGACATTATGGACTTCTCAAAGGAACTTGCTCTTGATACTTACTGATTGATTATGTGCCATCAAGTCAATGTCACCTCTTAGCAACCATATGGATCAATGTTCATATTGCCTTCTCCAGAGAGAAAGGTTTTCATATGGATTGATTATTTTCCACGGTTGACTTTTGCAATCACATAGGTAGATCGTCTCAAAGACAGATTCTCCCAAGACAATATATCTTCAGCCTGGTCCTTTAGGTCAGGGGTCTCCAACCTTGGCAACTTCTAAGACTTGTGGGGAGTTGAAGTCCATAAGTCTTAAAGTTGCCAAGGTTGGAGACCCCTGCTTTAGGTCTTCCAACAGGGCCATTGGAACGGAGTCCCTCCACCTCACTGCTGGTCATCCTCTTCTCCTTCCTTCCACCTTTCCCAATATTATGGACTTCTCCGAAGACTGAGGCCTTCTGAAATTTCCCATATGTGCAGCAAACAATGATTTCCTTATTAAAGATTTTAACTTACTTAAAATAGGTTATTTTTTCTTTATGTTTCCAGTTATCTGTGATGGTGATATGGTTACCTATCAACATATACATTGGATTGCTTCTGGTGCATTATTTACATTACCTGTTTGAAAGTTCATTTTAATACTTTCAGCAACTCCTTTTATTCTCTTTTAAGTTGTCGCACCTTTTAGAGCCTTTAAGGGAGATGAATGATTGGGATTCCCTGGACTTTATTCTTATAAATTATTCTCATCCAAAAACGGCTGATTTTTACATTGGTTCCCCCCATCCGTTATTTTTACAGATTTATTGTGACTATATTAAGGTGTTCTTTTCTGATTTTTATGTCTGTGGTAGATAGAATGTGTGAGGAACTTTTCACAGAGTCCTGTTAAAATAATTGGCCTTTCAGCAAGATTGGTGGTGTTAGTTGCAAAGTCGTGTCCGACCCATCGCCACCCCATGGACCATGCTCCTCCAGGCCTTCCTGTCCTCTGCCATCCTCTGGAGTCCATTTAAGCTCACAGTGACTGCTTTGGTGACTCCGTCTAACCACCTCCTTCTCTGCTATCCCCTTCTTCTTTTGCCTTCAATCGTTCCCAGCAAGAGGCTCTTCTCCAGGGAGTCATTCCTTCTTATTAGGTGGCCAAAGAATGTGAGTTTCCTCTTCAGGATCTGGCCTTCTAAAGAGCAGTCAGGATTGATCTCCTCTAGGACTGACCGGTTGGATCACTTTGCAGTCCAAGGGACTTCAGCAAGATTATCTGTACTTAAAAGCAGTGGCTTTTGTATGAAAGGTGTGTGATAACCCTCACCCACTGCAAGTTGCAACTATTTAAAATATCCAAATTCAGTTTGAATGGAGTCATATCATCCTATAACTGGGATGGACCGTCTTTTAGGGGTTGCTGAGGGAAGAAGGTTTCTCATTTTTCCTCTTCTCCAAGCCACAGAGGATGTGGTGGAGACAGGATAGAAAAGTGGTTAAAAAGAAATACAGATCTTTGAATATTTTGGTAGCATGGGAAAGCTGCATCCTACCACAGATTGCTCAGTGCTGTCTGGAGCTTCCCCCTTGGGATGAAGAATTCTGCGGGATCAGGAATGAAGAAGTAGGTTTTAAAGTGTGGAGGTTTTGTAATATCAAATCACCCGAATTTATTTTATGAAGAGTTCTGATCTGGGGAACTCACAAAAAAAGTTGAAAGCAAACAATATATCAATTTCCATATTAAATTGGTCAGCTCAACCTGTGAATTGCTTCTTCATGGATGGAAGGAAAAACAACAGGCAGTCCTCGACTTACAACCGTTCGCTTAGTGGCCGTTCAAAGTGAACAGTGGCACTGAAAAAAGTGATGACCAATTTTTTCACACTTATGACTGTTACACCATCCACATGGTCAAAATCCAGACCCTTGGCAACTGGCTCATACTTATGACGGTCGCAGTGTCCTGGGACCACGTGATTTCCCTTTTGCGACCTTCTGAAAGCCAAGTCGATGACGAAGCCGGATTCACTTAACAACCTTGTTACTCACTTAACAAGTGCAGGGATTCACTTAACAACTATGTTACTAATTTAACAACTGCGATAAGCGTTTCACTTATCAGCTGGCAAAGGAAGGTCATAAAATGGGGCAAATCTCACTTAACGACTATCTTGCTTAGCAATGGAAAGTTGGGGCTCAGTTGTCATAATTTGAAGACTGCCTGTGTTCTTGTGGAGTTCTGCACTGGTTCTACTCTGAAGTAGGCGGTTCCGGTTGGAATGAGTGGGAGGAGCAATCAAAGACAGTAATAGCTCCCTGAGGTGCTTCACTATCAGGCTGGGTTGAGGTATCAACAGTAGCCCAATGATGCAGGTAGTCCTTGAGTTACGACCACAGTTGACCCCCCCCAAAAAATTTATATTGCTAAGTGAAACGTTTGTTAAGTGGAGTTCGTCCCATTTTAGGACTTCTCTTGGCACATTTGTTCAGCGAATCATTGGATTTGTTAAGTGAGTCACACGGTTGTTAAGTGAAACTGTCTTCCCCATTGACTTTCCTGATCAGAAGGTCGCAAAAGCAGATCACATGACCCTGGGACGCTGCATCCGTCATAAGTAGGAACCACTTGCCAAGCATCTGAATTTTGATCAGGTTAACCATGGGGATGCTGCAATGGTTGTAAGTGTGGAAAACGGACATTAAGTCAGCTCTTTCAATGCCCTTGCAACTTCCAATGGTCACTAAGTGAACTGCTGTAAGTCCAGGACTCCCTGTCCTGACTTAACACCCCAGGTGGAGCCGGAGATGCTATCAAAACCTTGCGACAGCTCCAAGCCAGCTCCCAAGTAAATCCCTGCGAGACACACGTTTTTCAGAGATTCTTCTGCCAATCCGCGATTTGGGGAAAATCTGCCTGGTTTCCTGCCAGGGAGTGCCAGGAAGGGAAGGGTGTCATTATCTACCACAACTGGTTTGCCCCGTTGCAGCCCTTCCTGAATCAGGAAGTTTGACTCAGGCCCTTGTCATCCGTCGAGGCCTGTCACTCTGCACGGGAAACCCTCTGAAAACGTTTCAGAAACTTTTATTTCCCGCACAGACTAGAAGGAGACTCTTCCTTATTGTCTCCTCCTCCTCCTCCTCCTCTCTCTTCCAATGCTGCGCATACGCAATTCTTGCTGCGGTCAAGATGTGTAATATTCAGTATATTGTCCCTATATCATAACCATCTGATATAATACCTAGTAGGAATAATTCTGGCTTAAACTCTATATGTTGTCTGGTCATTTTTTCTAACCACATATGAATTTGTATCCAAAATTTCCTTGCCTTTATACAGGTTCACCACATGTGGTAATAGGTGCCAGGTATTTTTTTTACATTTCCAGCAGTTTGGGGACATATTGCTAAACCTTTTGGCCAATCTTGCCGGGGGGTGGGGGGGCAGATGCCACTTATAGAAGATTTTATAGAGATTTTCCTGATACGATGTGGCGATTGTCAATTTCCGATTTCTCTCCCAAAGCTTTTGCCATTTAACCAATTCTATTTTATATCCAAATTTTAGCCCATACTATCATCGCCTCTTTAACTTGTTCTTCTTCCATTTTATAATTTAATACGTAAGTGTATAGTATCCTTATCTATTTGTCATCCGTTCCCATTAATATCTTATCCAATGCTGCTAGTTCTGTATAAAAACCCCTGCATATAAACAATTACATATGTTTTGAAAAAAGAAGAAGAAACTTTTATTTCCAAGGGGCATCAGGTCCAGCCATGTAGTCTGTAGAGATTCTCAAGTCACCTAGGTCCTGGTTCTCCCAAAGGGGCTTTTTTTTCAGGAGGCAACTGGACTTTCTGCCTTTTTCTTTTAAGACGTTTCTCTTCTCATCCAAGGAGCTTCTTCAGCTCTGACTGGATGGTGAGGAAAGGAAGGATTGATATTTCTTGCAGACAGCTGGTCATTTGCATCCTTTTGGAGCAGGGGGGTCAAACTGAAGGCGGGGGGGGGAGGCTGGATCCCGCCTGCGGGGTGCTTAGGTCTGGCCTGCGGGGTAGATACTAACAAGAATTCATTTGAAGTGAAGAACAGCACAGGGAAAAAAAAGTGACAGGATCATTTTTCACCCTTAAAATGATGGTCAAAATTTGATGCTTGGCAACCAACTCATATTTATGATGGTTCTACATGATCCCCCTTTTGCGACCATCTGACAAGCAAAGCCGATGGGGAATCCAGATTCACTTAACGACCGTGTTCCTAACTGAACAGCTTTACGCTTAGCAACCGTGGCAAGAAATGTCTCAAAGCGTAACTCACAACTCACTTTACAACTGCCTTGTTTAGCAACAGAAATTTTGATAATAAGTTGAGGTCTACCTGTAATAAGCCTTACAAAGCTTTCCCCTGGCTGCCCCACTATTTATTTTAGTTTTATACTGAAACCACAAATCCGTTTTGTAGAGAGGGCTAGCAAAAGTCCCTGCCTTGCATGAGCTGGTGGCACCAACCTCCATATTCATATCTAGAACGCTTATTCTATTCTATTCTTATTGTGAGGGATGCTTGGTACTCTCTGAGCTTGCTTGTTTTCTTGCAGAAGGTTCATTGCTAGGACTGATGATGTTACCTAGTTGGGTCATGAAATGTCTGCAAGCAAACAGCCAAGTTCAGAGTAACAGGGATTGCATAGTCCTCCTCCTCCTCCTCCTCGCAGTCCACTCATCTTACAGCTGCTGAGGTTGAAATCCCCTGCTCTAAAATGGACAAACAGTTTAGAAATTTACCTCTGCAACATTGCTCTGCCCATGTTTCTACTCTACTCTGGGCATGCACAGAATATGTTCTCCCCTCCGGCATCACAAGACCCTCCCCTCCAATTCCCCAAGCTAAGAGAGGCTCCTCCTCCCTGTAAACCCTCCTCCCTTCTATCACTGATGATGTTGCCTAGTTGGGTCATGAAACATCTGCAAGAAAACCAAGCTCAGAGAGCACCAAGGACCCCACAATCCTCCTCCTCCTCCTCCTGCCCCACTTCCTTCTAGTACTGATGATGTTCCCTAGTTGGGTCACGAAACATCTGCAAGAAAACAAACTCGGAGACCACCAAGGACCCCTCATGTCAACCCTGAGCGACAAAGATTCTCCTTCATTAGATCTTCTTGTGTTTCCACGAATCAACATATTGTAAAATGTAACCTGTAACTGATACATGAGTTCCTCATATCTTGGGTACCTACTTCTATCATACGTGCACCATAGCATCATGTGCTCCTTCTGTGTAACTTTATTACTCTTATCCGTGCGCTTTATGCCGTATGTTAAATAAAGACATAAACCGGACGATCGTTCTCGAATGTTTCCTATTCTGAACAGCGGTTGCCCTGGTCACGTGTTCGTTTTTTGTCTTGGCAGAGGCTTACGTGCCCATTCTTCCTCTTGTGGCATGGGGTGAGTTGCTTCTACGTGCCAGGAGTGGCTCCCATCAATTTCCACCAGAACGCTCCTGTAGAAATCAAGGTAAGATGGCAATGAATTTCATGCCCTCCAGAATTTGACCCAGTTTAGAATCCTGGCCAGGTCTGATGGTGTGCGAGTTTGTCATCACCCCGAGAAAGAAAAAATAAAATAAAATTCCCTCTCCGCAGAGGGCTGCAGTTCTTAAAATGCCCGTACGAGTGTGAGTAGAAACTGGAAAATGCCGGGAGTAACTCTCCCAATAGATCCACACAAGATCTCACAGAGATGGGCTGTTCCATGCAGAGGTATTCCATTCCTGCTAGTTTTAATCAGGGTAGAGCTGGAAGGGACCTTGGAGGTCTTCTAGCCCAACCCCCTACTCAAGCAGGAGACCCTATACCATTTGGCTGTCAAGTCTCTTCTTGGAAACCTCCCATGATGGAGCATTCACAACTTCTGGAGGGAACTTCTGTTCCGCTGGTTGATTGTCCTCACTTGTTAGGAAGTTTCTCCTGAATTCCAGGTTGCTTCTCTCCTTGGTTAGTTTCCATCCGTTGCTTCTTCTCCTGCCTTCGGGGGCTTTGGAGAATAAGTTGACCCTCCCTCCTCTTCTTTGGGGCGGCCCTTCAAATCCTGGAAGGCTGCTATCATGTCCTCTCTAGTCTTCCTTTTCTCTAAACTAGCCAAACCCAAATCCTGCAACCGTTCTTCGTATATGTTTTAGTCTCCAGGCCTTTAATCCTCTTAGTTGCTCTTCTCTGCCCTTTTTCCAAAGTCTCTCAACATCTTTTCTGTAATGTGGGGACCAAACCTGGATGCAAAATATTCCAGGTCTGCCTTTACTGAGGCTTTATAAAGCGGTACTGATACTTCAGATTGATTCTGATTCTGTGCCTCTGATTATACACCAAGCGCTATGGATTATTTTATCTGAATGTCGGACTCTTGGCAAGCAGCCTCACCTGCTCAGCCCTGTCAGATCATTTTAATTGCTGTGGAAAAAGATTCCTTCCCCTGATGACACTTTCACCTGCTTAGTTTCACCCTTGCTAAGACCCCCCCCTCCCCCTGCCCCCAGGGGGAATTTAGAGATTTTCACCTGAAACTATTTTTGTCCTGACTCACTGTGGCTGTAAGGCTGGTTGGGAAAGGAATCTAAAATGAAAAGAATGCCGGATCATTGTACGAGATACAAAAACACAGACTAACAGGGTTGGAAGGGACCTTGGAGGACGTGAAGTTTCCTTCACAGGGATAGTGTGGTAAAATATCCATCTGGCACCCTTCAGATAGGCTAGACCAGGGGTCAGCAACCTGCGGCTCTGGAGCCATATGTGGCTCTTTCATTCATCTGCTGCGGCTCCCTGTCACTCAAAATAAGCATTACAACTGCCAATGTGGGACACTCGCCGGCATGTGATTTATCAAGCTTTGCGACCCCCAGTAGAACAAGCACGGATAAATCCAAGAAAAGAAAAGTTTCAGAAGAAAACAGAACACTTAATTCAACTACATATGCTAGTTTTGTGGCCGCTCAAGAAATAGTCAGGCACCGGAAGGGTTTTACAGCTCCTGGTATTTTCTTTTCTGTTAAAAAATAGGTACAAATGGCTCTTTGAGTGTTTAAGGTTGCCGACCCCTGGGCTAGACCAGGGGTGTCAAACTCGGTTTCATTGAGGGCCATATCAGGGTTATGTTTGACCTCGGGGGAGGGGAGCAGGGTGGGTGTGGCCGGGGTGTGTCCAGCTTGACATCACTCATGTAGGGGGGGGCACCTGTGGTAGCCAAGTGCTAAGGCAGGACTTCCCTCAGACCCCCCCTCACATTATAACCTTTCCTTCCTTCCTTCTCTCCCTCCCTTCTTTTTCCTTCCATCTTCATTCTCCTTCCTTCCTTTCCTCCCCTCCCTTTCCTCTTCCCTTCCCTCTCCTCCCCTTCCTTTCCTCCCTCCCTCCCTTCTTTTTCTTTCCCTCTTCATTTTCCTTCCTTCCTTTCCTCCCCTCACTTTCCTCTTCCCTTCCCTTTCCTCCCTCTCCTCTCCTTCCTTTGCTCCCTCCCTCCATCTCTCCCTTCTTTTTCCTTCCTTCCTTCCTTCCTTCCTTCCTTCCTTCCTTCCTTCCTTCCTTCCCTCCCCCCCTTCCCTCTTCCTTCCCTTCCCTCTTCATTCTCCTTCCTTTCTTCCTTCCTATCCTCCCTTCCCTTCCCTCTTCCTTCTCTTCCCTTCCCTTTCCTCCCTCTCCTCTCCTTCCTTTCCTCCCTCGCTCCCTTCTTTTTCCTTCCTCCTTCATTCTCCTTCCTTCCTTCCACTGGCAGAAGCACTGTGGGCCACACCTAAGCACCCTGCAGGCCGGATCGGGCCTATGGGCCTTGAGTGACACCCCTGTGCTAGGCTCTATTCCCTGCCAATCAAGGTGGTTTTCTTGTTATTAGGGATGCTGGATCTTTTCACGATTGAGTAGTTCTGTTCTCAGAATGTCTTTCCTCGCACCCACAATACGCGGAGAATATTTCCTCTCCTTTTCATTATTTCATCCTTTTTGAATATATGAGACCAAATGCTGCAGGACGTTTCTCTTCTCTAAAGCCACGAATGCCCGTAATTTGGGGTGATTAGCAGCATCGTAGATTGTGCTTATGAGTGACTATGTGAGATAGACAATAGTAGTCTGCCTTACAATAATCTGTAACGTTTTGTCTATTAAGAGCAGACTTTATTTGGGGGGCGAAAGGAGTAGGATGAGGGCAGGATGTGGCCTTTGTCATGAATCCACTGGGATCTTCTCGGTGCAGGGATTTGGAACAGATGGCATCTCTTTCTCTCTCTCTCTCTCTATTTTTCCAGGCTGTGAAACTGACCAGTTCGCGGACGCAGTTACCTTACGAATATTACTCCTTGCCCTTCTGTCGGCCGGTCAACATCAAATATAAAGCTGAAAATTTAGGTAAAGCCCCGGTCCTCCTTCCCCTAGCATAGCATTCTACCTTCCCTACTGTACATGCCCCGGCATCTCTGGTTTGGTGGCCCTGAAGATGGACACCTCCGCGCGTCTGACCTCTAGCACCTCTTAGCAATGCGGTAGCACTTAGGCTTGTATACTACTCCATACTGCTTCACAGCCCTCTCTAAGCGGTTTACAGAGCCAGCCTCTTTCCCCCAATCATCTGGGTCCTCATTTGACCCATCTCGGAAGGATGAGTCAACCTTGGGCTGGTCAGAATGGAACTGCTGGCAGTGGGCAGAGTTAGCCTGCAATACTGCATTCTGATGATAGATGATAGATAGATAGATAGATAGATAGATAGATAGATAGATAGATAGATAGATGATAGATAGATAGATAGATAGATACAGAGAGACAGAGAGACAGAGAGACACAGACAGAGACAGACAGACAACAGAGACATGGAGAGAGAGAGGAGACAGAAACATTGATAGATAGCATTAGCAATATACCGCTTCACAGTCCTTTACTAAGTGCTTTACTCTAGGCGGTTTACAGAGTCAATGTCAGGGTGCCAAGTAACACCCCCCAAGTGCTATTGCCCCCAAGAATCTGGGTCCTCATTTTACCAACCTTGGAAGGAGGGAAAGCTGAGTCAACCTTGAGCCGGTCAGGATCGAACTGCTGGCAGTGGGCAGAGTTTGCCTGCAGTACTGCACTTTAAGCACTGTACCAGTAGGACTCGGAGAAAGGAAAAAGAGAGGAAAAGGAAAAGGAAAGGAAGGAAGGAAGGGGGAGGGGAGAGTAAGGAAAGAAAAAGGAAAATGGGAAGGGAGGGAGGGAAACATTGCAATAACCCTTGGACTTACATACTGCTTCATGGGGCTTTCCAGAGTTACTGTAAGCAGTTTATAGAGTCAGCATATTTGCCCCCAACAATCTGGGTCCTCATTTTACTGACCTCGGAAGGACGGAAGGCTGAGTCAACCTTGAGCCGGTCAAGATCGAACTGCTGGCAGTGGGCAGTGTGTTAGCCTGCAATTCTACACATTAAGCTCTGTGCTCTCCAGCGCTCTCTGTTGCCTGAGAACAGAATTTGGCCGGATCAGGTGGCACTATTTCAAACCAGACAGTCGTATCAAACGCAGGTACTCAAGTTAAGACTGAAATTGAGCCTGAAATTTATGTTGCTCAATGAAACATTCGTTAAGCGAGTTTTGCCCCATTTTACAACTTCTCCTGCCAGGGTTGTTCTATGAATCATCACGTTTATTAAGTTGGTCACACGGTTGTTAAGTGAACCTGGATTCCCCCATTGATTTTGCTTGTCCGAAGGTCGCAAAAGCGGATCACACGATCCCGGGAACTCTGCGACCGTCATAAATACGAGCCAAGCTTCTGAATTTTGATCACGTTACCATGGGGATACGACAATGGTAGCAAGTGTGAAAACGGTCCTAAGTCACTCTTTTCCAGGGCTGTGGTATCTTTGAACGGTCACTAAATGAACTGCAATAAGTCAAGGACTACCTGTAAACATTTTTGAGCATGGAGCAAAATGTGTTTTTTTTAAATAAGTTTTTTTAATGTTTTTATGTTTCACATATCAGTGTGTGAACAGTGTAGTACCTGAGTATCATACATTTCATACAAAAAATATAGTGCTATTCATACTTATTTCATTTAGCAATCTTATATAATACTAGTAGTAATACACATCTTTATATTAAATTTTAATCTTGCGCTGTTTAATTTTTCAGTATTTCAATATGCTGTTTTTGCACCAATCACCCTGCCTTAATGATCATACCTTTTGATATGAATAAAATATTATCAATCATATTTGTTACATTTAACAAACCTATATAACTAATATTAATGCCAACATTTATCTTACATTAAAATCTTACATTATTGCTTATGCAACTTGTTATTTGATTGTTCAATAGTTCAATATATTGTTTTTATATCAGTCACCATATTCTATCAGAATGCAACTAAAATATTATTACATATGTTATTTCATTTAGCATACATATGCATATTCATAATGAATTATCATTTTTCATTTTTTGTTTAGTCAGTAATTCTATGTATTATTTTAATGCCAATTCCCATGTTATTTAAATATACATATTAATACCATCTTTCATAAAATATTGTCCGTCATGTTTATTGCATTTAATACATTTATTATGTATTTAAATTAAGCTCATTTTTTGCTTATTCAACTTATAATCCTTCATTTTTTAAAATTATTCAATACAAAATGCTGTGTTTTGAGGAATTTTATCCCCCATGGGGGTTTAGAGACCCTGTTGGAGGGGTTAAGCCCAGGTAAAGTTTCTGTCTTTTCTCTGCACCAATCAGGGCCCCAGAAATATTACTTTGGCTCTAAACAGATACATAAATGCATTTTTTTATTTATTTACTTACAAAATGTATAAATGTGTTTATATATTGATAAATACGTTAAATATAGTTGCATTTATAGCTGAACGGCACGGTGGCCTAGAGGTGAAGTCATTCGCCTCCCACTCAGAAGATAGAGAGTTCAATCCTAGCCAGCGGCAGATGTTTCTCTATCAGAGCGCAGAGAAAATATCTGCTGTGACCTTCGTGTAGGCGTCAGGAAGGGCATCCGGCCAGTCAATGCTCAGCTCCATTCAGTCGCCCCTCACTCCAGTCCCATAAAAGGGGATTATAGGGAGTTCTCGTCTTCCAACAGGTCATTGAATGACCTTTCAAAGTTGCAACGGTACTGAAAAATGTGACCTTGGGCTGTTTTTCACAGTTACAACCTTTTTAGCATCCCCGCGATCATGTGATCAAAATTCAGTCGCTTGGAAACTGGTTCATATTTACAACTAGCTGTGTCCCTGAGGTCAGCGCGATCCGCTTTTGCGACCTTCTGACAAGCAAAATCAATGGGGAAGCCAGATTCACTTAACAACCAGGTTGCTAACTTATCAACCGCAGTGATTCACTTAACAAGTGAGGCAAGGAAAGTTGTAAAATGGGGCAGAACTCACTTAACAAATGTCTCACTTAACAATTTTGGTTGTACGTCAAGGACTACCTGTAGAGGATTGCTAAAAGAAAAATAAATAAAGCCATCTTTTCTTTTTTTGGACTTCAGGGCCGCCTGCCAATACTTTTATTTCAAATTTATTTTTGCACTTATAACTACACTGAATATATTTGCATTGATAACTGTTTGCTTTGCCCGTAAGCCTTTACATCTCTGAATAGTTTTTCTCTTCCTCCCCTCAACAACGCTCCCCGCCCTGCCCTGCCCTGCACACAGGTGAAGTCCTGAGAGGGGACCGCATTGTCAACACACCTTTCCAGGTTTCCATGAACGTCGAAAAGAAGTGTGAGGTGTTGTGTGACGTCCCAAACAAGCCTGTTGTGTTGACGAAGGAGAAAAGCCAACTGGTGGTGGAACGGATCCAGGAGGAGTACTACGTCCACCTGTGAGTCCTTTTGACCTCCAAACAAGCCAGGGTGGGTGGGTCTGCCTTGCCTTCAGTGGGGCGGGGGGAGGGGGGCTTTGGAGAGAAGGGGAGGCAGTGGGTCTGACTCCCCAGGATTTGTCCCTGCAGCATTGCCGACAACTTGCCGGTCGCCACGAGGCTGGAATTCTACTCGAACCGTGAAGAGGAAGAGAAGAACAAGGAACGAGACCTTCAGTTCGAACATGGCTACCGACTTGGGTTCATGGAGAAGAACAGGGTAGGGGTACCAGGAATCATTGCGGGGGGGGGGGGCAGTGGAAGGCATTAACGAATGCTGGATGTTGTCTTTTGCTCTGTCCCTTGATTCTCGGTAGTCCTCGACTTAGCGACAAATTTCGGTCCCAAATTCCGAGGCCAGAATTCCTGTTGCTAAGCAAGGAGGTTTTTGAGTGGACTCTGGCTGTGTCTATGGCTGTTTTGCCATGGGTTGTTAAGCGAATCTCTGCAGTCGTTAAGAGGATCATGCGGTCGTTAACTGAACCTGGCTTTCCCCAATGCGTTTGTCGGAAGTCAGCTAGGAAGGTGACCTGCAACTGTAGTAAGTCCCTGCCAATGGCCAAGGTCCTGAATTTTGGTCACACGACTGTTGGGATGTTGTGAAAGTTGTAAGTGCGAGAACTGGTCGTAAGTCACTTTTTTTCAGTTCCATTGCAACCTTAAACAGTCAATAAGCGAATTGTTGTATGTCGAGGACTCCCTGTATTGGTGGGTTGCTCAGAAGGAGCCCAGTTTTTAGCTCAGTGTTTGCCAGCATTCAGATCAGATTAACAGAGTTGAAAGGGACCTTGGAGGTCATCTAGCCCAACCCCCCAACCCCACCCCTCCCTGCCCAAGCAGGAGACCTTACACCATTTCTGACAGAGGGCAGTCCAGTCTCTTCTTGGAAGCCTCCAGGGATGAAGCTCCTGCAACTTCCGAAGGCAACTTCTCTTCCATCGGTTGATGGTTCTCACTGTCAGAAAATTCCTCCTTATTTCCAAGTTGAATCTTTCCTAGGTTTCCATGCATTCTTCCTTGTCTGGCCTTCGGTTGCCTTGGAGAATAGCTGGACCCCCTTCCTCCAATCTGGGGCAGCCCCTCCAATATTGGAAGATGCTCTCCTGTCTCCCCTGGTCCTTCTCTTCCCTAGACTAGCTAGGCCCAGTTCCTGCAACCGTTCATCATATGTTTTTGTCTCTAGGCCTGCTTTGATCATCTTAGATAATAGATTCAAATTAACAAAGTTGAAAGGGACCTTACAGGTCATCTAGTCCAATCCCCCACCCAAAGCAGGAGACCCCACACCATTTCCGACAGATGGCAGTTCAGTCTCTTCTTGAAAGCCTCCACAACTTCTGAAGGCAACCCGTTTCATTGGTTGATTGTTCTAACTGTCAGGAAATTTCTCCTCAGTTCTAAGCTGCTTCTCTCCTTGCTTAGTTTCCACCCATTGCTTCTTGTTCTGCCCTCAGGTGCCTTGGAGAATAGCTTGACTCCCTCTTCTTTGTGGCAACCCCTGAGATATTGGAACAATGCTATCATGTCTCCCCTAGTCCTTCTTTCTCTTAAGCTAGACATACCCAGTTCCTGCAACCGTTCTTCATGTGTTTTAGTCTCCAGTCCCCTAATCCTCTTTGTTGCTCTTCTCTGCACTCTTTCTAGAGTCTCCGCATCTTTTCCACATCGTGGCGACCAGAACTGGATGCATTATTCTACTATATACTATATACTAAGGCTTTATAGAGTGGTATTAGTACCCCACTTGATCCTGATTGAATCCCTCTGTTAATGCAGTTTAGGATTGCATTGACTTCTTTGGCTGCCACTACCATTGAGGATGGGTGGACTACAACTCCCAGAATTCCCCAGCCAACCAAACTGGCTTACAACCACAATTGAGCTCACAATTTACGTTGCTAAGTGAGAAATTTGTTAAGTGAGTTTTGCCCCTTTTTACAACTTTCCTTGCCGGGTTTGTTAAGTGAATCTCTGCCGTTGTTAAATTAGCCACACAGTCCTTAAGGGAATCTGGTTTCCCCAATGACTTTGCTTGTCGGGAGGTCACAAAAGTTGATCACGTGTGATCCCCAGGACACTGCGACCATCATAAATGTGAGTCAGTTGTCAAGCGGCTGAATGTAGATCACGTGACTGTTGGGATGCTACCAATGGTCGTAAGTGACTTGAGTTGTCTTTTTCAGCACCGTTGTGACTTTGAACGGTCCCTAAGTGAACGGTTGTAACTCGAGGACTACCTGTGTTTGCCTTTACGATATTAAAAATAAGCAGTCTTGAGTCTTGCTCAAAGCACAGTAAAAAAAAAAACCTCCAAGGAGTTCACAGCAACCTCGAGCATTGTGCGCCAGAAAGGTGTGTCTCCTCCGGTCGCACAATGGATTAGTGTTACCTTTGCTGCATGCCAGAGATCAGTGCAAGGAAATGGAAGGATGGGTCATTTTCCCTTGGGGAGGTGGCAGAATGAGGAAATACTTGTCTTCAGCAGGGTGAGAACGAAGATGAATAGAATGGAATAACAGAGTCAGAAGGGTCCTTGGAGGTCTTCTAGTCCGACCCCCTGCTTAGGCAGGAAACCCTATTACCATTCCAGACAAATGGTTGTCCAATCTCTTCTTAATGACCTCCAGTGTTGGAACATTCACAACTTCTGGTGGCAAGCAGTTCCACTGGTTAATTGGTCTCACTGTCAGGAAATTCCTCCTTAGTTTTAGGTTGCTTCTCTCCTTGATTAGTTTCTATCCATTGCTTCTTCTCCTGCCTTCTGGTGCTTTGTAGAATAGCTTGACCCCCTCCTCTCTGTGGCAGCCCCTCCAATATTGAAATACTGCTTTCGTGTGTGGTTCTTTCCCATCAATCATTTAACCGGAACAGAGCTGGAAGGGACCTGCCCAGTGACTACATGGGGGGAAACTGTCCCACAGCCTACTCCACATGGCCTTTGTCTGGGGTTTATCACTATTTGCCATAGCCAACTCGCCACGGGACATGAGTGACGCCATTACTCCGTTTTCTTGAGTAATGTTTTTATGCCTGCGCCTAATATAACCACTATCCCCCCCCCCCCAAATAAGCCCTACTTAAGACCCTATGCAGCCAGCTGCCCGCCCGTTCCGTCTGGTTGCTCGCAGTGCCGCAGCCACGAGGTGAGGTGGTGGTGGAGCTGCCCAAAGTGCCCCACACCGGATCAGGGCCCCCACAGCCAGGCCATCCATGTCCCCACACCTGCCTCATGGCCGCCCCACTTTGTCTGCTTGCTCGTGGCTGCAACGGAGGAGGAAGCCAGCCGGTGTGTTAGTGCCGCAGCCGCTTAGCGAGGGAGGTGGTGCGGCGTGGGTGGCCTGGCTGCACCAAGCCCTGGGGGAAGCCAGTGTAGGGCACGTGGGGCAGCTCCACCTGCCCTGCCTTGCGACCTTCTGCCCCGCCACAAGCAGGAAGAAGTGGAGCTACCATACGTGGGGAAGCAAATAAGACAACACCCCCCCCCCCGAAAATAAGCTCTCGTACTTATTTTGGGGCTTAAAAGAAAACAAGACCTTATTTTGGGGGAACCATGGGTATCAAATAAATAGTGGAACAGAATAATTAAAGAAAGCATGCAAACGGAGGGACAGAATGAAATGGGAATGACAAAAATTAAAAGCAAGTTTTAATTATGGTATTTTAAATACCGAAAAATGGTTGAATTGTCCCGCGATGAGTTGTTATCCTCCCACAGTGAATTGGTTGCGCTGAGTTGCCCCATTCCCACACATTTGTGGCCTGGCATCTTGGGATGAACTTCCCAAAGTAGGAGATGAGATATGGTGGGAAAGCTGGATTTGTTCACACGGAAGGTGCCAAGGGGAGAGGGAACGCTTGGAATCGGTGCGTGGAACCAGCTGTGAGCCGATCACAGAGAGGCAGAAAACATGGTTATTTTTCAGGATTCTTTATCAGCCTTAACGCCCAAAAGGGGGACAATAAATTCATATTCCGCAGACTCCGGGTGGGCTTCAAAACTTTTAGCAATGGCTTCTCTGCCTGGTTGCTGGGTGGGCGTGTCCTAGCCAGCCTCTTGCCCCATGGGGGGGAGACGGGGATGCCTGTTTTTGCCCCCCCCCCCCCCCCGTGGGCTCTGGAGGTTACCTGGATGCTTGAAACAGGCCCATTTCCAGCCATACAGAGCCTCAGGGAGGCCTATTCTTCGCCCTCCCCAAGCCTCCGTGTGGGCCCTGCCCTTACCTGGCATCCAAAACGGGCCTTGTGGAGACCCTGGGGAGGGGCTGGGTGGGTGGGGCCAGCCAGGGGTGAGATTTGGGGGTCCGCCGAACCACACAGAGTCTTTGCTAGAGGATCGGCCGAACCCGGGCAAACTCCCAGCAGCCCACCCTGCCCCTCCTATCAAATGCAGAAAGTCTTCAAACAAAGCAAAATGACCGCTCTGTGTGCGTGTGTGCGTGTGTGCGCGCGCACGCGCACATATGTGTCAAATAAAATAAGTCTTGAGAACAAATAGCATACCAAGCTGGTCTCTTCTTATATTATTTATTTTAAATACTGTATTTTTCAGAGTATAAGACGCACCAAGGTTTTGAAGAGGTAAATTTTAAAAAAGGGGTTTTGGCCTCCCCAGCCCCCAGGAGCCCTCTGCAGACCTCCCAAACCCTCTGCACACCCCATTTTCTACAAAAAGCGGAGCGTGCAGAGGGTATGGGAGGCTTGTAGAGTGCTCGTCTACAAATCGAGCAAAAAAGGCCTGTTTTTCATAAAAAGAGCCCATTTTTTGCAAAAAATAGGGCATGCAGAGAAGGTGGGAGGCCTGCAGAGTGCTCCTGGGGGCTTGGGAGGGCAAAAATACTCCAAGTTTTGTGAAAAATAGGCCTGCTTTCACTCATTTTTGCCCTCCCCAGCCCCCAGCAGCACACTGGAAGCCGCCTAAAGGCTCGGCACGGCCATTTTGGAGAAGGGGTTTTGGGAGGCCAAAAATGCTGTATTTAGTGTATAAGACGCACCCAGATTTTCAGCCTCTTTTTTGGGGGAAAAGGTAAGTCTTATAGTCTGAAAAACCCGGTAATTACATTGAATTAAATTGTCTGATTGCCATGAGTTGTCCCCTTCCACTTCCCCTGCCCGGGCTCTCTAATGCGTATCTCCGTGTCGTCTGTTGCAGTTCTTCCTCCACAACCACCTCTCCTTCATCCTCTACTACCACCGGGAGGAGGTGGAGGAGAATCAGGAGCCCACCTACCGGGTGGTTCGCTTCGAGGTCATCCCACAGAGCATCGCCCTAGCAGGTAAGAGGGCTGGCGGCTCTTTGGGTCTGAGCTGCCCAGGGGCTGCCCTGATCCCACACAGGTAGTCCTCGGCTTATGTCCACAGCTGGGCCCAAAATTTCAGTTGCTAAGTGAGGCAGGTGTTAAGCAAGCTTTCCCTCATGACCTTTCCTGCCAGGTGTCGGGGTTCCAACTAATAACTCCATAGAAAGCGGAACTCCAGGCAGAATTTTTTTTATTTATTGGGGGTATCCTATTGGCACGAGCTGGTGAAAACCGACTCTGAGATTTCCTGTGGTTTTCACCTGATTAAAAAGTGAAAGTTCCCCCTTTCCCCAAACAATCTGCCACATTGTCCAATCAAGGTGCTAGCTGGTTGCCTGGATACGGGACTCCTCCTCTTTCCAGCCCCCTGTGGGAATGTCCTTGGTTCCCACAGGAAACTATTTTGTGTTGGCTATATCTAACTACCGTATTTTTCCGAGTATAAGACACACCAAGATTATGAAGAGGTAATTTTTTTTAAAAAAAGGTTTTGCACTCTGCAGGCCTCCCAAACCCTCGGCACGCCTCGTTTTTGTGAAAAACAGGGGCATGCAGAGAGTTTGAGAGCCCGCAAAGTGCTCCTGGGGGCTTCCCCCCCCCCAAATGAGCAAAAAACGTCCTATTTTCCGCTCGTTTTTGCCCTCCCCAGCCCCAGGAGCACTCTGGAAGCCTCCTAAAGCAGGGGTGTCCAAACTTGGGAACTTTAAGACTTGTGGACTTCAACTCCCAGAATTCCCCAGCCAGCTCTGGCTGGGGAATTCTGGGAGTTGAAGTCCACAAGTCTTAAAGTTCCCAAGTTTGGACACACCTGTCCTAAAGCCTCTGCACGTCCATTTTTGCGAAGGGGGCGGGGTTTTGGGAGGCCAAAAATGCTGTATTCAGTGTATAAGATGCATCCAGATTTTCACCCTCTCTTTTGGGGGGGGGGGGAAGGTGCGTCTTATACTCCCCAAAATACGGTATAAGCTCCATTTTCACCAGCAGAGGCATTGCAGGCCGATCCTTTGCTCTTTTCAGGCCGGTCCCCCAGGCCAGATCTAAGAACCCCAGGGGCCGAATCCAGCCCGCAGGCCTTGGGTTTGACACCCCCGAGAACCCTAGCAGAATCAAGTCAGGCATTTGCCGAATTTTGGATGCTCTGAGCCCAGATGTTTGTCCATCACTGGCCCATTAAGGACTGGACGAGGCAGCGTTGCCTGTTGGGCGAGATGCTTTGAGGAAGCCTTGGATCACCTGGATGGGATCCTTTGGCCATCCTGACCCTCTTCTTTGGTCCACAGATATGAAGGCCGACGAGAAGGGCGTCTGTGTCCTGCCCGAAGCTGCCAGCGCTTCTGCCCAGGAAATTGACCCCAATAAGCCCAATGAGCTTTTCTTCACCTATTCTGTGCACTGGGAGGTGAGTACTGGAGCTGGGGAAGAGATTTTCATCCTGCCTCTGTTACTCTAGGATTAACTCCAGGGGGCAAACATAGCAAAGGCTCCTCCTCCCTCCCATTTTCCTCACGACCCTGTGAGGTGGGTTGGGCTGAGAGAGAGAGTGTGTGATTGGCTCAGAGTCACCCAGCCAGCTTTCATGCCTAAGGCAGGACTAGAACTCACTGTTGCCTGGTGAATGGCCCAAAGTCACCCAGCCAGCTTTCATGCCTAAGGCATGACTAGAGCTCACTGGTGATTGGCCCAAAGTCACCCAGATGGCTTTCATGCCTAACCTGGGACTAGAATTTCCTGATTTCTGGGCCAGCACCTTAACCACTACAACAAAAGTTGTCTGCTTTAAGTTTTTTCTCCTAAGCTGATCTCTAAAAATGCCCCCTAAAGCTGAGACTTTCTACTCTAATTTTGCCCTGGGTAACCCCATTGCTCAAAGGAACAGTATTCAATGTGGTTGGGGGCAACCAGAGAGGATGTAGTCGGTCTTCTTGGGCAACTAGGCTGAAACGGGCTGCTGCCGGCCCCATTCCCAGTCCTTGGAGCAACAGGTTTCCCCAAATTGACAATACAGTTACTTTCCTTCCATGCCCACCATAGTTCCTTGGGGGAGACGGAGGAATTTCAACCCCATTGGCCATCGCTATGACCGTTGGTTTTAGAGGAACTGAGAGGAACACCTCCCCTCTGACAATCACTTTTTTCTTCTGCCTTATTGATCCACACGCTGGACCTTATTTTTATCTCTGGTCAGTGGAAGAGTGATTTGGGAATAGGGGATCTGGTTATTACTCCCCTGTCATGGCTAGATCACTCGCTTCTCTGGCTCGACTTCCCTGGCACTACCCCCCATCGCGGGGAGGCGGAACCAGAAGGTCCTAGATGGTTCCACCCCAGGCGACTGATGGAACCTGATAGGTTCCAGCCGGAGCTTGGGCCACTTCCTGTAGCCCTGACCCGCTCCCGGATGGAGGACCTGGTGGCCGCATGGAACAATGCGGCGGCCGGGGCCTTGGACCGGGTTGCGCCTTTGCGGCCTCTCCGGTGGCAGCGAACCACCCTGGCCCCTTGGTTCACCGAGGAGCTAAGGGTGATGAAGCACCACAAGAGACGCCTAGAGAGCAGATGGAGATCCTCTCGCTCCGAATCTGACCGAACACAGGTAAGAGCCTATTTATGGACCTACCTTGTGGCACTAAGGGTGGCTAAGCGTCGATACTACGCACTCTTATTGTGTCCGCCGATAACCGCCCTGCTGCCCTGTTTCGGGTGACCCGCTCCCTCCTTTCACAGAGGCCACGGGAAGCCCCTCTGCAGGGTAGAGCAGAGGAATTTGGGGAATATCTGCAGGACAAAATCGCTCAGATCCGGAGTGAATGGGTCTCCTTTAGTGATCCAGGGGAGACATCGGAGGCGAGTCTTGAGGGACCATTCTGGGAGGAGTTTAACTCTGTTGCCGCCGAGGACATGGACAGGTTACGTGGGTGACTGCGGGCCACCACATGTTTATTGGACCCGTGTCCCTCCTGGCTTGTACTGGCAGCCTGGGAGGTTACACGAGACTGGCTCCTGGGACTGGTGAACGCCTCGCTGGGGGAGGGGTCCTTGCCAGCCGTCTTGAAAGAGGCGGTGGTGAGGCCCCTGCTTAAGAGGCCTTCCCTGGACCCAGTAGAGCTAGCCAATTATCGTCCCGTCTACAACCTTCCCTTCCTAGCGAAGGTTGTTGAGAGTGTGGTGGCGCAACAGTTCCCTCGACACCTGGAGGAAATTGATTATCTAGACCCGCGCCAGTCCGGTTTCCGGCCCGGTCACAGCACTGAGACGGCTTTGGTCGCGTTGGTGGATGATCTCTGGAGGGCGAAGGATGGGGGTTGCTCCTCCATCCTAGTCCTATTAGATCTCTCAGCGGCTTTCGATACCATCGACCATGGTATCCTATTGCGTCGGCTGGAGGGGATGTGGGTGAGGGGCACCGTACTGCGGTGGTTCTCCTCCTACCTCTCCGGTCGGACGCAATGTGTGTTGGGGGAGCAGAGGTCGACCTTGAGGCCACTCACTTGTGGGGTGCCGCAGGGGTCGGTCCTCTCACCTCTCCTGTTCAACACATACATGAAACCGCTGGGCGAGATCATTCGAGGATTCGGGGTTGAGTGCCATCTGTATGCAGATGACACTCAGCTATATATCTCTACCCCGAATCACCTCAACGAAGCCGTCGAGGTGATGTCCCGGTGTCTGGAAGCCGTCCAGGTCTGGATGGGAGACAACAGACTCAAGCTCAACCCCTCCAAGACGGAGTGGCTGTGGTTACCGGCGCCCCGCTTCAGCCAGTGGGTTCCATCCCTGGCCATTGGGGGTGAACAACTTCCCCCTGTGGATAGGGCGCGCAATTTGGGCGTCCTCCTAGATTCCCGGCTGTCGCTGGATGACCATGTGACGGCCGTGGCTAGGGGGGCGTTCCACCAGGTTCGCCTGGTGCGCCAATTGCGCCCCCTACTGGAGCGGGACGCCCTTCGCACAGTCACTCATGCCCTGGTGACGTCCCGCCTTGATTACTGCAATGCTCTCTACATGGGGCTCCCCTTGAGATGCACCCGAAGGCTGCAGCTGGTCCAGAATGCAGCCGCGCGGACAATTATGGGGAGTACTAGGTACTCCCATGTAACACCGCTCCTGCGCGAGCTGCACTGGCTTCCTGTGGCTTTTCGGGTGCGTTTCAAGGTGTTGATTATCACCTTTAAAGCGCTCCATGGCTCAGGACCTAGTTATTTGCGGGATCGCATCCTACCCCACACATCCCTGCAACCAATTCGCTCTCACAGAGAGGGTCTTCTCCGGGTACCATCCGCTAAGCAATGCCGGCGGGCTGTGCCAGGAGTAGGGCCTTCTCTGTGATGGGCCCAACCCTCTGGAACGACACCCCCCTCCCCATATTAGAATTACTGCTGATCTCCGCTCCTTCCGTAAGAAACTCAAGACCCACCTGTTCCAATTAGCTGGCCTGGCCCAATCGCAATCATAATTATAATCTAATTCTGACCTTCCTGGCCGGCATTTTAAAATTTTAAATTCTGGGGTATTTTAATTGGTTTTAATTGGTTTTAATCTTCAGTTAGTTCATGACTATAGTACAGACTGTGTGTTCAATTTGTTTTGTCTGGGGTTTTGTATTTTTGTTGTCTATTGTATATTTTATTTCTGTCTGTACACCGCCCCGAGTCCCTTCGGGGAGAGGGGGCGGTTTATAAATTTAATAAACTGAAACTGAAACTGATCCAATTTTAAAACCTCCCATCTCCTTCCTGGAGCGGCTCTGGGAGAATTCTAGAACATAAAGCAGTATAAATAACATTTAAAATGAAGCAAGGGTGATTCAAATTCAATGTTAAAAAGTCAAGGATTACCTACATTTGGTTTACACTGCCCGGAGTCCCTCTCTGAGGGAGGTGAGTGGTTCAGTATAAGTATCAGTACCGCTTTATAAAGCCTTGATAAAGAGCTTTGCGGGCACCTGTTAAAGCAGCCGTCCCTGAATCGGGAAAGGCTGCTAGGCCAACCTGTGGTGGAGGCCCTTCCCATCCAGCTCATCCCGCCCCTCCCTCTTTGTTTTGCAGGAGAGCGACGTCAAGTGGGCCTCCCGTTGGGACACTTACCTGACCATGAGTGACGTGCAGATCCATTGGTTTTCCATTGTGAATTCCGTGGTGGTAGTTTTCTTCCTTTCGGGTGAGAAGGAAATCAGGTGAACTGGATTGATTTGACCCGGATGCGTTCATTTGGCCAAGGGGATTTGTCTCTGGTCCTCAGAGACATGGCGTGAACTCGTAGTACGACGGAGAGAATAATACTATCAAAGCTCAATCCCTCCAAGACTGAGTGGCTGTGGTTCCCGTCATCCCAATTTGTACATCTTGTTCCATCTTTGACGATAGGGGGAGAAATTTTAGCCCCCTCAGAGAAGGCTCGCAATCTGGGAGTCCTCCTGGATATGCTGCTTAGTGTAGAAGAACACCTGACGGCCGTGACCAGGGGGGCCTTTCACCAGGTTCGCCTGGCACATCAGTTGCGCCCCTTCCTGGATCGGGATGCTCTGTGCACAGTCACTCATGCCCTCGTCCTTTCTCCCCTGGACTACTGCAACGCTCTCTACATGGGGCTGCCCTTGAAGAGCACCCGGAGGCTTCAGCTGGTGCAGAATGCGGCCGCACGGGTTGTCATGGGGGTACCTAGGTGCTCCCATGTCACACCCCTTTTAGGCGGCCTGCACTGGTTGCCAGTTGTTTTCCGGGTACGATTCAAGGTATTATGACCTTTAAAGCACTCCATGGCTTAGGCCCAGGGTACCTGCGAGACCACCTACTGCCACCAGTAGCCTCCCATCTTCCATTACGATCCCCCAGGGTTGGCCTCCTCAGGGTGCCATCGGCCAAGCAGTGTCGGCTGGTGACCCCCAGGGGCAGAGCCATCTCTGTGGGAGCGCCTTCCCTCTGGAATGAGCTGCCTCCGGAGCTTCGCATAATCCCTGACCTCCGGTCCTTCCGACGCGCCCTAAAAAGTTGGCTTTTCCAGCAAGCCTGCCTGGCTTGTTAATTTTAACTTATTTTAAATGTATTGTCTTTTAAATTCGGTTTGTTTTTTTAGATACTTATCTAATTTCCTTTTAACTTTTGTGATATGTGTTTTTTAATGTTGTGCGCCGCCCTGAGTCCTTTGGGAGAAGGGCGGCATATAAATCCAATAAATCCAATCCAATCCAACTGTAAACTAGCAGCATTGACAAATTCTCCATCAATCAGTTGCCAAAGGCCTGTTTTACTCAGAGCAGCTTCCATCCTGAGAGGAGATTTTTTTAACCCCTTCAAACGTTCACATCTGACTATCCCAGGTCCCTGGGAAGGACGCCCTAGGCCAGGGGTGTGCAAACTTGGGAACTTTAAGACTTGTGAACTTCAGCTCCCAGAATTCTGGGAGTTGAAGTCCACAAGTCTTAAAGTTCCCAAGTTTGCACACCCCTGCCCTAGGCAGAGAGAAATGCTAAATCCATTGCCTAAAGAACGTGTGAGGGAGGGGCCTTTGGGATCGACTGTTCAGCTGCAGAATTGCCCCCCTCCCCATCACACAGACACACATGGCTGCTGAGCCATGGAAGCTCCTACGGGGAATCAAACCGGCTTCTTCTTACCTCGGTTTCCCTTTTCGCAGGCATTCTCAGCATGATCATCATCCGGACTCTCCGGAAGGACATCGCCAACTACAACAAGGAAGACGACATTGTACGTTCACCTTTGCCCTCCGGCAGGGGTGGGGCTCCTTCTCAGGGGTTCTAAGAGTGCTTTGAGGGAGGGGCTGGGGGGAAACTCTTGAATTCCAGGCCATCACCTGGGCAGCAGCGGAAGGAAGGATTTTCCTGAGTCCCAGCTTTGGTTTTAAGAGAGATGTGGTGGCTCAGGGGCTCAGATGCTGAGCCTGTCGATCAGAAAGGTTGGCAGTTCGGTGGTTCGAATCCCTAGCACCGCGTAACGGAGTGAGCTCCCGTTACTGGTCCCAGCTTCTGCCAACCTAGCAGTTTGAAAGCACGTAAAAAATGCAAGTAGGAAAAATAGGAACCACCTTTGGTGGGAAGGTCACAGCGTTCTGTGCGCCTTTGGCGTTGAGTCATGCCGGCCACATGACCACGGAGACGTCTTCTGACAGCTCTGGATCTTCGGCTTTGAAACGGAAGTGAGCCCCTAGAGTTGGGAACCACTAGCACAGATGTGCCAGGGGAAGCTTTACCTTTTGAGGTAGAAAGAGCTTGTGTCTTGTAGCAGTGAGTTCCTTATGTTAATGACCAGCACCATGAGAGAGAGAGAGAGACAGAGAGAGAGAGGAGGGAGAGAAAGAGAAAAACGGAGGAAGTGAGAAAGAAAAAGGAAAAAAAAGAAGAGAAAGAGAAAGGAACAGAGAAAGAGAGAGACCCATAGGAATTTGGAATGAACGAATGTGCAGGTAGTCCTCGACTTACGACTGTAGTGGTCGTATGTCATGACAGTCATAAAAGGGGATCACCTGTATGACTGATACAGTACGTTTTTACAGCCTATTTGCAACAGCCGTTAAATGAACACTGCGGTCGTTAAGCAGCTCACGGTTCGCTGTGGGGTGTTTTTGCTGAAGTACAAGCAGTCCTGTGTCTACAAGGTTTCATTTAGTGACTATTTGAAATGAACAAAGGCAATGAAAAAAACCCTGATTCATGACCGATTTTCACACAACCATTGTCCACAGTCACGCGATCCACATCTGGCTACTTGACTCATATTTATGACGATTACAGCCTCCCGGGGGTCACGTGATCCCCATTTGCGACTTTCCCAGCCAGCTTCCGACGAGCAAAAGCCAACGGGAGAAGCTGGATTCGCTTAACGACCGAACAGTGATTTGCTTAAGAACGGTGACGAGAAAAGTTGTAAGACCAGGCAGAGCTCACTTTACCTCTGTCACGCTTAACGACGGAAAGGTTGGGCTCCATTGCAGTCCTGTGTTGAGAACTTCCTATGAACCGATCATCATCAATCTCTTGGTGACGTAACTGTGAGACGCTGCAGATGGACGCGAAAGAGGGCTGGTTGCCATGTGCCTGAAAAGCAACAGCTGGACAGTTGTTGGGACTTCAGAACTGGGCCCTAAGTTTCACCAAGGAATCTGGTTTCCCCAATGACTTTGCTTGTCGGGAGGTCACAAACGTTGATCGCATGGGATCCCCGGGACACTGCGACCGTCATAAATACGAGTCGGTTACCAAGCGCCGGTCGTTAGCGTGACAAATGGTCGTAAGTGCCTTTTTCCCCAGTGCCCTTGTAACTTCAAACAGTCGCCAAGCAGAACAGTTGTAAGTCGAGGACTACCTGTACTTGGGGGCCGGGGGTGTCTGTTGTACTTTCTGTGGCCACTGTGTGAGTGGTCGTAACTCAAGGACTGCATGCCTTAGGGGTTACAGATTAACAGAGTTGGAAGGGACCTTGTAGGTCATCTAGTCCAAACCCCCAGCCAAGGTTCGAATCCAGTTCAGGAGTCTCTAAAGAAAACGTTTCCCCCCCCCCCCCCCCCCCCTTTGCAGGAGGACACCATGGAGGAGTCGGGGTGGAAACTGGTGCACGGGGATGTCTTCCGGCCACCACAGTATCCCATGATCCTCAGCTCCCTCCTGGGCTCTGGCATCCAGCTCTTCTGCATGATCCTGATCGTAATCTGTGAGTACGGCCCAGCAGGCGCCAGCATTTCCCCCGCGTGGGAAGCCAAGAGCGGGGCCTCCAAACCTCCTCCTCCAGCCGCATGGCCCCCCACCCTGCCTGCTCTCCCTTGACAAACGGATGTGCTGGCGCTGCTTCTAAGAACGCAGGCAGGATGCGCTTTCGTCTCTTCCCTCTAAATCCCAGCTCAAGCCTTCCTTTTCCCCCTGTGGCCCTCTGGCCCCACTCTGAGCCTGTGCGTCCTCCTTCTCTTCCTCCTCCTCCTCCTTCTGCCTTCCTCTGTTCTGTTTCTCTTCTCTAGTCCTATTCTTTTCCATTCCATATTCTGATTCTATTCTTTCTTATTCTGTTCTATTCTCCTATTCTCTTCTCTTCCATTCCATTCCCTTCTTTATTCCTTATTCTCTTCTCTCCTCTTCCATTCCAGTCTTTATTCCTTATTCTATTCTATTCTATTCCATCCTAAGTCTATTCTAATTCTATTTTATTCTAATTATTTCAAATTCTATTCTGCTCTATTCCTCTCTGTTCTCTTCTCTTCTATTCTCTGTGTCCTACACTCTATTCTTATTCTAATTCTCCATCATCGAGGTCCTGGTTGTCCCAAAGGTGCTTTTTTTTTTCAAGAGGCAACTGTGGACACTCTTGTTTTTTCTTTGAAGATGTTTCGCTTCTCATCCAAGAAGCTTCTTCAGCTCTGACTGGATGGTGGGGAAGGGATTATATTCCTTTCAGATAGCTGGTCATTTGCATCCTTTTAAAAGGGTCATTGAGGCCACTTGGAGGTTGACCTGTGTCCTCAGGGTCACCTGAGTGGTGCAAATGTTTCCTGTAGTCTGCAATTCCTCCGCCCCCCCCCCCCCCGGTGGAAATCCGTTCCTACTCCCACCCCATTCCAAGGGTCTTCATCCCAAATTGCATAGCTAAAAGTATATAGAGATTCTCCGTCATCCAGGTCACGGTTGTCCCAAAGGTGCATTTTTCAAGAGGCCACTGGACTTTCTTTTTTTCTTTTGAAGCCGTTTTAATTCTCATCCAAGAAGCTTCTTCAGCTCTGACAGGATATAGTGGGGAAGGGAAGGGTTTATACTCCTTGCAGATAGCTGGTCATTTGCATCCTTTGAGAAGGTCGTTGAGGCCACTTGGATGCAAAGGATAGAAATGACCAGCTGCCTGCAAGGAATATAAATCCTTCTCTTCCTCACCATCCAGTGGGGAAGGGAAGAAACATCCTGAAATGCCAGGTTCTCCATGCCATGTTTGAACGGCCTGGTAGTAGGATTAAAACCATGGGAACAGATTCCGGCCTGCCAGTGGCTTTATACAACCCCCAAGGCCAGCAGCCTTTTGCGCCCTGAGGCTTCCCTCTTGCTTTCCAGTTGTGGCCATGCTGGGGATGCTGTCTCCCTCCAGCCGAGGGGCTCTGATGACCACCGCCTGCTTCCTCTTCATGTTCATGGGGTGAGTATCCAGTTGCTGCCTAGCCTCTCTTCTTTTGGGACTTGGGGGGGGAGGGGGGCTCTGGAAAGGGACAGGAGGTAACCCTGCTCTCTTCTTTCCTCTGCCCGGCGCATAGGGTCTTCGGGGGCTTCTCGGCCGGCCGCTTATACCGCACACTCAAAGGCCATCGGTGGAAGAAAGGCGCTTTCTGTGTGAGTGGAGCTGCTGCCTCTGGATGGGGAGGGGAAGGGGGATTTGGGGTGGGGGCACAGGGGGCTTTCAGTCAGGACAGAAAGATGGGGTCTAACTGGGCTTGGACAGGGAGAGGAATTCTCTTGGGGAAAGCTTGTCGCAAGTGAGGGTAGGTTAAGATTATTC
Source organism: Natrix helvetica (assembly GCF_964273705.1). Lineage (NCBI taxonomy): Eukaryota > Metazoa > Chordata > Lepidosauria > Squamata > Natricidae > Natrix > Natrix helvetica. Next base: position 176,315,101 of record NC_138549.1, read on the forward strand.
CAACCAAAACAGGAATAAGAAATTCTCCAATAGAAGAGAATGTTTGTGAGGGTTCAGGTGTGCTCTCTGAGCTGGGTTGTTTTCTTGCAGATGTTTCATGACCCAGCTAGGGAACATCATCAGGGCTAGAAGGGAGTGAAGAGGAGGAGGAGGAAGGAAGAGAGGGAGGAAGAGAGGGAGGGAGGGAGGAAGGAAGGAGGACTGTGAGGTCCTTGGTGCTCTCTGAGCTCAGCTGTTTTCTTGTAGATGTTTCATGACCCAATTGGGTAACCTCATCAGTGCTAGAAGGGAGTGGGGTGAAGAGGTGGTGATGGAGGAGGAGCCGTTGCGGGGTCCTTGCCAGATTCCCTTAACACCCTTTGTTACTCATTTAACAACTGTGGTGATTCGCTTAAAAACTGTGGCCAAGAAAGGTTGTAAAACGGGGCAAAGCTTGCTTAACCAAAGTCTCCCTTAACCACAGTAATTTGGGGCTCAGTTGAGGTCGTATGCCGAGGACTTACCTGTGTTGGGGGAAGAAGAATCGGAGCTCCTGGTACAGAAACGGGGGTGGGAGTGGGGGTGGTACCAGAGGGCCTCAGCGCATGGAGCCCACTAAATCTGGTTTCTTCTTTTCCCTCGCAGACGGCCATGCTGTATCCCGGGGTCGTCTTTGGGATATGCTTCGTCCTGAATTGTTTCATCTGGGGCAAACACTCCTCGGGAGCGGTAAGCCTCTCCTTGCTACTCCCCCCCTTCCCTCCTCTGGGGTTTACTCCTCTGAGTGGTTGGGATCTGACAGAGAAGTGCTTTCTCAAAAGGCAGCTGGGTTTCCTTTGTTTCTGCTTGAAGACGTTTCACTTCTCATCCAAGAAGCTTCGTCGGTTCTGGCAGGACGGATCGTTTTTCTTTGCGGTCACCTGGTCATTTGCATTCTCTCTGAGAGCTCCTGAGGCCATCTAGGTTCAAATTGAACAGGCCTCTCTCAACGGAGGGAGAGGACACCATCTATCCCTACAACCACAGTTCCAAGTAGGCTTCACTGTCTTTGCACAGTCTCAGTTGACCCTGAGGGTGCAGATAAATCTCCAAATGGTCTCAACGATCCTCTAAAAGGATGCAAATGACCAGCTGTTTGCATAAATCAAGACATTTTGCTTCTCATCCACGAGGCTTCTTCAATTCTGACTGAATGGTAGAGGATGGAAAGATTTATATTCCTTGCAGACTGTTGGTCCTTTGCATTGTTTTATTATTTTTTGCACTGGGAGGTTTACCTCTGTCCTCAGGGTCACCTGAGTAGCGTTCCTGGTTCCTGTAGTCAGCAATTTTCCCCCTGGAAATCTGTTCATACTCCCAGACCATCCACAGGGTGTTCTTGAAAGAAAAAAGAAAAAACAAGAAAATCCAGTTGCCGCCTGAAAAAAAGCCCCTTGGGAGAACCAGGACCTGGATGATGATGGAGAATCTCTACAGACCTTTAGCTATGCAATTTGGGATGAAGACCCTTGGAATGGGGTGGGAGGAGGAACGGATTTCCAGAGGGCGGAAAAGTGCAGGTTACAGGAACCATTTGCCCCACTCAGGTGACTCTGAGGACACAGGTAAAACCTCCCAAGTGCTTCAAGGACCTTCCAAAAGGATGCAAAGGACCAGCTGTCTGCAAGGAGTATAAATCCTTCCCTTCTCCACCCTCCAGTCAGAGCCGAAGAAGCTTCTTGGATGAAAAGCGAAAGGTCTTCAAAAGAAAAAAAGACAAGGAAATCCAAGCCCCTTTGGAGCAACCGTGACCTGGAGGAGGGAGAATCTCTATAGACTTTTACCTATGCAATTTGGGATGGAGACCCTTTGAATGGTGTAGGGCAGTGTTTCTCAAACTTGGCGACTTGAAGTCCACAGGACTTAAAGTCGCCAAGTTTGAGAAACACTGGTGTAGGGGTAGGGACGGATTTCCAGAGGGGAAACTGCAGGCTACAGGAACCATTTGCCCCACTCAGGTGACCCTGAGAATACAGAGAAACGTCCAAGTGGCCTCAACGACCCTCCAAAAGGATGCAAATGACCAGCTGTCTGCAAGGAGTGTCAATCCTTCCCTTCCCCACCCTCCAGTCAGAACTGAAGAAGCTTCTTGGGTGAGAAGCGAAACGTCTTCAAAGAAAAACCAGAAAGTCCAGAGGCCTCTTGGGAAAAAAAGCACCTTTGGGACAACCATGACCTGGATGACGGAAAATCTCCATAGATGACTCAAGGACCTCAGATGCTCGTTTGCACCCTCTCCCAGAGTCTTTGAGGCTACTTGGAGGTTTATCTGCATTGATCTGTATTTAAGGTCATCTGAACAGTGCAAATGGGTGTGGAACCTTGGAACGGCTGAAAGGAGTGCACTTACACCCGTTTGCACTGCTCAGGTGACCCCTGAGGGCACAAATAGATCTCCAAGTGGCCTCCGTGACCCTCAGAGAGAGTGCAAATGACCAGATGACTGCAAGGAATATAAATCCTCCCATCCTCCAGTCAGTCAGAGCTGAAGAAGCTTCTGGGATGAGAAGTGAAACGTCTTCAAGGAAAAACAGTTGCCTTTAGAAAAAGCACCTTGGAGATAGAAAGTACACAAAAAGTATATCTTAGTTGAGCTTGTGGTGTGCCATAGACAAGGTACTGATGGTTCGGTGGTGGTGTGGCCCACCAGCAGCCAGCAGAGGAAAGAGCAGAAGGATTATGGGGTTATTAAATGAAGAAGAAGATGATGATGATGGAGAGTCGCAGTTGTAAAAATGAAGGCCACGGTCGTAAGTCGAATGCCGCAATCGTTAAAGCAACTGACGCAGTCATAAAGCGAATCGATGGACTGTTTTTGCTGAGAACTACGAGTCATTGCCAGTTTTCAGCCAAAAATATGTCGTAAAATGAGGACATGTGACTGGAGTAACGTAAATGGGGGTTGATTGTAGAGCTCCCAAGGTTCAGGGGTCAGAAGGGGGGAATATAACTACCCCCAAGGACATCTGTCATAAGTCTTATGTCCTATACAATTTTGTTTAGACAGCAAAAGCTTATTTTCTCTATTTCACGTGGCTTGACACAGAGGATTGTGGCCTGCCAATGGCCAGTGGAGCTGGCAGCACATTCGGACAGTGAGGAGGTTGGGGAGGAAGATGGGCCAGTCCTGGAGACTGGGGAAGGTTCGGATAAGGGCTCTATGTCGGGAGCAGAGAGTGGGCCAGGGCCGTCTGACAGTTATCAGCTGCCTTCAGAGTCAGACATCAATGAGGCAGAAGAGCAGCTGGAGCCTGTTCCCAGTGTGCGCATGAGCAGAGTTGCCAGATGAAGAGAACAGCTAAAGAACAGGGGTTGACTTGGGAGTAAAGCCATAGGTGGACGTTGAATGGCCCCTCCCAGAGGAAATAAAAGAGGAGCAAAAAGGGGCTGGAAGGAGCCAATGTCGCTACGAGACGGACATACGATCTTAATGCTCTGAGATCGCTGCCGAAACTTTTATCGCTGGGTGGTCCAATCGGACCTAAACCGTCCCGCAGAGACACGAACGGGAAGAATACGTCCTGCTGATCTCAGGGACACCGCAAAGTCCCTGATCGACCCAGGAGAAGTTCTTCTAGCTGGTGATAAAAGCACAGCCCCTAGGCTGATGGAAGTTGGGACGGCTCTGAACGGAAGGAAACGGAAAGAGAAAGTGTTTACAGCTGGTGAGGAATTTTTACCCTTTTAAAAGAGACTGCCTACAAAAAACTTAAAATTAATTTAAATCTGAGAACAGAAGAAATAAGCGGAGGAGTTAAGCTTTGAATGGTTTTGGTCAGTGTGTTATCTTGCTCTTAAATGCTATTTTTATGGATGGAATTTATGCAAGCCTTTTAAAACGAATGGATTAAGTTTTCTTCTATCTTTTTTTTTATTATTATTTTTGCAACCTATGGACTAAAATTCTCCTTCCTCATTACTACGTGTGTTTTCCTCTTTTTCTCCTCTATTTTACTCAAGAATTTGATTTTTATTTTTTTAACTTGGAATATTAAAAAAAAAATTGCCAAGCCAGACTGTCCAGTGAGGAAAGGAAACAAAGAGAATTCTAACCACAGAGGGAAAGTCAGTGCTGCTGCTCGGAGGCTGGAGGCTTGTGTATTGGGAACAAAGCACTTCCACTTTCCTCACTGAACCAGTCTGGCTTGGCAATTCAAAGTCTCACAGTTTGTTTATAGAGAGTGATAAGAACCAAAGCACAAATTGTTTACACAGGTGCCTTTTGAACTATATCTCTAACCAGAGAAAGTGAAAAGAAGATTTTACTTTGAATTTATGTTTAACCGTGTAAAAATCCTTCAAGCCAGAACAGCAGTATTTGTCATCTGGAAATTATGGCACAACTTCAACAGCAGAAAGAAGCTTTAAGTTTGCGAAAGATAGTGTTTGAAATTCAGAAATTATCAAACACATTTGAGAGGACGGAGAAGAAGTTGGAAAATCTAGAGCGTCTAACAGTAAAATATGATGAAGAAATTGGAGATGTTTATCAAGTGGAAAAAGTGGAGGTTAGAGTCCTAAAAACCGAAGAGAAAAATGACCACAAAGAAATGAAATCCGCTGATATCTATGGTGATTGGTTTGTGTATGGAAATGGAAAGAGTGGAATACAGAAAGGGGAATTAAATGGAGGGGAACTCTACCCCAGATGGCAAGATACAGAAGAAGAAAAAACAAAATCATTTATGGATTTAAAGAGAAATTTTATTACCAACATCACTGATAACACAACTGACAACTAAAGATAAGCTGATCAAGGAAAAAGAAGAAGGGCATCGAAACTACATGAGAGATTTTATAAGCAAGGAGTTGCTAAGAGGAATCCATGCAAATTTGATTAAGGAGATGATTAGAGGAGTGATACCACAAATGGCAGAAGACATGAGACTGTTTTGCTACTGGAAAGATACAGGTTGATAGATGAAAGTGTATAATCTAAAACTAGTGAAATTTAGTGACAATAGGTATGGTTAAATAAACAACCGATAATGATAATAATGTATACATATGTATTGGTATGACAAGTAGTAATATGAATATTGAATGGTACCTATGAAAGGAAGATTAGAAATTATTTGATTATATATAAAGGTTAATAAAAAAGAACTAAGTTGAATTTAGCTAAGTTTTGATTATTAGGGGGGGAAATGTTTTGATAATGGATAGAGTTAAATGAAGGAGGGATAATGATAACAATGTATATGTATGCATTGGGTACAACATAAGGAAATTGGATGTAAATTGTGAACAGTGATTTGGAAAGGAGGATTAGATATTTTTGTTACTAAATATTATTGATGTTTAGCCAGAATAGGCCGTAAGGATTCAGTGTTATTGGAGGATATTAGAAATAACAAATGAAATGCCAGTATGCGGTCAGGTTTTAAATCTTGGTACATTTTATGATGGACACTTAAACAATTATAGTCAAATGAAAATGGAGGCATGATGATGGTAATATGTATAAAAATATCTGATTTAAAATACTTGAGTTAATACGAATTTTGTGATGACAGTGGAAGAGACGCACGAAAGCTTTTTGTAACCAACTGATACACTTTCTACTGTATGTAAAGAAGGAGGATTCTTTGCGTTGTGTTTGTTTTGAAAATTTAAAACTTTTATTTAAAAAAAAGAGGAGCAAAAGGGGAGTGGAGTTTGCAGGAGACAATTAATTCGCTTCATTGGTTCGTGACTCTCCGAGGCTCCTGGCCAAGTTCTGCAGATCTCGGCCTGGCAGCTCTCCAAGCCAGAGAAGGTCTGTGACCGTAAATCCTCCCTTGAAAGACTTTTCCGGATGTGAAGGAGCAGAATTCACAGGGAATTAATAAAAGGGGTTTTTGTTGGGACCAGGGAAGCCTCGGGCAGCACAGGTTTGCCAAGAAAACCACAGTCTGAACCTTCCCTAGCAGTGTGGGGTAGGGGTTTTTTGCCTCCCCCTCCCCCCATACCTGTAGCTTGCTGGGGAGACCCTGCGTGGCCACTGCCTGAGGACTGGCGTCTCGTTTTCCAGGTCCCGTTTCCCACCATGCTGGCGCTGCTGTGCATGTGGTTTGGCATTTCCCTGCCGCTGGTGTACCTGGGCTACTACTTCGGCTTTCGCAAGCAGCCCTACGACAATCCCGTGAGGACCAATCAGATCCCACGGCAGATCCCGGAGCAGAGGTGGTACATGAACCGGTTCGTTGGGTGAGTCTTACGGGCAAGTTGGGGGCAGGAAGTAGAATAGCTGTCATAAAAAAAGCCAGTTTGGGATAGTGCTGCAGGGGACGGCCTAAGAGCCAGGAGCCTGGGAGTTCTAGCTCCAGTTTAGGCATAAAAACTGGCTGAGTGACTTTGGGCCAATGACCAGGAGAGAGGGAGTTCTAATCCCGCCTTAGGCACGAAAGACAATTGGGTGACTTTGGACCAATGACCAGGAGAGAGGGAGTTCTAGTCCCGCCTTAGGCACAAAAGACAATTGGGTGACTTTGGACCAATGACCAGGAGAGAGGGAGTTCTAGTCCCGCCTTAGGCACAAGAACCAGTCGGCTGACTTTCAGCCAATCACCAGCGGAGTATGATTTCTAATTTTTTCTTTAGGAATAAAAGCTCTGGCTGGGTGATTGGGCCAATTAGTAGGAGATTGGGAGTTCTAGTCCTGCTGTAGGCATGAAAGCTGGACGGGCCGATCACTCTCCCTCTCGGCCCAGCCCACCTCACAGGGTTGTCGTTGTGGGGAAAACAGGAGGAGCAAAGCACATGAGAGATGCTTGCCGCCTGGAGCTATACATGAAAAGGCGGAATAAAAAAATCTAACAATTACAATAACAACAATGAGTAGAAAGGGTTGCTTTCCTATCCTGACTCTACCTAGCTGGGTGCTGAGTTCAAGAAAGCCTCCTGCCTTTTAAATAATAGGATAATAAATTAGCAGTTGACGCAGTTGAGGGATCCCTTCCAACAAGGTCTCCTGCCTCCATAATGACTCTCTCGCCTTCCTTCCTTCCTTCCTTCCTTCCCAGGATCCTCATGGCTGGAATTCTGCCTTTTGGAGCCATGTTCATCGAGCTTTTCTTCATTTTCAGCGTAAGTCCTGTGGCCCCCCCCCCACCCCCCCTCCCCCCCGGTCGTCCCCCAGCGGCTTTGAGCCTCTTAACGCAAAATATTCATTGCCCAGACCCACAATTCACAACTCAGTTGTGGTGCTTCCTGTAACCCCATTCAGACCATTTGTCTGTAGTGGTGTAGGGTTTCCTGTCTAGGCAGAGGGTTGGACTAGAAGACTTCCAACTCTGTTATTCAAATTCTATTCTATTCTATTCTATTCTATTCTCTGTTCTATTCTGTTTTCTGTTCTATTCTGTTCTCTGTTCTATTCTAATTCTCTTCTAATTCTATTCTATTTTAATTCTATATTCTAATTTTATTCTATTCTAATTCTATTCTATTCTTATTCTATTCTCTATTCTATTCACTATTCTATTCTACTCTGTTCTATTCTAATTCTATTCTTATTCTATTCTATTCCATTTTCTCTTCTCTTCTAATTCTATTCTAATACTATTCTATTCTTATTCTATTCTATTCTTTATTCTACTCTAGTCTATTCTCTATTCTATTCTACTTTGTTCTGTTCTATTCTAATTCTATTCTATTCTCTATTCTATTCTCTATTCTATTCTCTATTCTATTCTACTCTGTTCTATTCTAATTCTATTCTATTCTCTGTTCTATTCTAATTCTATTCTTATTCTATTCATTTTCTCTTCTCTTCTAATTCTATTCTATTCTCTATTCTATTCTCTATTCCTCTATTCTATTCTCTATTCTATTCTACTCTGTTCTGTTCTATTCTATTCCAATTCTATTCTTATTCTATTCTATTCCATTTTCTCTTCTCTTCTAATTCTCTTCTATTCTAATACTATTCTATTCTTATTCTATTCTAGTCTCTATTCTATTCTGGTCTATTCTCTATTCTATTCTACTTTGTTCTGTTCTGTTCTATTGTATTCTAATCCTATTCTTTGAACGGCCACTAAACGAACGGCTCTAAGTTGAGAACTCCTTGTATTAATAGAATTAGCTGAGATAGGAACCAACATGCAATGGGGACAATTTAATCCTCTAAGTGCCTCCAGCATGGAGCTGCCCCATCAGGACCCCAGATCAACCAGTGGAGACAGGATTTAAGGTCCTTCCTGGAGGCCAAGGTGGTGGGTACGGATCTCGCCTTGAGGGGCATGCTGTGTTCCAAGGTCTCAGAAGTTGCCACCGAGAATAGGGAGTCAACATCCTATTCTCCAAAGCCCCTGAAGGCAGGACAAGAAGAAACAATGGATGGAAACTCACCAAGGAGAGAAGCAACCTGGAACTATGGAGAAACTTCCTCACAGTGAGGACAATTAATCCGTGGAACTGCTTGCCACCAGAGGTTGTGGGTGCTCCATCCCACTGGACAATCGTCTGAACTGGTACACGATCATCTGCTCAAACGGGGTTGGACTAGAAGACCTCCGAGGTCCCTTCCCACTCTATTATTCTAGTCTATGTTCTATGATTAGGGGACTGGAGACTAAAACATAAAAAAAGAATGGTTGCAGGAATTGGGTGTGTCTACTCTAATGGCCAAGGGTGACATGATAGGAAGAGTTCCAGTATTTGAGGGGCTGCCCCAAAGAAGAGGGGGTCAACCTATTCTCCAAAGCACCCGAAGGCAGGACCAGAAATAATGATTGGAAACTAATCAAGGAGAGAAGCAACCTCGAACTAAGGAGAAATTTCCTAACACTGAGAACAATTAACAAGTGAAACAGTTAATTGCCTCCAGAGATTGTTGATGCTCCATGTTGTGGCCTGCCAGTGGCCAGAGGAGCTGGCAGCCGATTCGGACAGTGAGGAGGTTGGGGAGAAAGAATGGGCCAGTCCTGGAGTCTGGGGAAGGCTTGGACGAGGGCTCTGCGTCGGAGGCAGAGAGGGGGGGGAGAGGGCCATCTGGGAGTTATGTGCTGCCTCCGGAGCCTCCAGAGTCGGACATCAACGAGGCAGAGGAACAGGCTCCACCTATTCCCAGTGCGCACATGCGCAGAGCTGCCAGAAGGCAAGAACAGTTAAGATAGAAGGGACGACTCGGGAGTAAGGCTTGGAGGTGATTGGCCCCTCCCTTAGGGCATAAAGGAGGAGCAAAGACACTTGAGCCTTTGCAGGAAGCAACTTGGTTCATGCTGGTCAGTTTACCTTCTGAAGCTCCGTTTTGACTCTGTGCTCCATGTGGCCTTGCAAAGCTAACTGCCAGTTAGGTCTTTGGCAGGGTTTCAAGGGAGATAAAGTTGGGTGCTTATCAGCCTTATCCCGAAAGACTTTGGCAGACTTGTGTAGGACTCTTTACAACTATTTGTGACTCCGTACGGGCTGTGAAGGAACATGATTCACAGCCTTTGAAATAAAAAGAGGGTTTTTGGACTTAATTGTGTGCGTTTTACTGTATCAGGAAGCATCAGTCAGAACACTCCAACAGTGGAGGTTTTCAAGAAAAGATGGAACAGCCATTTGTCTGCTGGGATGGTATAGGCCAGAGGTCTTCAAACTTGGCAACTTTAAGACTTGTGGACTTCAACTCCCAGAATTCTCCAGACAGCTGGGAGTTGAAGTCCACAAGTCTTAAAGTGGCCGAGTTTGAAGGCCTCTGATCTAAGTGGAGAGATTGCAGAGGAAGGGATTACAAGAGAGTAAATTATACTGGCTGGGGAATTCTGGGAGTTGAAGTCCACAAGTCTTAAAAGTTGCCAAGTTTGAAGGCCTCTGGTATAGGCTCTCCTGCTTGAGCAGAGGGTTGGACTAGAAGACCTCCAAGCCCCCTTCCTACTCTCTTATTCTGTTCCAGCGGACAGGGGCCACAGCCGAAAAGACCCTTCCAGAATCCCTTGGCCCGCTGGAACCTCAGCAGGCTCCTTCCACTAGAGTGGGGCAAGACAGTCCCATTGCGGGGTGGGGGAGAAGGTTCCTCAGGTAGCCCAGTTCCATGCCACAAAGGGCTTTCACGGTGACAACCCAGACTTTGAATGTCTGTTCCTCTTCCTTCGGTTTTTCAGGCCATCTGGGAGAATCAATTCTACTACCTCTTCGGCTTCTTGTTCCTGGTATTTATCATCCTGGTGGTCTCCTGTTCCCAGATCAGCATCGTCATGGTCTACTTCCAGCTCTGCGCTGAGGTAAGGGGGAGAAGGCCAGGGGTGGGTGGGTGGGTGGTTTCTGGGGGAACCCAGCTCTATGACCCACCCAGACTCTGGGGCCTCTGGGGTGTATAGGGATGGTTCTCGGTCTTGCAGAGGCGTGTGTGTGTGTGTGTAAAGCTTCGTTTTAATGTAGGCCGATTAGTGCACATTTGACAGTAAAGTTATTCTCTTAAGTCTGTCCATTGATTGGGATGCAAAGGAGGAAGTCGGGGAGAGGAGGACGGTGGGGTCCTTAGTGCTCTCTGAGCTTGGTGGTTTTCTTGCAGACGTTTCATGGCCCAACTAGGGAACATCATCAGTACTAGAAGGGATGGGGGTGAAGAAGAGGAAGATGGGGAGGAGGAGGAGGAAGAAGAAATGGAGGAGGAGGAGAACTGTGGGGTCCTTGGTGCTCTCTGAGCTTGGTGGTTTTCTTGCAGACGTTTCATGGCCCAACTAGGGAACATCATCAGTACTAGAAGGGATGGGGGTGAAGAAGAGGAAGATGGGGAGGAGGAGGAGGAAGAAGAAATGGAGGAGGAGGAGAACTGTGGGGTCCTTGGTGCTCTCTGAGCTTGGTGGTTTTCTTGCAGACGTTTCATGGCCCAACTAGGGAACATCATCAGTACTAGAAGGGATGGGGGTGAAGAAGAGGAAGATGGGGAGGAGGAGGAGGAAGAAGAAATGGAGGAGGAGGAGAACTGTGGGGTCCTTGGTGCTCTCTGAGCTTGGTGGTTTTCTTGCAGACGTTTCATGGCCCAACTAGGGAACATCATCAGTACTAGAAGGGATGGGGGTGAAGAAGAGGAAGATGGGGAGGAGGAGGAGGAAGAAGAAATGGAGGAGGAGGAGAACTGTGGGGTCCTTGGTGCTCTCTGAGCTTGATGGTTTCCTTGCAGACGTTTCATGGCCCAACTAGGGAACGTCATCAGTGCTAGAAGGGAGAGGGGGTTTGCAGGGAGGAGGAGGAAGATGAGGACTGTGGGGTCCTTGGTGCTCTGTGAGCTGGGTGGTTTTCTTGCAGACGGTTCATGACCTGACTAGGGAACATCATCAGTGCCAGAAGGGAGTGGGTGTGTGGAGAGGAGGAGGAGGAGAAGCTGGAGGCGCTGGCAAAGGCCATGGCCTATGAGGTCCTTGGTGCATAATGCGAATCTGTCTTTAGCGATTGTGCTTAGACTTATCTAGCGCTTCACGGTGCTTTCCAGCCCTCTCTGAGCGGTTTCCAGAGTCAGCCTTTTGCCCCCAACAATCTGGGTCCTCGTTTTGCCCACCTCGGAAGGACAGGAGGACGAGTCAACCAGGAGCCGGTCAGGATCGAACTCCTGGCAGTGGGCAGGATTAGCCTGCAGTGCTGCACTCTAACCACTGTACCACCACGGCTGGTGACTTTGGTTCTCCGAAGGTCCCAAAGGAGATCACGTGACCCCGGGAAGCTGCAACTGTCATAAGTACATGCCAGTTGCCAAATGCCCGAATTGGGATCACGTAACTCATGGGGACGCCGCAGTGGTCGTATCCGTGAGGACCGGTGGCCAGCCCCTTTTTTTCCAATAACCTTCGCAACTTCGAATGGCCATTAAGCGAGTGGTTATAAAGTGGAGGAGTGCCTGTAATCGAAAAGTGGCTCTGCTCCTTTTGGCAGGATTATCGGTGGTGGTGGAGAACCTTCCTGGTGTCCGGAGGATCCGCCTTCTACGTCCTCATCTACGCCGTCTTCTACTTCATGAATAAGGTACTCTGGGCTTCTGCCTCCTCACCTCTGACCTCCTGTGGTTTTACCCTCTTTCCCCCCCCCCAAATAAGGCAGGGTCTTATTTTCTTTTGACCCCTGAAATAAACCGCTTGGCCTTATTTTCGGGGAGGCCTTATTATTTTTGAGGCGCAGGAGGCGGCGGGCGTGGTCACCTCAGGGCTGCTGCTGGGTTGCAATGTTTTCGGGGAGGGCGCATGCGCTCAAGAGCCCGATTGGGCTTATTATCCGGGGAGGGCTTATTTTCGGGGAAACAGGGTAAATAGATAAATAGATAAATAAATAGATAAATACCGTGTTTTCCCAAAAATACGACATGTCCTCATAATACAGCCATGCCACATTTTTCCAGTGGGCAAAAATATAACACCCCCACCCCCGCATATAAGCCCCCTGGACAACCCCCCACCTCTGGCCAGGCAGAGTGCCGCTCACCAACCTAGTGGTATCCCGAAGGTGCCAAGCCACAGGAACCAGGGGGGGAGGGGAGGCAAAGGTGATCGCGTTGCTTGGCGCCTTCAGAATACCTAGGTTGGTGAGCGGCGCTGTGCCCAGCTGAAGAGGGGGGTTGCCGGGCGGCTGCTCGTGAGCATGGTCCCTTCATGGCTGCTGCGACAGCGCAACACAGCCATTCGCCCAAGAGAGCAGCCGCCCGGCAACCCCAAAACAATAAACCCTCCCCCCTATAATAAAGCCCAAGCCATATTTTGTAGGTAAAAAGAAAATAGGACCCTGTCGTATTTTCGGGGAAACACAGTAGAGAGAGATAGGGAGGGAGGGATGGAGAGAGAGAGAGAGATAAATAGATAGATAGAAATAGATAAATAGGTAGGTGGATAGATAGAAAGAAAGAAAGTGTTTCCCTGTAAATGAGACACGGTCTTATTTTCTTTTGAACACCGAAATAAGTGCTTGGCCTTATTTTCGAGGAGGCCTTGTTATTTTTGAGGTGCGGGAGGAGGCAGGTGTGGTCACCTCATGGCTGCTGCAGCGTTGCTATATTTTCAGGGGGTGTGTGTGTTATTTTATAGTACATGCACTCAAAAGCCCGATTGGCCTTATTATCCGGGGAGGGCTTATTTTCAGGGAAACAGGGTAGGTTATGTTTTATATTACATTATGTCATGTTGTTTTATGTTGTCACATGACTGCGGTGTGTGTGTGTGTGTGTGTGTGTGTGTTGGCACTTTGAATCTGGCTCATAGGTTCCTCTTTTGTGGTGGGTCTGTTGTAACTCTGAACTTTAGGACTGGTCATAAATGGAGGATTACCCATAGAAGCCAAGGAGGTTGTGGTGTGATGGCAAAAATACCAATAGGTGGCCACATTCTTCAAGGTGGATAATATTTCTGGGTTGCTGAGGGCATCAGAATATCAGAGTTAGAAGGGACCTCGGAGGTCTTCTAGTCCAACCCCCGGCTCAAGCAGGAGACCCTATACCCATGATGGAGAACCTATGGCACGGTGCCAGAGGTGACACGCAGAGCCCTCTCTGTGGGCATGTGCGCCGTCGACAGCTGGTCTTTTGTTTTCCGGCATGCACATGCGCATTGGTTGCTGGAGCGTTAGAAAACGGCCTGAAAACAGCCCAAAACAGGCCATTTCTGGGATCGTTTTCCGGCTGTTCTTCCATGCTCTGGTGGAAAAACAAAAAATGGCCCAAAACCAGCCAAAAAACAGGCAGGCGCACACCGGCCAGCTGGTCTTCCAGTGCTCTGGTGCGTGTGAAGACTAGCTGGCTGGCACACATGCATGTGCCGGGAACCCAAAGAGCAGCTGGCCAGTGCACACATGCTGGTCTTTGGGTTTCTGGCACTCTGGCACATGCGCATGTATGCGCGTCCCAGTTTGGGCACTCAGTGCCAAAAAGATTCACCATCATTGCCCTACCCCACTTTAGACAAGTGGCTGTCCAGTTTCTCCTTAAAAACTTCCAGTGATGGAGCAGCCACAGCTTCTGGTGGCAAGCAGTTCCACTGGTTGATTGCTCTCACTGTCAGGAAATTTCTCCTAATTTCTAGGTTGCTTCTCTCCTTGATTAGTTTCCATCTGTTGCTTCTTGTCCTGCCCTCAGGCGCTTTGGAGAATACATTGAAACCCCCCCCTCCTTCTTTGTGGCAGCCCCTCAAATAGTGGAAGACATTATCATGTCTCCCACTAGTCCTTCTTTTCATTAAACTAGACATACCCAATTCATGTAACTTAGAATATAGCTGGAAGGGACCTTGGAGGTCGTCTAGTCCAGCCCCCTGCTCAAGCAGGCGACCCTACCCCACTTCAGACAAGTGGCTGTCCAGTCTCTCCTTAAAAACCTCCAGTGATGGAGCAGCCACAACTTCTAGTGGCAAGCAGTTCCACTGGTTGATTGCTCTGTTTCTTCTTAATTCCAGGTTGCTTCTCTCCTTGATTCCTTTCCTCCCATTGTTACTTTTTCTTGATTTCTGGAGCTTTGGAGAATAGCTTGACACCCCCCCCCCTCAAATACTGGAAGACTGCTGTCATGCTCCCCCCTTGTCCTTTGTTGCATCCTTGAAAGGGAGCTAATGGGGATCAGCTCCCCCCACTCCCCTCATTCGTCCTCCTCTAAGCTTCCTTTTCCTTCTCTTCCAGCTGGACATCGTGGAATTCATCCCCTCCTTGCTGTATTTCAGCTACACCGCCCTCATGGTGCTTTCCTTCTGGCTCCTGACGGGGACCATCGGCTTCTATGCAGCCTACATGTTTGTCCGCAAAATTTACGCCGCGGTGAAAATAGACTGAAGATGCCCGGCACACCCGAGGGTGGCACAGATTCACTGCCAGGCTTTGATTTGCTCCTAAGGAAGGAATCTGGGAAACTTTTTTCTGTTTCTCCCAAGGAAGAAAAACAAAATTCCTTCGGGAGCAGAATGCAGGAAATTAAAAAAACAAAAAACAAAAAAAACAAACAGTTCAACTCTTGGAATGTAATTTTTGGCACAATATCCGTGGAATCGGGGATCTCCTGGAGGGGAAGGGTGTATAGATTCTTTACCTTTTAATTCTACACTAAGGGATGAAAAAAAAAAAACCCACGCCAGTCCGTCTCTTACAACGAATATTCCTCCCGTCTGCTTTTCGACCATCACTCGCGATTGCAACGGCCGTTCTAGAGTTCAGGAGGAGAGATTCTCCCATCTCCGTGTTGAAGGTGGCGGGTGCGGCGGTTCCAGGCGGACGCCGAAAACTGGTTTGCTGGCGTTTTCCTGGGATAACCTGGTTTCAGCAACTCTCTATCCGGGGCTACAGACGTGCTATTTCCGAGCGAGATAGAGTGCAATTTTTTTTCCGGAGGGGCTTTCAAACTGTATAATCGTCTCACCTGCCCGTCTCGGGACTCTCTTCATGCCGGAAAAAAAATCGGTGGAAACGGCGACGGCGTCTCACGTTTTAAAAGAGGAGGAACGATAAGGGATGCAGGACTGTTGCTCTTGAACCTGTCAACAGATCGGACGACACAGCTCCGGGGAGATTTTTTGGGGACCTTTCCTCCCCCAAACGTCTGGAAGACGAGACCCTGAGCCAAAAAACCCCCCACGACGAGCAACATTGCCATGTTCATGTGCCAAGGAGTCTCTGGCTCAAGGGGAAACTGGCAGTGGGGGTGGGGGGGAGCGAGGGAAGGACTTGGGCCATCCCTTTGTTTTCTAAAAGAGCCCTCGGTTCTCCAGGTATTCCTAAAACCATGCTCCCCTGCCCTAAACCCCTCTCTCCAGCCAGCCCTTGGCAAGAGCCCCGTTCTTCCCCCCGTCCTTAAAAATGAGAAATTCAGTCCGTTACTTTTTTTTATCGGTCTCTCTGCAGACGCCGTATTTGGAACAGACAACCTGGGGATGGATTCACACCCGCCCCCCGGTCTTATCCTGATGCTGAACGGTGGCCCAAAAAATAATAATAATAATCTGGGAATCTCTAAATTTTGTTTTGAGTGCTGGAGTTTTACAAAACCAATAAATCAAATCCATCACCCCAAATCGAGTTGCTGGAAAAACCACTAAAAGACGCTCGTCAAACTTTTTTTCTGTGTGAACAAGAAGGTGGGTTTACTTTAAAAAAAAACACTGCTGGAAAAAAGAAAAAAAAGCAAGTTGGGGTAAGGTTTGCCCCCCCCTTCCCCCCCCCCCGAGACCTAAAGGGGTTCACACAGTCTTTTCATCTGAGGATTTCTTTTTTTTTCTTTTTTAATGTGAGCATATCTTTAAAAAGGTTTTTTTTAAATGTAATTTCTCACCGATTATGTCTTCTTTCACAGCCCTTCCCTTCCTCTGCCTCCCCCTCCCCAGTTTTTGCCCGGCCTTGATGGATGACCAGTTTGTCACAAGTTCTCCCCGAGGCCCAAGCCAGGGAATTTGGGCAGGCTTTCTTGGTGGTGTCCATCCCCTCGCTGACCATCACCAAGGTCACATCAGCCTGAACCAAGGTTGAGCCGAGGGATTCCGGGTGGGTGGGTGGGTATGAACTTTGGTTTGACTTGAGTGGGTCCTTCTCCCCTTGCCCCCACTGGACCTGCTCCAGCCACGCTGTATTTTTACTGTACTGTTTTGAGCCCAAATGTAAATAAATCCAGCGTTGTCCGGTGTGCCTTTGTAGAGATATTTGTGGACCTTCATCCACGATCCGAATTTGGAGACATGATTCCCTTATTCACCGGTCTCATTACGGAATGCAGAAATGGGGAGACCGTATCCTGGTTTTTGTGAAAAGGGGAGATTTTGCTTAATCGGGGAATGTTAGCGTTTGGGGTATTGATGGATAAATGACATTTGCACCTTGGAGTAGGGTGAAGATGATGCTTTCTACAGAGGTACCAACAGGTGGCTTAATGCAGGGGTCTCCAACCTTAACAACTTTAAGACTTGTGGACTTCAACTCCCAGAATTCCTCAGTCAGCAACCTTGGCCCCTTTAAGACTTTAAGCCAGGTGGCTGAGGAACTCTGGGAGTTGAAGTCCACAAGTCTTAAAGTGGTCAAGGTTGGAGACCCCTCCTCTAAGCAATCCTCCCGTTTGTTTTTAGAACATGAATGCCACTGTATCATATTGAGAAATGCTCCTTTTTGGAAATGCTGAATCCTCCGTAGTATTCGGGAGTACATTCAGGCCACAAAGGGAATTTGGGGATCTTTCGAACGGCCTTCCTTGGCTTCACCCCGTTTCCCAACCTGAGCAACGGAGCCTTAGAGTCCCAGGATTCCGCAGCCAGCACAGGTAAAAACTGCTCAGGGTGAGAAACACTTATCCTGGGGTCTAGAGAGATTCTCCCTCCTCCGTGGTCGTCCCAAAGGGGCCTTTTCAGGAGGCAGCTGGACTGTCTGGGTTTTTTTTTTTCTTTCGAAGTGGTTTCGCTTCTCATCCGAGAAGCTTCTTCAGCTCTGATGTTTCCCACTATGCTGTCAGAGCTGAAGAAGCTTCTTGGATGAGAAGCAAAACATCTTCGAAAGAAAAAAAAATCAAAAGTCCAGTTGCCTCCTGGAAAAAAAAAAGCACCTTTGGGACTATATTAAGCACATAGACCAGGGTTTCTCAACCTTGGCAACTTTTAAGTCCTGTGGATTTCAACTCCCAGCATTCCCTAGCCAACTGGCTGGGGGATTCTGGGAGTTGAAGTCCACAGGACTTAAAGTCGCCAAGGTTGAGAAACACTTAAGACTTATATACCACTTTCCAGTGCTTTCCAGCCCCCTCTACGCGGTTTACAGAGTCAGCCTCTTGCCCCCAACAATCTGGGTCCTCATTTTACCCACCTTGGAAGGATGGAAGGCTGAGTCAATCTTAAGCCAGTCAGAATCAAACTGCTGGCAGTTGGCAGAGTTAACTTGCAATATGGCATTCTAACCACTGGTTCACCATGCCTTCATTTCCTCCCTTCTTCCTCTCCTTCGCAAGCAATAGCCTTTACATTTATGTACCACTTCACAGTGCTTTCCAGCCCTCTGAGTGGTTTAGAGTCGGTCTATTTCCCCCAACATCTGGGTTGTTTTACTGACCTCGGAAGGACAGAAGGCTGAGTCAACCTTGAGCCTGGTGTGATTTGAACTGCCGAATTGCAGGCAGCTGGCAGTCAGCAGAAGCAGCCTGCAGTACTGCGCTCTGACCACTGCGGCTCAGTGGGGCAAACGGAGAGGCTGCCTGGAGTACAAGTGATTTATGCTGGTTTAACAAGGAAATGAATTTTTGATTTTGATCAGGTTTTGATCGAGATTGGGATCTCTAGCCTGCCTTGGGCGATCAGAATGATACTCACGCTCTCTTTCCAAATGGTCCTTGGCTTACGACTGTGGGGTCCCAAAATTCCCACTGCTAAACGAGACATGGGTTAAGTGACTTTTGCTCCATTGCACGACCTTTCTTGCCCCAGAATGACTGCGGTTGCATAAGTGAGGAACACGGTTGTTAAGCGAATCTGGCTTCCCCTTTGACTCAGCTGGTCAGACGGTCACAAAAGGAGAACACCCCTCTCTCTCTCTCTCACACACACACACACACACACGGGTCACTGCTCGTCATAAATATGGACCAGTTGCCAAGAATCTGAATGTTATGTGACCATGGGGAGGCCGCAGTGGTCCTAAGTGTAAAAAAATGGTCTCAAGTCACTTGTTTCAGTGCTGTTGTAACTACAAGCAGCCGCTAAATGAATGTCTGTTTGACTTGCACAAAGGAAGATGAGGATAAGAGACTTTGAGTCTCATAAATGTGCCCATCAATTCTTGGCAAAAAAAAAAAACCCTTACAGGTGGATTCTCGACTTACAACAGTTCATTTAGTGACCATTTGAAGTTACAATGGTACTGAAAGAAGTGACTTATGACCGATTTTCACCCTTGTGACCGCTGTAGCATCTCCAGGGTCATGTGATTTACATTTGGATTTTTTGACAACTGGCTCCTATTTATGACCGTTGCAGCGTCCCCAGCGGGGTCACACGAGCCTTTTGCAACCTGACAAGCAATCAATGGGGAATGTGGCCAGAAAGTCATACAACGGGGCAAAGCTCACTTAACAAATGTTTCACTTAGCAACATATGGGCTCAACTGCGGTCATAAGTCAAGGACTACCTGCATTTGGTTTTCTTCCGCAGTGGTAAACACTTTGATTGCAAATAAAGGGCTGCAATGCCTGTTGTCACCCCTTCCCCTGACAAGAAAGCCACAACCGTGTGTACATCCCATGTGGTTGCATAGCCTATTAGCAACTATCAGCTGCCAAAAGTGTGCGTGTGTGGTGCAACTGAAGCAGGAATTCCATTCCTGACCGGTCGGTTCCCTCTTTGTGCAAAAAACAGCCTGGTGTTTGTTTCCATTAATTCACCCTGGCTTCTGTTCTATTACTTCTTGTTCTTTTTTATTATGTTGTTCTAGTCTATTCTTCTATTCCGTTCTAATTCTATTCCTATTCTATTCTTCCATATTCTATTCTATTCCTATTCTATTCTTCTATTCTATATTCTATTCTATTTTCTATTCTATATTCTATTCCTATTCTATTGTTCTATATTCTGTTCTATTTTCTATTCTTCTATTTTCTCTTCTCCTTTCCATTCCACTATTCTATTCCATTCCATTCTATTTTCTATTCTTCTATTTTCTCCTCTCCTCTCCATTCCATTCTTCAATTCTATTCTGTTCTAATTATGTTCTTTTCTATTCTATTCCACACCACTTTTTCTGTTCTGTTGTTCCGTTCCGTTCCATTCCATTCCACATCTTCTATCCTATCCTAAATTCTATTCAGTGAAGCAGTTTTGCAGAGAATTTAAAAAATCCCTTTCAAAAACCTGGCTTGGGGACTTCAACCCACTTCCCATTGTGCAAACGTCGGACGGTTCTCAACCTGCAACTGTTTGTTTAGTGCCTGAAGTTACAGCTGGTCCTCATTTTTATGACCTGATCTTGATTCTATCCTCTGTTGATGCAGTCTAGGTTGGCTTTTTTGGCAGCTGCTGCACACCGTTGGCTTATATTTAAGTGGTTGTCCACTAGGACTCCAAGATCCCTCCCACAGTTACTCCTGTTGAGCAAGGTACCACCTATTCTATCCCCGTGCATGTGGTTTTTTCTTACCTAAATGTAGAATCTTATCTTACCCCATCCCGGTTGCTGTATTGGTGGACGCTACTTAACGCAGCTAGTAATTCTTGCACGACTCCAGAGTGGGGTGGGGGCGGAATACAGGAGGCGTCATACTTCAAACATTTTAATAAGCAATTTCATTTTAAAAAACAAAGACACCCTTCTTTCATTTTAAAACTTAATTCTGTAAGACAAAAAGAAAAACCAAACTGAACAGTGATGAGCTGTTATGTTTCCTAATGGCACTTCAAAATTCCCCCGCCCCCCCAAAAAAGGGGACTTGGAAAAGTAAAGCCCTACAATACTCCGATAAAAAGAGGTCATTTGCTGTGTTTAAGAGGAAAAAAGTGCTCGGTTGGGTGAGAAGTTCCACGTTGGGCAGGAGGGACAGAGGGTGGGTGGATGCTGATTAAAAACACACACACAATTCCTCTCCACAATAAAGCCAGCTGTGCAAGCCATTATTTCTCAACCTTGTCCACTTGGAGAGGGATGGACTTCAACTCCCAGAATTCTGAAAGTTGAAGTCCACCCCTCTCCAAGTGGGCAAACATCAGAGTGAGCCAAAGGACTGAATTCCCAGTTCCTCTTCAAATCAAGGTGAGAAACACCTGTCCTGGCAGATGCCCTCTCTTGCACACCTATGCAGGACCGATGATACAGGATCATCAAATGGGCAGAAGAATACAGTGGCCAGCTGTTCAAGCTTCAAGCTAAGCTGCTTGTCTCCTGTTTAATATATATATATATTCTTTTTTTTCTTAACCTAAACCACAAACTCTCAGAAAATTTACACGAGGGAATTTCGAGAGCCAACCCAAAATGGAGGCAGAGAATTGGTTTCCCAAATTCGTCTTTTCAAAAAGGGGGCAAAGAAGACACACCTTATTTTTGGAGGAGTGCAAAGCTGACAGAGCAACCTATTTGGGTCTAGGGCAGGGATAGTGAACCTTTGAGATACCGAGGGGCCGAAAGGGAGCGCATGGACGCAAGCGTCCCGGAAGAATAGTGGCCAAGTGGGCATGCGCACCGCAGGAAACGAACTTCCAGTTGCGTGCGCATTCACACCTGCCGGCTTGTCTTCTGGTTATTGGCGCACCAGAAGAGGAACGGGCAACACTTTGTCTGCCAGCTGACACGGCTCCGCGTACCGCTTAGGGCATCCGTGCCACAGGTTCGCCACCCCGGGTTTAGGATAACTCGGTGCAGCCAACTCACTGTGGGTCATGAGTTACACCAGCATTGGAGGGAGGATGCAAAAGGAAGGACAAAATGAAATGTGAACGACAAAAATTAAAACATATTTTAAATCATTTTAAATACTGAAAAATGGTTGAATTGTCCTGCGATGAGTTGTTATCTTCCCACGGTGAATTGGTTGCACTGAGTTGCCCCATTCCCACACATTTGTGGCCTGGCATCTTGGGATGAACTTCCCAAAGTAGGAGATGAGATAAATCATTGGTGGGAAAGCTGGATTCGTTCACACGGAAGGTGCCAAGGGGAGAGGGAGCGCTTGGAATCGGTCCGTGGAACCAGCTGTGAGCTGTGGTTATTTTCCAGGATTCTTTAGCAACCTTAATAAGGGGACAATGGAGTCCGTCATCCAAAATAAATCCATATTCCCCATACTATCAAATGCAGGGAGTCTTCAAACAAAGCAGAATGACTGTGTGTGTGTGTCGAATATAATAAGTCTTAGGAGAACAAATAGCAGAGAGAAAATTGCTCTCTTATTACAGAGTTCACTTAAAACACTTTCCCCTTTGTGGGGGATGTTTTCCGTTTAAGTTACTGATTCCCATAGATCACTGGAAAAGGATTAGGACAGGGGTGTCCAAACTTGGCAACTTTAAGACTTGTGGACTTCAACTCCCAGAATTCCCCAGCCAGCTGGCTGGGGAATTCTGGGAGTTGAAGTCCACAAGTCTTAAAGTTGCCAAGTTTGGACACCCCTGCATTAGGACTACGCAGGGCCTCTTTCTTATGGCGGGTGGGATGGGGATTCAAATTAATCCCACTGGCAGTAAGGGAAGAATTTAGGAAGCTTTTTCCTAGGATGGGTAACCCCCTGAATCCCAAGGCATATTCAGAATTACAGAAGGGAAGGATGAAATATGGGAGGGGGGGGGAGAGAGGTTTTTGCTCTACAATCTTGAATAATTTGCTCCCTTAGGAGGGGAAAGGGAAAAAAATAACCAACAAAATTGCAAAATTTTTAGCCAGCCGAAGAGAAGATACAAAGGATGAGTTAGAATTTAGTATATACACTGGAAAGAAGTGACCCAACGGCTCACTCCGCTAACTGCTAAGCCAAAAGGAAGGAAGGACTCTGTAAAATGCCCTGTGATTTAGCGCCACAGAAGGAAGAATGGTGGGTAAATACAGCAAAGCCAGGAAAAACAAAATTGGGGGGCAAAATAACACCCGAGACAAGAGCTAAACCTGGCACCAAGAGTGCAAAGCAGCACTATAGCACTTACACTTCTCTACCACTTCAGTGCTTTCGAGCCCTAAGCGGTTGACAGAGTCAGCATCCTAACCCCCAACAATCGGGGTCCTCGTTTTCCCAACCTTGGAGGGAGGAAAGGACGAGTTAGCCTTGAGCTGGTGAGAACTGAACTGCTGGCGGATGGCAGAGTCAGCCTGCAATGCTGCCTTCTAACCACCGGGGCCTCCATGGTAGCAAATCTCCTTAATAAAAAGGTAAGAAGGCAGAAAGCAGAGGAGATGAGATGACCGAATAGGAAAAAGGCAACCCAAAAACCCCTTACACCAGGGGTGTCCAAACTTGGGAACTTTAAGACTTGTGGACTTCAATTCCCAGAATTCCCCAGCCAGCTATGCTGGCTGGGGAATTCTGGGAATTGAAGTCCACAAGTCTTAAAGTTCCCAAGTTTGGACACCCCTGCCTTACACCTTGGCCAGGGTGATCAAGTGTGACGACTTTACGCCCTGTGGACTTCAACTCCCAGAATTCCTGAGCCAGCGTGTTCTTCCCTTGCAGAAGAGCGTCCTAAGGAAAACGCAACACTTTCTTGGATTGGCCAGGCACAACTTTATGCTCTCTATACTTTAAAAGGCTACACCTGCAGCTACCTGAAGACCCTTTTAAGACTCCCAAGAGACTAAGCAAGCTCCCTTTCCTTTCCCCATCATTTCACAGAAAAAGACAACAACCCCAAATATGTTTTGTGGGCCACTCTACAGTCACCACTTTTCTTTGGAAAGTTACCACCGGCTCAGGAACTCTGTGTTTTGAAGGCCACAGGTAGCAAAGTTGCCACGGTTGACCGCTGCTGTCCTTGACTGTGCCTTAAAATCGCCTTTTGCGCTATCAGCTTTTATGCAGCTGGCCTCTGCCACCCCAGCGACCTTATCCCAAGGATCTGACCCTATCGAGTCTTCCAGGACATAGACAGGATCACCCCGTGCTGAGTGATCTGTTGTAACTTCGAGGAGCTGGGGGGGGGCGGGGGAATGAAGGCGCTATCTTTTTCTTCTTCAGGAGGAAGGGGAGAAGAAAACGGCCACCCCATTGGAGCAAATAGCTCCACGGCAACAAAGCACACGCCAGGGAAGCCAATCCTACTTAAAGGAATGAGAGATGTTTCCCCAAACTAACGTTGGGAGCAAATGCAAGGACGTCGCTTAAGAATGTTTTAAAAAATGGCTATTTGGAAAGCACAATTAATTAAAGGCCAGTTGGTTGCCGAATCACACAAAGTTTAAATAGAATTTTTCCCACTTTATGGTTTAGACCAGGGGTGTCAAACTCAAGGCCAGGGGACCGGATGCAGCCCGTGGGGTGCTTAGATCTGGCCCACGCAGCCGCCCTGGAAACAGTAAAGGACCACCCTGTGGTGTCTCCTGAGCTCCATTTTCGCTGGCAGAGGGCTGCAGGAGGCATTGCAGCCGAAAACGGAGGTCAAACGCAACCCTGACGTGGCCGTCAATGAAAGGAAAGTTTGACACCCCTGGTTTAGACTTCCTTGCCAGCAGGGGAGAGCACCTGTAGGTTAACATGTAAACCCACCCCCAAAAGGAAATGTTCCCAATCGGCAAGCCAAGAGCCCTCCGATTTTTGCTGCGACGCAAATGTCTGAGGCCACGTGCAAATGAATCCTCTGACGATCAGAGTTTCCCTTCCTTCTACAGCAGAACTAATTCTCCTTTTAAGGGCTCATTAGCCAGCAGTGAAATTGACCAGGACGTTGACTTAAGTCTAGTTCATTTTACTCCAGGGTGAATATTTGTGAAGTCCTCTCTCCTTCTCCCTCCCAAACTGGGAGCACTTTGGTTCAAAATTGAGAGCCACTTAAGTAGGCCAGCAACGGTCTCCCCAACCCCCCTCCCCACGATGGAGAAATATTATTCTATTTTTCCCTCATTCTGTTTATTCCCACCCACCCCAACACCGTGATTTGGGGGGGGGGGGAACCCCACTTTATTTTCAATAACAGAAGTTCTTCCCTCGCAGAGGTCTACTCTAAGCAAAACACAAGCCACACACACATTTCTTGGATTGGCGAGGCACAATTTTATACCATCTATTCTTTAAAAGGCTACACCCGTAGCTACATGGATAAAGACCCTCTTTTAGATCACCCCATCAAAAGACTAAACAAGTTTCCTTTTCATTGCCCATCATGCCACACAAAAACCAAACAAAACCCCAAAAAAATATTTGTGGGCCACTCTTATCTTTGGAAAACTATTGCCTGGAATTGGAGAGAGAGAGAGAGAGAGTAGATCAGTAGTACTTATGAATAGTTGACCTTATAGCTCTTTTGTAAGAAAGATGACTGATGCTTGGGTCTTCCCCACCTTTTCTTGTATGATTTCTTTCACTTAATGTCATTTTTGCTGCTATACAGTGAAGAGATTTGGCTGGCAGAAAATCAGGCTGATTAAAACACAAACCACTGCTATCGTTTCAGCATCGGGGTTGAATCTAGGGCGGAAATAAACGCATTTTCTTCTTTTTCCTAACGAGAAAGAGTCGTCTTTTGATACAGGCAGGAGTGTTCTGCCTTTTTGTTTTTAATGATTCTATCTTTGGTTGGGTGGTGAAACGAAGGGACAAGCAACCCCAGAGGAGGAAGGTTTAGGATCTGGAACCCTCTCTTGCATGCAACATTTGCTAAAAACGATTGAGCTGAAGGCCAGAGAAGAGACAGCAAGTGCCCGAAGTTGTGAACTAAGCCAGCAAATAGCTTTATGTCGAAGTCCAATGCCATCCTGAAGAAACTGAAATGTGGAATATGCTTTTTTTTGTTTTGTTTTCTTCTCGTAGGTTTTGAGGTAGGGATATGAGGATTGCATAAGAGGAAAATGTGCAACTATATCTCAAAAGAGAGTAACAGGAAATGCAACCGAGGTATTTAAAAATACTGAAAACCATCAGGAGACGGCCAGGCACCCTTCCGGTGCAAGGCACACGCTGAAAAATCAGAAAGGCAATGTCTTACCACGAAGACCAGGAAGCGGGACCTGTGGAACTCAGGGCCACATGCGATTGCTGAGGTCTTATACAAAACACGAAACGGGTCGTGAAGGACACGCTCCGAGAAAGGTGGGGCTGCCGAAGCCTAACGTAGAAGGGCAGGAGGGATCTCACTTAGGAAGCAGCCGAGAAGCGTAGAGCCGACGGGGAAGGAGGAGGCGAGATTTTCAAAGCAATCTGGAATTGCAAGGACGAAGCCAAGAGATTTGTTTTCTCTAGAGCGCTCTGCCATGGGCAGGCAGGGAGAAAGAGCATCATTATTGCAGAGATCACCTTAACGTATCTGGGCAGGTAGGTAGAGCCAGGGCAGGCCCCGCGCTCCGCTCCCTACCTATGAGGTAAAAAGGAAAGGGGCCAGTGGGGATACGCCGAAATGCACGGAGGTGGACCCACCCCAAGGGAGGCCTCGGGCAGCCCCTGGAGGGGCGCGAGGGAGTAAGAGCAGAGTATCATGAGGTATTCACTGTAATAGACATCATACGACAGTTCACGCAGGAGACTCCGGGGAAGACAGACAGAGATGGCCAACTTGTCACTTGCACAAGAGCCCCCAGCTGGGGAAGGGGGAGTTAAGGGCGGGAGGGGGGAGATGGAAGTCACTGTAATTCCCGTATGTAATCCCCCCAGGGTTAAATTTTCAGCCACGTCCACCTGCCCATCACTTGCTAAGGCAGGGGGAAGCCAACCAGGAACGGCCCCTGGGCAGCCAAGAGGGCATCTCCGCAGCCTCCCTGCTTCTCTTTGGCTTTATTGAGGGAAGCAAAGGTTGCGGGTTGCGATTCTTATTTTTGCTCTGTGCCCAGTTCACCCTAAGGAGGGGGATAAAGAGGGAGCAGGGGGGCTCTGGAGCTTAGAGGGGGCGAACCAGCCTTGCAGGAAGGAAAAGGGGCATGAAAATGAAGAGGCTGATGGTTACACCCTCCGCTCACCCAGGCCCCCAAAAAAGGCAACTGGACTCCCCCTAAGAAGCCGAAAGCGAGGCTGCCTCACCTCTGCGTGTTTTCCCCGCAGTTCCTCCCTGCAAGGTTGGCGTGCTTATGTGGCGGGTGGGGCTCCGCGGGGGGCACGGGTGCTGCTGGTGAAAAGGTGAACTGCACCCTCACGACCCAGAAAATGGGCCAAAGGCACCAAGAAGTTGAAGGCCACAAACCGTCACCCCTCCATCGGCGTGCTTGTCTTAGAACGGAGAAGGAGATTTACTGGGGGGGGGGGGGGGGGGATAGGGAAAAAAAGAAAGACATCTCGGCAGGACAGGATGACGGGCCTGGCTCTCCTGGTCAGTAAGCCTTTGAGGAAGAGGCCTCGGGGGGAGGGATGCTGTCGTCAAACCCTAACGTGGTGTTGGCAAACCTTTTGGGCACCGAGTGCCGAAACGGGAGCGTGCGCACAAGGGAGTGCCGGAAACTGGAAGAGCTGAGCTCCCAGTTCCTGGCACGCATGCATGCGCAAAGAGCAGTTGGAAAATGGAAGCTGATTTTCTGGTTTCCGGCGCTCCCGTGCATGCAAAGCCCAGCTGGCCGGTGTGCGTGTGCACATCGGAACCTGGGAGAGCAACGGTGACGGCTGGTGTGCCTGGAGAGATGGCTCTGCGTGGCCCTTCCGGCACATGTGCCATAGGTTTGCCATCACTGCCCTAAGATCTTCTGGGGACCCCTCTTCAAAGACAAACCCCAGGAATCACAGGGAGCCTTTCCTGTTGGGAGGATCCTTCTGACCTGCTCGGAGATCTGGGACAGAGAATAAAATAACAACCACCATGACCACCAACCCTCTCAGTTGGCAAAGGCGGAAGCTATTGCCAGTCAGTTTGATTTCCCCACGGGGGAAGATATGGAAGAAGAAGAAGTTCGTAGTAGCAGTAGTAGTGAGGTGAAACCGGAGCGAGCCAATTTCACGGTGTAAACAGTGCCTTCGCTGTGCCCGAGACCCCGAACGGCCTCTGGGACACCACCTGATTCGTAACAGTGGGGAAAACGGTCGAAGAGTAAACGTGATACTGCAGGGATTCGTTGGTCGGGAAACGGCTCCAAAAGGAGGAGAAGTCTCGATTTGAACAGGCGGGAATCGCCGGAAGTGGGGAAGAGGAGAGGAGGGGAAACGGACGTTCCTGCCACACCGACCGAGGGAGACGCAACACGGCAGGTGGTGAGTTGGGCCCTGGCCTGGAAGAGGCCTCCGCTTCAGCTCCGTGGAGCAAGGCTGGGGCGGGAAAAACTCCCGTGAGGTTCCTGATTACCAACAACGTAGAAAGAAAGAAAAATAAAATAAAATAAAGAGAATACCTGAAATTCTATTCACTGCAACCTACTTTCCCTGTCCAGGACTGGGGCGTACACAGTTCCAATCCTCCCTCGAGGTTTTTTTTCCCCTCTTTTTTTCTTCACTGGAAAGACAACGAAGCCGAGTGCGTTGGAGGTAACAACCCCACCCCCACCCACCCCCTCTGATCCACGTGCCCGGAGAATCTCTGCTTCCGTCCAGCGCTCTTCTCACTGGAATGCTTGGTGGAAACGTGGCAAAGTAGTAGCCCCCAAGCCTGGGGAGAAGACCGAGGGCAAGGGGTGCAGCGCCCCAAAGCCGAGCGAGGGCCCGCTTCCCGAGGAGGACTCCTGGGGCGGCAGAGTGGCCAGGAGGGACTGGGCCTCCCCCTGGGAATAACCCATCACTAGCCCCCCCGAGGAGACGGGGGGGTTGCAGGAGGGCAGGTTCAAGGGCAGGAAGCCCAGCAGGTGGGAGAAATCCATGTTAGCAGCACAGAGAGCTTCCGAAAGGAGAGCCGGGCTCTTGGAGAGGAGCGTCTCCTCCAGGCTGGTGGGCTGAGGAGGGGAGGAGGAGGAGGAAGCCTCGCCGGCGATCAGCGAAAGGCCTCCAGGCAGCTCGGCCATGCAGCTGTCCATCTCTACTTTGGGGATCTTGTCAGGGAAGTATGAGGTAGATCCGAGCTGGTACTTCGGGGGAGGCTGCGGAGGGGAGGAGGGCTCCAGCGGGTAGCTCATCCCCATCGGGAGAGGGTTGGGCACTAGCGAGGGGGGCATCCCTGAGCCGGGCATGGCCGGGACGTGTGCCCCGTACATGCCCATGGGGAGCATGCCGGGGAAGCTCTTGCCGCTCATCACCTCCCTGGAGGCCATGCACAAGACGGGGCTCAGCTCCTCCTTGACGGCCACGGCCGAGCTGCAGCTGAGCAGGCCCAGCATGTCCACCGGTTCCGCCTTGATCTTCAGCAGCTCCTGCGAGTGGCTCTTCTTCATGTGGCGGGTCAGGTGGTCCTTCCGGCCGAAACGCTGGGTGCAGTACTGGCACAGGAAGTCCTTACGCCCCGTGTGCACCACCAGGTGGCGCCGCACGTCCTTGCGGGTGTAGAAGCGCCGGTCGCAGTGGTCGCAGGGGTGCTTCTTCTCCTTGGCGCTGCCCGAGGGCCGGCGCGAGTGGGCCTTGAGGTGCTCCAGCAGCGCCTGGGTGCTCTCAAACATCTGCAGGCAGACCTTGCAGCTCAGGTCGCCGCTGGCCGCCGCGTGCATGGCCAGGTGGCGCCGGTAGCCCAGCTTGGTGTTGTAGTTCTTGCCGCACTCGGGGCAGTGGAGGGCTTCTTTGTTGGGGTCGTGGGTCTGGAGGTGGTTGCGCAGGTGGTCCTTCCGGTGGAACATCTTCTCACAGTACATGCATTGGTGGGGCTTCTGGGCAGAGTGGGTGGCCAGGTGCCTGGGAGGGGGGGGAGAGAGAAACAAGAGAATGTTTGTAGCTCAGTGGAGTGGAGGAGAATAAGAATGGGGGAGAGGGGAGAGGAGGAAGAAAAGAAAGAGGGAGATGAGGAGGAAGAAGAAAAGGAGGAAGAGGAGGAAAAGGAAGAAATGGAGGAAGAAGAGGAAAAGGAGGAGGAGGAAGAAAAGGAGGAAGAGGAGGAGGTCTGAGGTGTCCTGTCTGAAATGGTACAGGGTCTCCTGCCAGAGCAGGTGGCTGAACTAGAAGACCTCCAGCTCTGGTCTATTCTAAATGAGGAAGAGAAGGGGAGGACGAGGAAGAGAAGGAGGAGGAAGAAGACTGAGGGGTCCTTGAGGGTCTCTGAGCTTGGCTGCTTTCTTGCAGACATTTCATAACCCAACTAGGGAACATCATCAATGCTAGAAGGGAGCGGGGTTTGATCTCTCACATCATCTACAGCTGATGTTGTTATCTAGCTGGGTCATGAAAAGTCTAACACTTCCCAAGAATTAGCTTTCTGGTGGCATAACTGATGACCGACCCCCCCCCCCCCCCCAAAAAAAAAGGCTTGGAATATTGTGTCCAGTTTTCTGAAGTTGCTCCAGAGAAGGGGTCTCCAACCGTGGCCCCTTTAAGACTTGTGGACTTCAACTCCCAGCAAAGCTGGCTGAGGAATTCTGGGAGTTGAAGTCCACAAGTCTTAAAGGGGCCACGGTTGGAGACCCCTGCTCCAGAGTCCCTCAAAGTATAAGTACTTTCGCTTAACAACCGCTGCAAAAAACAAGAAAGGTCATAAGGTCGGGGCCAGTCACATCGTGACCCTGTTGCAACCGTAACTGCAGGATTCAATTGCAGTCGTAACTCAAGGACTGACTAGAGCAGTGGTTCTCAACCTGTGGGTCGGGACCCCTTTGGGGGTCGAAGGACCCTTTCACAGGGGTCGCCTAAGACCATCGGAAAACACTTATTTTTGAAAAAATATAGAAAACATAAAATAATGTTATGGTTGGGGGTCACCACAACATGAGGAACTGTATTAAAGGGTCGCGGCATTAGGAAGGTTGAGACCCACTGGACTAGAGTCTTTAAATAACCATGCATTCTTTTATTTATTACGTTTTTGTACTCCAGCCCTCTCCCCTGCAAGATGACTCTGGGCAGCTCAGCCTACCTGCCAATATTCCCCCATTCCCTAACCCAAAGCAGGTGAGGATTTGAACCTAGGGCCTGGCCAGTTCTAAGCTCCCCCCCCCCCCCTCCATTGCAAGGGCCTTACCGGTAGAGCTTGTACTTGGAGGCGAAGGCCTTGCCGCAATGCAGCTGAGGGCAGCAGTACGGTCTCGCTTCCGGGCTGGCTCTCAACTTCTCCACGCCAGGGAAGGCCGCTTCGGACAGCTCATACTGGCACTTCCCCGGGCACTCGCTCTCTCGGGCTTTAGGTCTGGCCACTAGTTTCCAGCCCACCTCCTCCTCCTCCTCTTCCTGCTTGACATCTTGAATCCAATTGGGAACACTGGTGAAGAACGCTGTCATGGCAGGCCTGACATCAGAGGAGGGCCACACCGAGGAGAATGGCTGCCCGTGGGCATCTCACTGGTCCAGTTGCACAAACCAAGACTTGGCAAAAAAAAAAAAAAAACCCTCAGTAGAGATCCTGGAAGGAGCAAAGGTAGAGAAAAAAATGATGCACAACCTACACAGGGGTACCCATCTTATTCAGACAGTCCTCCACTCGTGACCATGAGCCCAAACCTTTCTGTTGCTAAGCGAAACGATTGTTAAGAGAGTGTTGGCACATTTTATGATCTTTCTTACCATAGTTGTTAAGTGAATTACTACAGTTGTTAATAGCCCTAGCACTTATATGCCACTTAGCAATGTTTTCCAGCCCCCTCTAAGCGGTTGGCAAAGTCAGCCTCTTGCCCCCAAACAATCTGGGTCCTCATTTTACCCACCTCAGAAGGACGGAAGAGAAAAGAAAATTTAGGAATAGATTAGTAAAATGAAATGAAATATCTTAAACATGGCAATAGTATGTATCTAGTCAAGATGTGCGTGAACTATATTAATATTTTTAAGTGTGCAAATTAATTATGCTAAATGCTTACTTTATAAAGAACTGAAATAACACATGTTATTTATAGCAATAGATGGGAAGGAAATGATAAATTTGGTTTAATCTCTAAAGGGAAGGGAATAACAACATTGTTTATGTATATAATAAAAATTAAAAGCTGAAAAATATGAGAAGTACAGCTAAAAGGGAAATGGAAATACAATGTAAAATGAATTATGTATATGTGAAATGTTAAAAGGGGAAAACCGGACAATACTCTATTCACAAGAGAATTTTAATTATGTGACAAAAAATAAAAAACTTTCCTTAAAAAAAAAGGACGGAAGGCTGAGGAGTCAACCTTGAGCCTGCGAGATTCGAACCGGCAAATTGCAGGTAGCCGGCAGTCAGCAAAAATAGCCAGCAGGACTGCATTCTAACCACTGCGGCTCATAACTTAGTAACCCGTTTGTTACGTGAATTCTACTTTATGAACCACAGTGGCGCAGTGGTTAGAACGTTGGTCCCAATTGGGGTCGTAAGTCGAGGACTTCCCGTATTAGCTTCTTGCAACCCGACCTGCCCTGTTGTCTGAATACAGTCACATCTGCTGTGCTTTAAAAGAAGAGCCACAATCTGTAAAATATGCTCCTCAGACGCTACAGAAACTGCAGGACAGGTAGTCCTCAACTTACAACCACAATTGAGCCCCAAATTTAGGTTGCTACGTAAGAAATTTACTAGGTGAGCCTTGCCCCGTTTTACAACATTTCTTGCCACATTTGTTAAGCGATTCACTGCAGTTGTTAAATTAGTAACACTTGTCGTTAAGGGAATCTGGCTGCCCGACTTTAAGATCGCAAAAGGGGATCACGTGACCCCGGGGACCCTGTAACCGTCGTAAATGCAAGTCAGTTGCCAAGCATCAGAAGGTAAATCACATCACCATGGGGATGCTGCAACGGTCGTAAGTGTGGAAAGTGGTCGTCACTGGTTTTTTCAGCGTCATCGCAACTTCCAATGGCCACTAAGCGAACGGTTGTAAGTCGAGGACTGCCTGTATCCATGGAAGGACTGGTTCATCTTTATTCTAATTCATAGCTAGGCTTGCAGGTGGGACACACACGGAAACCCGCAATGTTTGTGTACCTGCTTAGGAATTTGGTGAGCAAACATGGCAGCTTTTCACTCAGTTGAACCCGGTCCAAGTAAGTCAAACACGGCAAGGTCACACAACCTCCAGGAGGTGAGCCCAAACCCCCACCCCCACCCCCACCAATTTTCCTCAGAGCTTCCGCTATCCCCAAACGGGAAGGAGAACTTCCCTCATTTAAAAGGCGGTAAATGTATATAGGTAGTCCTCGACCTACGACCCCAATTGAGCCCACAAATTCCGTTGCTACGCTAGACATTTGTTAAGTGAGTTTTGCCCCCAATTTACCGCCTTTCTTGCCAGGGATGTTAAGTGAATCGCTAAGTTAGTGGCACCGTTGTAAAGTGACTCTGGCTTCCCCACTGGCTTCGCCTGTCAGGTGGTCGCAAAATGGGATCCCGTGACCCCCCCGGAACGCTGTGACCGTCGTAAATACGAGTCAGTTGCCAAGCGTCTGAATTTTGCTCACGTGACCACGGGGATGCTGCAGTGGTCGTAACTGTGAGAAACGGTCATAAGTCAACTTTTTCCCGGTGCCATTGGAACTTTGAAGTGTAATAAAGGATTATCTGTACTATCCCTTTTGCTGACTCGTAGGTTTTGTTTACATGACACCGTAAACTAGCCAACGGTAGTGTTTTCGGCCCAGGGAACTGAGCCGAAAATACTACGATCACGGGGGACGGGTAGGTGGTATTCACTTACTTTCCCTACCAGTCAGACGGACGCGTTCAGCCTTCCGCTTGAGCCTATGCCAGGGGTGTCCAAACTTGGGAACTTTAAGACTTGTGGACTTCAACTCCCAGCATGGCTGGCTGGGGAATTCTGGGAGTTGAAGTCCACAAGTCTTAAAGTTCCCAGGTTTGGACACCCCTGGCCTATGCGCTTTGATCATTTGATCACACAGCTCAAAAATGTGCCTAAATAGGACGGCATAGAACCGGGGGCTAGTGGGTCGGCCCACCCACGATTTCCACTTCTGGTTCTGTTTAACCGGTCCAAACCGGCTGAATACAACTACGATCCAATTTACTCTAGAGAAGCACGTGGAATGAATGAAAAAGCCCAACTGAATCGTGAAAGGAATTCATCTCAACCGGTAATCTGTATACGCAATCTGTTCCGTGGAAACATTTGTGGGCACGAGTGCATCTGTAGCTACTTCTCATCATTACACTACCTGTGGCATACAAAAGATAACAGAAGCACACGGGGAGTCTTTAGGACAGGAAACAGGAACTTCAAGATGTCGTAGGGGCAGAGAGAAAGTATCACGGATTCCTACGTTGCTATTTTGGGGGGAAGAGCTTAAATGTCTGTTAGAAGAGAATCTTTCTAGCTCAGGGTTGAACTGTGGGGCCCTTGGTTCTCTCTGAACTTGGTGCTTTTCTTGCAGACGTTTCGTGACCCAACTAGGCAACCCTATCCGTGCTAGAAAGGAGTGATGGGTTTGTAGAGAGGGAGAGGAGGAGAACTGTGGGTCTCTTTGCTGCTCTGTGCACTTATTGGTTTTCTCGTAGATGCTTCACCACCCAACTCAGTAACTCCACCAGTGCCAGAAAGGGGAGTTTGGGGGGGGAGGAAGAGGAGGACTGTGGGGTTCTTGAGGCTCTCTGAGCTGGGTTGTATTTTTGCAGGCAGTTTTATGACCCAAATAGGGAATATCTTCACTGCTGAAGGACAACAGAACAGGGAGCAAATCCCATCCCCTTATAGGACTGAAGTTACCTATTTGGGTCATGAAATTTGAAGAAAACAACCAAGCTCAGAGAGCACTAAGGAGCCCACAGTCATTCTCTTCCTCCTCTCCTCACTCCCACCTCACATCTAGCACTCATGATGTAGCCCAACTGGGTTATGAAACCACCAAGCGCAAAGAACCCCACAGTCCCATTTCTCCTCCTCTCTTGTGGCAGCAAAACCAATGAATGGGTGCCATTTCTCTACTTAGATGGATGGAAGAGTTGTCCTCTACTTGACAGAACCTCAAGAGATCAAGCAAGGCGTTTGCACAGATCAAGAGGAAGAACAGAGGCCTTCCTGATGGCTGCTGGGTGAAACCTGAAGCATCCCAGCCCTGAGATATGGCTCCACCCAGGGCAGCTTTCCTCAGTCTGGGCCACTGTGGATTCCAACTCCCAGAATCCCCTATCCATCAGGATTTAAGATGGGGGGACTTCAACTCCCAGAATTCCCCAGCCAGCATGCTTTAAGATGGGGTGGGCTTCTCTCGCTCTGGGAATTCTGGGAGTTGAAGTCCACCCACCTCCAAGCAGCCAGGTTGAGAGAAACGGGTCCTGAGGAAGGCCAAAATGCCTCATATGCAAAAGGAACACCCCCACCCCACACACACGAGGCCAAAGTAAAGCGAACCCAAGGGAAAATAAAAATATCCAAAGACCCTTCCTGACCCAATTCAGGGTTTTTGGGGTGTGTTCCTCCCCCTTTGGCCTTAGAAAGGCGGGCGCCCCCCCTCAATTCACGGGCACCCGAAATGTCCCGCCGAGACGTTCACGCAGTGCGCATGCGTACTTGGGCGCGTAGCCTCTCCCCCCCCCCCCCGCGCCTCTTTCCCGCTTCGTTTCCGAGCTCACCGCTGCCGCCGCCGTGGCTCCCCTCCTGACGCCTCGAGAGCCCGGAAGGAAGGGAGGAAGGCCCGAAGGTTGCCGTAGGAGCCTGGGGCGAGGCAGAGGCCCCATGGCGGAGAGGGCACCGGGAGGGAAGGAGGCGACCAGGCCTCCGGCCCAGCAAGCCTTTGGTTTTTTCCCTCAGGCGGGCTGGCTCGCGCCGCCGAGCAAGGCCTCCATGGCGCCACTTCCGGCCCCGACCGGAAGTCACCCCGTCCTGCCCTCCCTGACGCGCGGGGCCGGGCGGGAGGGGCGTGGCCGGGCGAGCCGGTTGCTATGGAGACGGCCCAAGAGGCCTAAATAGGCCTCGGCCTCCTCTGTAGGCCTAGGCGGCGATGGCGCTCGAAGCAGTCGGTGTCCTCCTGCTCTGCCTGGTCCTCCCGAGCCTGGGAGGCGCCGACGACGATGGCTGGGACCCGTCCGGATACCTGCTTTACTGCCCCTGCATGGGTGAGGCCCGGTTCAGCCGCTTCGCTCCCTTCGGGGCTGCCGTTCCTGCCCCTCCGCCTCCGGGTTGAGTGGACGGCATGGAACGGGAGGACTTGCTCCGGCTCCCCTCGCCTTGCCCGCCAGCCCTGCACCGCCGGCCTCCGACGGGACGCCTACCTTTGGGGGCTGGACTACAACTCCCATCATCCCTGGGAGTCCTGGCAAGGGAGGGCGATTAAGCCAGGCTTTAGGGCAGGGGTGGGGAACCATGGGCCTTTTATGATTTGGACTTATGGCCTTTTATGACTTGTGGACTACAACTCCCATCATCCCTGTGCACCTTGGGAGTCCTGGCAAGGGAGGGCGATTAAGCCGGACCTTGGGGCACAGGTGGTTGCAGTGTCCTGGGGTGATGCAATTATCTCTTCTGACCTGACAGCCAAAGCAGACTCACTTAACAACCATGTAGCTAACTTAATAATTGCAGTGATTCACTTAAGAACCGGAGCAGGAAAGGTTCTAAAATGGGGCAAGACTCACTTAACAACCATCTCGCTTAGCAGCAGAAATTTTGAGGATTCCCGTATCTGTAATTTCAGCCTTGTGGTTGAACTCAAAAGCTCTTCATAAAAGCCTGTCTAGATTTAATGCTGCCCTTTCCTTGCCCAGTAAGAAAGGATCCTTTCTGTTTTGTTCCAAGGGAGATTTGGGAATCAAGCAGATCACTTCCTTGGATCTTTGGCATTCGCTAAGATGATGAATCGGACGTTAGCTGTGCCTCCGTGGATCGAGTACCGGCATCACAGGCCGCCCTACACAAATGTACGTATGCTATTAAATTTATATGTTGCCCATCATTGCAAAGCGACTCGGTGGTTGGTTGGATAGGATTCAGAGCTTTTTTTTTTTTTATTGAAAAAGTTTTATACAAACATATTTTCCCCTTTTAACCCCCCCACCATACAGTATAAATCCCATACAGATACTATACCCCCTCCCCTCCCCCCAGCCCCCCCTAAAAAAAGGAAATTCAAATGTTATACCAATTATTTTACCCCCTCCCCTCCCCCTGTCTAAAAGTAAATTACTCATTCACATATTGTACCCCCTCTCTTCCCAGCAATCACAATATAAATTTCTCTTAGAATAATAATAGCCCATCAATCCCTTCTTCTAAACTAATTTAACATATATAAATCATAATATAAATTTCTCTTAAAATAATATTTCATTAATCCCATCTTCTAGTATATTTATACATATATATTGCCCCACCCTCCACCCTAACCCACCCCCACCTCCCACTCAACACCCCCCCCTGACTTCCACTATACACCACTCTAATGATTCCAAGCATCCCATGTATTGTTTACTCTGATCAACTATCAGTCTAAACAATCTTACCTAAAGGCTACATAATACCTCCTAGTCTGGTATTTATTCTGTATATAATCAATCCATTTTGCCCACTCCTGTATATAATTCTCCTGTTTCTGATCTTTTAAAAAAGCTGAAATTTTTGCCATTTCGGCGAACCCCGCCACTTTCTGAGTCCATTGACCAATTGTCGGTAAAAAATCTTTCTTCCAATGTTACGCAATCAGCAGCCTGGCTGCTGTGACCATATACAGAACCAATTTTGTTTCCCCTTTAGTAAGATCCTTAGCTATACCCAATAAAAACATTTGCGGAGTAAATTGTATTCTTTTTTTCAGTACATTTTGCATGACCCACCATATTTTTATCCTAAAAGCCTTAACCTTATTGCAGGTCCACCATACATGAAAAAAGGTAGCATCTAGGCACCCGCATCTCCAACATTTTGGTTGAATATTTGGGTACATGCATGATAATTTTTTAGGATCTAAATACCACCTGTAAAACATTTTATAAAAGTTCTCCCTTAAATTCTGTGACTGTGTAAATTTAACATTCTGAACCCATATTCTTTCCCATGTTTCCAACATAACCACTTCACCAAAATTCTGAGCCCATTTAATCATACAATCCTTAACCAATTCACTTTCTGAATCTCTTTCTAACAGTACATTATATATTCTTTTAACTTGTTTTGGGCTAGTCTCTTTTATCTGCTTAATCAGATCCACTTCTTTATCCATAAAACCGACCCTTCGATCTTCTTCCCATCTCTTCTGTAGCTGTATATAATGTAACCAATTTAAAACAATTCCTTCTTCCAACAGTTGTTCCAAAGTTTTTAACTTCCATTCGTCCCCATCAGCGATAAGCACATCTTTGTATAAACACCCCCCGAGTGACTTAATCATAATCCCCATGGTGTCTGCAAGATCCAACCAAAGCGGTATTTTATAATCCCAATTGGGCCGGTGCTTCTTCCATACTCTCATCAGGGCACTTCGGAGAACGTGATTGTTGAACACTTTATCCACCCTGTCTTCATAAAAAAGATATGCATGCCATCCCAGAACAAGATCATGCCTTCTATATTCAGCAAATCCATTTTTGTTTTCCCAAACCAATCTGCTACATGCGTTAGTACCGCAGCTTCATAGTACAATCGAAGGTTTGGGAGTCTAAGGCCGCCTCTTTCACGAGTATCTTGCATAATCTTCATCTTTACTCTCGGTTTTTTCTCCTTCCAAACAAATTTATTTAATGTTGCTTGCCAATTTAACAAAGTTTTATCTGTTTTAAGCACCGGTATCATCTGGAATAAAAAGATAAATCTAGGTAGAATGTTCATTTTAATTGCTGAAATCCTTCCAAGCAAAGACAATTGTAGTTTTTTCCATACTTCAAGGTCTTTCTGGATCTTTTGCCACAACACTTCATAATTATTTAAGAAAAGTTTTGTGTTTGATTCTGCAATTTGTATTCCTAAATACTTGACCTTGGAGACTATTTCAAAGCCTGCTAAACTTACAAGTCTCTTTCTTTGAGACTCTGTCATGTTTTTAACCATCATTTTCGTTTTGTTTTGATTTAGTCTAAACCCAGACACCATGCAGGATTCAGAGCTTTTGATATATTATTGATTTTTATCCCACTTTAATTATTGTTCATAAATAATTCAAAGTGGTGAGTGTACCTACTACTTCTTCCTATTTTCCTTACTACAACCACCCTGTGAGATGGGTTGGACTGAGAGAGAGAGTGGTCCAATCACCCAGCTGGCTTTCGTGCCTAAGGTGAGACTAGAACTCCCAGTCTCCTGGTGATGGGCCCAACGTCACCCAGCTGACTTTCATGGCTGAAGCGGGATTAGAACTCACCATCTCCTGATGACTGGCCCAAAATCACCCACTCGGCTTTTGTACCTAAGGCGGGACTAGAACTCCCTGACTCCTGGTTCCCAGCTCAGCATATTAAGTGGCTCTGATCTACCTGTGAAGCTCATTGCAAGCTCCCTTTTTAAGATCCAATACTCATTTCAAGTCCGTATCCAACCTGCCCCTTTGTCCTCCAAAAATAGGAAGTGGTCAGCTTTTTTTATTTCACTACGATGTGGGTTTGCTATGGTTAAGTAATTCAGTGCATTTGTGTAAATGTGGGATCCTTTTTATCGCAGCTACATGTTCCTTACCAAGAATACTTCAAGCTGCCCCCCCTCCTAGAATACCATCGAGTCATTAGCTTGGAGGAGTTTATGGAGAAGCTGGCACCCACCCACTGGCCCCCTGGCAAGAGGGGGGGCTATTGCTTCGAAGCGGCAGCTCAGAGGAGCCCTGATAAGAAGACTTGCCCCATGAAGGTAGGAGTTGTCCTCACCCCTCTCCAACCTCTGAGGATCTGGGGGTATTCAAGAACTTTTCTACTTAAAAACAAAGATAAATGGAGGTAGTCCTCGACTTACGACCACAATTGAAGCCCAGAATTTCCATTGCAAAGTGAGAAATTTGCTAAGGGAGTTTTGCCCCATTTTTCTTTCTTACCATAGTAAGCTACCGTGTTTTCCAGAGTATAAGACGCAACTTTTCCCCCCAAAAAAGAGGGTTAAAATCTGGGTGCGTCTTATAAACCGAATACAGTATTTTCGGCCATCTGAAACCCGGCCCCCTTTGCAAAAATGGATGTGCAGAGGGTTTGGGAGGCCTGAAAAGTGCTCCTGGGGGCTGGAGAGGGCAAACACAATTGCAAAACGTGCCGTTTTTGACCCCGCAACCCCCAGGAGCATTCTACAAGCCTCCCAAAGCCTATGCATGTTTTCACAAAAAAATGGCCCATGTTTTGCTCGTTTTTGCCTTTCCCAGCCCCTAGGAGCGCTCTACAAGCCTCCTAAAGACTATGTCAGCCCTGTTTTTGGCAAAAAAAAAAACCGGGCCCATTTTTGCAAAAATCAGGCCATTTTTTGCTCATTTCTGCCCTCTCCCCAGCCCCCAGGAGCACTTTGCAGGCCTCTCAAACTCTCTGCATGCCCCGTTTTCCACAAAAAACAAGTGCAAAACCTTTTTTTTAAAATTTACCTCTTCAAAATCTTGGTGCGCCCTTGTACTCCGGTGTGTCTTACAGTCTGAAAAATACGGTAAGTGAATCACTGCAGTTGAAAAGTTAGTAACCGGCTTGTGAAGTGAATCAAGCTTCCCCATCGACTTTGCTGCTCAGAAGGCCGCAAAATGGGGTTATGACACTGCAGCCGTCATAAATATGGGTCAGAATTTTTGTCATGTGACTCTGGGGATGTGGCAAACGTCGTAACGATGAAAAACGATGTGAAAAACGATCATAAGTCATTTTTTTTCAGTGCGGTTGTAGCTTCGAATGGTTGCTAAATGAACTGTTGTAAGTCGAGGACTACCTGTAATTCTTGATTTCAGAATGATAATTCTTGATTGGCCATTGTGCCCCAAACCACGCAGGTAGTCCTCAACTTACGACCACAACGGAGCCCAAAATTTCCTAAACAAGGCAATTGTTGAGTGAGCTGTGCCCCAGGCCAGGGGTGTCCAAACTTGAGAACTTTAAGACTTGTGGAATTCAACTCCCAGAATCCATGCTGGCTGGGGAATTCTGGGAGTTGAAGTCCACAAGTCTTAAAGTTCCCAAGTTTGGACACCCCTGTGTTAAGCGAATTGCTGCAGTTGTCAGAAGCCAGATGAAAGAGTTACGGAGGAAGGTCATGTGACCTTAGGATGCTTCAACTGTTATAAGTACATGCCAGTTGCCAGCACCTGAATTTTGATCACATGACCCAAAGGGATGTTACAATACTTTTAAGTGTGAAAACAGGCCATTGGTACTAAATGAATGGTTGTAAGTTAAGGACTACCTTTTTTAAAAAATAGTTTTTATTAAACATTTGTAACTTTAAAAACAGAAAGAAAAACACAACAAGAAGAAGAAAAAAAAACATACATAACAATAAGAATATAAAGTAATTATACAGCCTTCTGTATTGGCATTTATGTTCAGCCTTTGCAGTTCTCCATTCTCCATTGCCTTCCTATCCATTCTACCTTCTCTAATAACATAATAACAGTAGTACTAACACTTGTAATAATATTAATTGTTCATATCACCATTATATTTAAATTGTAGTCAATGCTTTAAGTTTGATAGTAATTACCATATTTTTCAGAGTATAAGACACACCTTTTTCCCTCAAAAAAGAGGCTGAAAATCTGGGTGCGTCTTATACACTGAATGCAGCATTTTTTGCCTCCTGAAACCCCACCCCCTTCACCAAAATGGCCATAAAGAGCGTTTAGGAGGCTTCCAGAGAACTGGGGGTTGGGGAGGGCAGAAATGAGCAAAAAACACCCCTTTTTTTTGCTCATTTTTGCCCCCACCCCTGAATTACAAGCCTCATAAGGGCTATTCATGCCCCTTTTTTTGAAAAAAAAAATGGGCCTGTTTTCATGAAAAACGGGCTGTTTTGGGGAGGTTTGCAGAGTGCAAAAACTTTTTTTTTTAAATTTGCCTCTTCAAAACCTTGGTGCGTCTTATACTCTGAAAAATATGGTAGTAACTGGTTAATTTTTATTCAATACTAGTTTAGGGGAAAAAATAAACAAGGAGTATCTTATATGCTTTGTGAATTTTTTTGGCCACTTCTCTTCCCCCCCCCCCCCCCCCCCAATATTTCTATTCTGAGTTTAGCTATCCAGGTAGTCCTCGACTTGCAACGGTTCATTTAGTGACCGAAGTTACAACAGCACTGAAAAAAATAAACTGAGAACAGCTTTTCACACAACTACTGCAGGATCCCCAGGGTCATGTGATCATAATTCAGAGCTTGGCAACTGACTCGTATTTATGGCGGTCGCAGTGTCCTGGGGTCACGTGATCCCCTTTTGCGAACTTCTAACAAGCAAAGTCTATGGAGAAGCCAGATTCACTTAACAACCAGGTTACTTACTTAACAACCGCAGTGATTCATTTGAACAGCTGTGGCATGAAAGGTCATAAAATGGGTCAACATTCAATTAACCAGTGTCTCGCTTAGCAACAGGAGTTTTGGGCTCACTTGTGGTCGTAAATCGAGTACCTACATGGATTTTCAGGAGCAGTCTTCCCCTCCTTTTTCAACTTCCGTTGGTTTCCTTCTGCAGGACGGGAATCCCTTTGGGCCTTTCTGGGATCAATTTGTGGTGGAGTTCGATAGGTCGGAGATATTCGGAGGCCTCTCCTTCAGTGCCTTTTACAAGGACAACTGGAACCAAAGGTAGCAAAGTTGGGAATTGCTCACGGGGGAGATCCTGGGTCGACAATATATCTGGTTTTGTTGTATTCGGGTCTTTTCCCATGTAAGATTGAGATTGTCTTGGCAACGTTTCAGGGAGGTCTCACTCACCATCTTCAGCCTGGGTTTTGGGCTTAAAGTGTGATCGGAGCTGCCATCTTTCTATAAATCTTGGTGGGTGTGTGTGGAGTGCTGGCTTTGTTTCAGTAAGTGGAATGATTGGCTGTATCATGATTGGTAGATTGGTGCTGATTGGTGCT
This sequence comes from Natrix helvetica, assembly GCF_964273705.1. Taxonomy (NCBI): domain Eukaryota; kingdom Metazoa; phylum Chordata; class Lepidosauria; order Squamata; family Natricidae; genus Natrix; species Natrix helvetica. The sequence goes on from NC_138549.1 coordinate 176,357,551, forward strand.
GGCTGTGTGTCCGTTGTTGTTTTGTGTTGTAAAGGCCTGGGTGGTGGGTGGGGCTCGTTTGTTGACTAGGGCTGGTTTCCAGATGTCTGGTAGGCGGGAGGTATCGTCACGTTTATTCATGTTGTGGGGGTGTTTCTCTATTTCGATGGCTTCCATAATCATTCTCTTGTTGAAGTGTTCAGTTTTGGAGATTAACCTGGTTCCTTCAAAATTAATTTCATGTCCTGTAGCTTTAAGGTGCTAGAAAAGGGAGGAAGTTTGTTCTTTTTTTCTTACTGCGTTCTTGTGTTCTGCGATGCATGCTTTTATTCTCCTGTTCGTTTGTCCTATGTATGTTGCAGGGCAGTTTTTGCATGGTATTTCGTAGACTCCTTGGTTTTCTAGCTGGATTTTGACTTTGGGGTTTCTTAAGATGCTGGCTATTTTTTGGTCAGTGTTGAAGGCTGTCTTGATATTGTGTTTGTGGAGAATTTTGCTGATTTTATCCATGGTGTCTTTGATGTAAGGGAGGAGGGCGATACCGTTGTCTTGTTCTGTGTCTCATTTTTTTTTGGGGGGGGGTCTCCCTCTGGATTAGGTTGGTAATTGTTTTTCTTTGGAATCCGTTGGAGATTTCAGTTTTCAGGTGGTCTTTGTCGGCTAGGCATTTGGTTCTGGAGACGAGGGTCTTGGCTACAGAGTTGATCTGTGCAGGGTGATGATGGGATTGTGCGTTTAAGTAGTGGTTGGTGTTTTTTTTTTTCCGGTAGATGGTGTGTCGTAGGGAGCCATTGGGGTTTTTGTAGATTAGGACGTCCAGAAAGGGAAGTTGGTTGTTTGCTTCTATTTCCATGGTGAATTGTATTTTGGGGTGTAGGCTGTTGAGATGTGTGAGGAAGTTGTCCAGTTTTTCTTTCCCGTGTGGCCAAATCACGAAAGTGTCATCAACATATCTAAGCCAGAGTTTGGGTTTGTGTTCAAATATATATATATATATATATATATATATATTCTCGTAGATTTTCACGGGTGTAGGTATGCTGGTCTTGTTGTATTCGGGTCTTTTCCCGTGTAAGATTGAGATTGTCTTGGGAATGTTTCAGCAAATAATATTTGGCCATACCAGGTGCTTTGACATAACACTTAAGCATTTCCTTGGCTCAGCTGATAAGGGAGGAGAGCTTGTGGCTTAGAGGCTAATGCAACTCCCTAACATGTAAAAACAGCCCAGGTTCGAATCCCAGCAAGGGTATGGTTAACTGATGAGAGCTAAATAGCTGGAAATCGATCTATACTAGTCTCCCTTTATTTATTTATCAGCACAAAATGCAACACAAAAATGGTTTTTCTGCCTGGAAGGCTCCTGGAGTGGGGCTGAAAGGCAAAAGGGAAGCAGTAGGCTCCCTCCCATATTTGGGCATACCAGGTGCTTTGACATAACGTGTGTGTGTGTGTGTGTATAAAAGTGAGACACAATGCAATATTACGTGATCCCTGAGGTTGTGAGAGGAAAGGTTAGGTTTAACTAGGGTTCTTTTTAATCTCAAACAAAAGGTAACCCGTAAAAAAACAGAATATGTTTTCGTGATCGTTTGCAAAATTTTCAGCCCCCGATCAAATCCCAGGGAAGTGTGTTTTAGCCACTGTGGAAAACAAACACACACAGACACAGACACACAGACACACACACACAGCCATTTTTATAGAGAGAGAAAAGATTGTCCTTCTCATTCTTCTCTACTTCCCCCTCTTATTGGTATCCTTATTGTGGTTATTATTACTCTGGTGCTTTGCATGTACAATGGGAGACAATTTCTTAGTCCAATCACGGCCAATAAAGTATTCTATATATTAAAGGAAAACAAGTTTCCATGCTTCGGAAATCTCTTGTCCACTTGATTCAGACTTTCAGTCAGGCTGGGAAGCTCTTTTTTCCTTTGGTCGTCGAGAGAAAGGACAGGTGATTTAAGTTTTTCACTTTCTCCTAGGTTTCCCCCCTCTGAGCATCCCGTTCTCGCCCTCCCGGGTGCCCCGGCACAGTTTCCTGTCCTGGAAGAGAACCGGCCCCTGCAGCGTTACGTGGTTTGGTCCGATGAGATGGTGGAGAAAGGAGAGTTCTACATCAAGTCCCTCCTGAGCAGGCCCTACGTGGGGATTCACCTGCGCGTGGGTTCAGACTGGGTAGGTGTGACCGACAGAGAGAGTCTGCCCCCCCCCCACCCCCATTGTGTTGGTCTTTGGCTGCCACACCAATTCCAAAGCCCAAAGATTCAATCAGTAAGAAAGAGGCTGGGCAGAATAGTCTAGGGCTCTGATGGCCAACCTTTTTATTGTTGCCTGCTGAAAGTGTGGGCATGTATGCGCCCCAGCACATGTGACACACACACACACACACACACACACCCTGCACCCATAATGCAATGCGTGTGTCACCCACCCACTCCTTGCCCTGTTTTGAGCCTAATAGGCCTCCCTGCAGCCTCTTGGTACCAAGAACGGGCGGTGTGTGTGTGTGTGTGCACTCCCCACGCATGCCGGGCAGAGGCCCGAAAAGCAGCTGGCGGGTGGGAGGCACAGGCGCATGCGTGGTGGAGCTGAGCTGAGCCAACGGCTTCAATGCCCGCAGAGAGGGCTCCGTGTGCCACCTCTGGCATGCGTGCCATAAGTTTGCCATCACGGATATAGGGTCTCCTGCTTGAGCAGGGGGCTGGATTAGATCAGCAGCCCCAAAACCTTTGCGCAGCGGGGACTGGTTCTGTGGAGAGTGGTTTTTCCGCAGACCCGAGGGGCCCTGGTTTCATGTGCTGCCTGTATCTTGTTTGCGTGGGCCAGTGACTCACTCTCAGCCCGACCTACCTCACAGGGTTGTTGTGGGGAAAAATAGGAGGGGGAAGGAGGATTTAGATATACTCTCCACCTTGTTATGTATAAAAATAATAAAGGCAGGGTACAAAAGACTTTGACGACATAATGATCCAGGCAAGATCCTTGCAAAGGCACAAACCCAGTAACTTTGGTTAGGCCAGGGGTGTCCAAACCTGGGAACTTTAAGCCTTGTGGACTTCAACTCCCAGAATTCCCCAGCCAGTTCCCAAGTTTGGACACCCCTGGGTTAGGCACACATATACAACAAATGAAATGCTTCCTAACAATATAATTTAGATCAGCGGAACCTTTTGGGCAGGGACCAGATCTACAGACCTGGTTTTGTGTGCTGCCTGCATCCTGTGGATGGGGCTTGGCTTGTTTGCACGGCACAGATTCTGACATGCTGCCACCCTTTGCCGATCCATGGACCAGGCATTGGGGACCCCTGGACTAGATGACCTCCAAGGTCCCCTCCAACTCTGTATTCTGCACAGGTCGTCCTTGACTTATGATCACAATTAAGCCCTCCCATTTTTGTTGCTAAGCGGGGCAATTGTTAAGTGAATTACTTTGGCCCATGTTCTTGCCATCGTGGTTAAGTGAATTACTGCAGTAGTAAATTTAGCAACACGGTTGTTAAGTGAATCCGGCTCCCCCATTGACCTGGCTCATCAAAAAGTCACAAAAGGGGATCACATCAGTGGCGGACACTGCAACCGTCATAAAATCCATGCCAGCTGCAAAACCTCTGCATTTTGAGCACAGGGATGCTACAATTGTTGTTAAGTGTGAAAAAAACAGTCCTAAGTGACTGTGGAGATTCTCCATCGTCCAGGTCCTGGTTGTCCCAAAAATGCTTTTTTTTCCCCAAGAGGCTACTGGACTTTCTGGTTTTTTCTTTTGAAGACCTTTTGCTTCTCATCCAAGAAGCTTCTTCAGCTCTGACTGGATAGAGGGGAAGGGAAGGATTTATATTCCTTGCTGGTCATTTGCACTTTTTTTTTAGAAAGCCATTAAAGCCACTTGGAGGTTTACCTGAGAGGTCCAAATGGGTGTGGAGCCTTCTGGGAACTGCTGAAAGGACCTTGTTGTAGACCTGAGACAGATGATGCTGTATCCCTCCCCTTCTATCGAGAGAAGGGTCGCTCAATTTGGACCTAGATGGCCTCTTTGACCCCTCTTCCAAGCTAGCAGTCCTCTCTGTCCAAAATGTGCACTTTGCTATCTTCAAAAGAGCGGCCGTTGTCTTCTAAATGCAGACGGATGGCTGAATCTAGTCCTATGTAAGCCTGGTTCTCCTGTGTTGTGCCATGCGTTTGTGAAGTGGATGTTTTGTTTCCACAATGTACATGTCTCACTGCATTGTACTGTCTGTACACATTGCTGAGTTTGTGTCTGAGTGTTTTCTCCTTGGGGTACACAAGACAATGCAGTGAGACATGTGCAAATCTGAAGAAGGCCCCACACCCATTTGCACCACTCAGGCCACCCTGAGGACACAGATAGACCTCCAGGTGGCCTCGACAACCCTCTCAAAGGATGCAAATGACCAACGGTCTGCAAGGAGTATAAATCCTTCCCTTCCCCACCATCCGGTCAGAGCTGAAGAAGCTTCTTGGATGAGTAGCAAAACATCTTCAAAGAAAAAACAAGAGTATCCTGAGCTGACATCACGACGATACGACATGCGATCTCGGGGCTCCGAGATCGTAGTCGATACTTCTGCCGCTGGATGGTCCATCTGGACCTAAACCGTCCCGAAGACACGGTGACAGGGAAGAGTACGTCTTGCTGATCTCAGGGACATCGCAAAGCTCCTGATTGATCCAAGAGAATCTCTTCTAGCCAGCGACAAAAAGCACAGCCTCAGGCTGTTGAAGTCGGGACAGCTCCGCAAGGGAAGGAAAAGCGGAAAGAGAAAGTGTGTCCATCTGGTGAGAAAATTTTATTTTTATAAACGACTGCCCAAAAAAGTTTGAAGTTAAATTAAATTGGTAAAGAAAATGAAATAAGCAGTGGAATTAAGCATTATTGGACAGTGTGTTATCTTTTTTTATTTTATTTTTTCTATTGATGGAAGTTTTGTGAATATTTTTTACTTTTTAAAGTGAAAGTTTTGGATTTTCTTCTTCTATTTCTTTTTTTATCTATGGATTAAATTTTTTCCTTCTACAATATTGGTTGGGATGGATTTTTTTCTTTTTATTTTGTTTCATTTAAGAACTTTATTTCTTCTAAGCCTGAAACATAAAGAAGATTTAAAAGGTATATCTTTAACTTTTAACTTTTATTTAATTTATAAACCGCGCCCTCTCCCAGAAGGGACTCGGGGTGGTGTACAGTCATATTAAAACACAATATAAATACATACAGATATAAATAAATATAGATAAATATAGATGGAGGAGGTAGCATATAAACTGTACAATAATAATTAAAATTAAAATTAGAGATACATTAAAAACTACCCCTAAAAACTACCCCAGAATAAAATGTTTGCCAGGAGGTTAAGAATGGGACTATAAATGGGCCAGGCCAGCTAATTGGAACAGGTGGGTCTTGAGTTTCTGTCGGAAGGAGCGGAGGTCGGTAGTGGTTCTGATATCGGGGGGGAGGTCATTCCAGAGGGTTGGGCCCATCACAGAGAAGGCTCTACTCCTGGGCGCCGCCCGTTGGCATTGCTTAGTGGACGGCACCTGGAGGAGTCCCTCCCTGTGGGAGCGAATTGGTCACAGGGATGTATGAGGTAAGATGCGATCCCGCAGGTAACTAGGTCCTGTGCCATGGAGCGCTTTAAAGATGGTAATCAACACCTTGAAACGCACCCGAAAAACCACAGGTAGCCAGTGCAGCTCGTGCAGGAGAGGTGTTATGTGGGAGTACCTGGTACTCCCCATGATAGCCCGCGTGGCCGCATTCTGAAAGAGGGTAGCAACCTTAGAGGGAAAAGAAGTTACACTGCCACTTGAAGGTTGGAGGTTGAGACCTGGAAACATTGCTTTTTCTTTTTTTCCCTTTGATCATTTTGACCTTGCACTTCAAAGGCTTCAGCTTGTTTATAAAGAAGGGCATGGATTGTTTACGCAGGTGCTCTCTGGATGCTTGTTGCTAGCTTGAAAGAAGTGAAAACAAAGATTTGTTTTTAAACTAGAGTGGCGGTGTTTATTAATTGCAAGGATGACACGACTTCAAAAATAAACCATAACACTACAACAGATTATGTCGGGAATTCAAAAATTATTAGAAACAACGGAGAGAATTGAGAAGAGATTGGAAAATATTGAAAATATAAACTTTAATGTGGCAAAACCTGATGGAAAAATGGAAGATACTCAGCAAATAGAAGATACTCAGCAAATAGAAGATACTCAGCTAATGCCCCACACACGAAGGCGGCCACACACTGGACCTTGTCTTTGTATCTGAGCAGTGGACGAGTGATCTGGGAATAGGGGATTTAGAGATTACGCCCCTGTCATGGTCAGATCACTCATGTCTCCGGCTGGACTTCCCTGGCGCTACCCTCCACCGCGAGGAGGCGGAGCCAGTTTGTTCAAACTGGTACCGCCCCAAGCACTTGATGGAACCGGACAGGTTCCAGACGGAGCTTGGGCCTTTCCCTGTAGCCCTGACCCGCGCTCGGTCGGAGGACCTAGTCGACGCCTGGAATAGGGCGACGGCGGGGGCCTTGGACCGGGTTGCACCTCTGCGACCTCGCCTACGGCAACGATCCACCCGGGCTCCCTGGTACACCGAGGAGCTTAGGGTGATGAAGCGCCATAGGAGACGTCTAGAGAGCAGGTGGAGGTCCTCACGCTCCAAATCTGACCGAACACAGGTAAGAGCCTATTTACGGACCTACCTTGTGGCATTGAGAGCGGCTAAACGTAGACATTGTGTCGCTCTCATTGCGTCTGCGGATAACCGCCCTGCCGCCCTCTTTAGGGTGACCCGCTCTCTCCTGTTGCAGGAGACGCGAGAGGCACCCTTGCAGGGAAGAGCAGAGGAGTTTGGGGAATATCTGCAAGACAAAGTCGCTCAGATCCGGAGCGGATGGGCCCCCCCCAGTGGACCGGACGAGCCGACATCAGTGAGTCTTGTGAGCCCACTCTGGGAGGAGTTTGACTCTGTTGCCCCCGAGGATTTAGACGGGTTGCGTGGACGGCTGCGACCCACCACATGTTCAATGGACCCGTGCCCCTCCTGGTTGGTACTGGCATCCTGGGAGGTGACGCGAGGCTGGCTTCTGGGCCTGGTGAACGCCTCATTGAGCGAGGGTTCCTTACCGACTGCCTTGAAAGAGGCGGTGGTGAGGCCCCTGCTCAAGAGGCCTTCACTTGACCCAACGGAGCTAGCTAGTTATCGTCCAGTCTCCAACCTCCCCTTTTTAGCGAAGGTTGTTGAGAATGTGGTGGCGCAGCAATTTCCACGTCACCTTGACGAATCCGTATATCTAGACCCACGCCAGTCCGGCTTCCGACCCGGGTACAGCACCGAGACAGCCTTGGTCGCGTTGGTGGATGATCTCTGGAGGGCCAGAGATAGAGGTTGCTCCTCTATCCTGGTCCTATTAGGCCTCTCAGCGGCTTTTGATACCATCGACCATGGTATCCTATTGCGCCGGCTGGAGGGGATGGGAGTCGGAGGCACCGTTTTACGGTGGTTCGGCTCCTACCTCTCCGGCCGGATGCAGTATGTGTTGACTGGGGGGCAGAGGTCGACCCTGAGGCCACTCTCTTGTGGGGTGCCGCAGGGGTCGGTCCTCTCGCCCCTTTTGTTCAACGCATATGTGAAGCCGCTGGGTGAGATCATCCGTGGTTTTGGGGTTGAGTACCATCTGTACGCTGATGATACTCAGTTGTACATCTCAACCCCAAGCCACCCCAACGAGGCTGTCGAAGTGATGTCCCGGTGTTTGGAAGCCGTCGGGGTCTGGATGGGGGACAACAGACTCAAGCTCAACCCCTCCAAGACCGAGTGGCTGTGGCTACCGGCACCTCGGTTCAGCCAGCTGATTCCATCACTGGCCATAGGGGGCGAAAATTGCCCCCTGTGGAACGGGCGCGCAATTTGGGCGTCCTCCTAGACGCCCGCCTGTCAATGGATGATCATGTGGCAGCCGTGGCAAGGGGGGCGTTCCACCAGGTTCGCCTGGTGCGCCAATTGCGCCCCCTTCTGGACCGTGATGCCCTACGCACAGTCACTCACGCACTGGTGACGTCTTGCCTGGACTACTGTAACGCTCTCTACATGGGGCTTCCCTTGGGACGCGCCCGAAGACTGCAGCTAGTCCAGAACGCAGCCGCGCGGGTAGTCATGGGGAGTACTAGGTACTCCCACGTAACACCTCCTGCGCGAGCTGCACTGGCTACCTGTGGTCTTTCGGGTGCGTTTCAAGGTTCTGATCACCATTTTTAAAGCGCTCCATGGCATAGGGTCTAGTTACCTGCGGGATCGCATCCTCCCACATACATCCCTGCGGCCAATTCGCTCTCACAGGGAGGGCCTTCTCCTGGTGCCGTCCACGAGGCAATGCCAACGGGCGACACCGAGGAGTAGGGCCTTCTCTGTGATGGGCCCAAGCCTCTGGAATGACCTCCCCCCCGACATTAGAACCACTACTGACCTCCGCTCCTTCCGACAGAAACTGAAGACACACCTGTTCCGACTGGCTGGTTTGGCATAATTTATAACGTCTACCTCCTGGCATACACATTCTTACTGGTTTTTAGAGGGATAGTGTTTTAAATTTAATCTGATATTTTAAACTTTTGTATTGACTTATTTATTAGCAGTACAGTTTGGCATATTTTATCCTCCTCATATACATGTATTTCTGTAGTTATTTCTATGTTTTAATCTGTTGCATTTTAATGCGGACTGTACACCGCCCCGAGTCCCTTTCGGGAGAGGGGGCGGTATATAAACGCTAATAATAAATAAAATAAATAAATAAATAATGGAAAAAGTAGAGGCCAGAGTCCTAAAAACCCAGGGGAAAAATGAACAAAGAGGCAAGATAACCGTGGATATTGACAGTGAACTGAGTGTGGCTGGAGATGGAAAGAGTGGAACAAGGAAAGGGAAGATAGATGGAAAGGTGCTTTACTACAGATTTCATGGTATAGAAGAAGGAAAAAGGGAAGAATGGATGGACTTAAGGAGAGAATTTTTGACCAAAACACTACTGATAACCAAAGATAAACTGATTAAGGAAGCTGATGGAGGGTTTCAAGATTTTACAAGATATGTAACAAGCAACAAGTTGCGAAGAGAAGTCCAAACAAATTTGATTAAGGAAATAACCAGAAGACTAATTCTACAAATGGCAAAAGAAATAGGACTACACTATTACTGGAAAGACACAGGTTGAGATATGAAAACTAATAATAAAAAACTAGTTAAATTTAGTTAAAATTAGAGCATTATGTTAAAAATGTAGTGATAATAAAGTTAGGTAAATAATTGATAATGATAATAATTTATGCATTTGTATTGGTTTGATAAGAGGAAATTTGGTATAAAATTTTAAATGGTGAAAAAAGGGGAAAAAGCAAGTTAAACAGTCAAACTATCGTTAAATAAATGACTGATAATGATAATAATGTAATAATTTGTATTGACAGGATAAAAGGGAAATTGGATAAAAGTTGTAAACAGTGATTAAGAAAAGAGGTTTAAAAATTGTGTTATTAAACATAGTTAATTTTTTATTTTGAATGTGTTATAAAGGAATAATGGGATTGGATGATATTGAAAATAGATAAGGGAATGCCACTATGGTTTTGTTTTAAATTTTGGAATGTTTGTTATAAAGGGACGTTAAAACAACTATAGTCATATGAAGGATGAAGGATGATGATAGCAATTATATATAAATATATGTGATGTAAAGTAGATTTGATATGAAATTAGAAGTGATGACGGTGGAAGGGATGCACAAAAACTCTGTGTAACCAATTGACACACTTTCTACAATTTTGTAATGGAGGATGATTTTATTTGTTTTTATTTTAAAAAATTAAAAAATGTGGAAAAAACAAGAAAGTCCAGATGCCTCTTGAAAAAAAAGCACCTTTGGCACGGTCTGTGCCATCATTAAATGAGGTGTCGTAAGTCACGCAATTACAAAATCATGGATCCCCAAAGCTAATAACATCGATACGAAGACTGTTCACCAGCGCTGACATTTTTTCCCTTCGTTCTGTCTCCCGTTAGAAAAACGCCTGCAACCTGCTGAAGGAGGGCACTGCGGGGCCGCATTTAATGGCGTCGCCTCAGTGTGTGGGCTACGATCGCAACACCGCCACACCCCTGACCATGGATATGTGTTTGCCGGATCTGAAAGAGATCAAGCGGGCCCTGAAACTGTGGGTGGAGAAGATGGAGGCCAAAGCCGTCTACGTGGCCACCGACTCGGACCCCTACACCAAAGAGATACAGCAACTTTTCGAAGAGAAGGTAATCTCCACCTCCAGTCGAAGGAAATTCTGCTTCTCTCTACCAGTTGTCAACTCCTAAAGTTGCCATAATGAGGAAAGAGGGGGGAACACATTCCACGCATACCTTCGGCTAGATTACTGATCTCAGATTACCGCAGCAGGCTTGGGACGGGTGCACCTCATTGGGGAATGTGATTTATGACACAGACTGAGGGGAGGGAAGGAACAGGGGCAAAATTCAGCTATAATTCAAATGAGGCTTAGATCTGACTGCAATACGGTATTGCCGAAATGGTGCTCCTAATAAATGACTGGTTTTCTTTTGAAACTTGGCTCGAGGCTCATGAATCAATTAGGGCATTTTTAGGAAACCTGACACCAGTGTTGACAGTGGTATAGAGGTAGTCTTCGACTTACGACCACAATTGAGCCCAGAATTGATGGTTAAGAGATGGCTAAGAGAGACATTTGTTAACTGAGTCTTGCCCCATTTTATGACCTTTCTTGCCACCATTGTTAAGTGGATCACTGCACTTGTTCAGTGACTCCGGCCTCCCCATTGATTTGGCTCGTCAGAAGGTCGCAAAAGGGGGTTGCGTGACCCCAGGAGACCGCCACTGTCATAAATATGAGTCAGTTGTTAAGCATCCAAATGTAAATCACGTGACCCTTGGGATGCTGCAACGGTTATAAGTGTGAACAATGGTCATAAATCACTTTTTTTTAGCACCTTTGTAACTTTGAATGGTCACTAAACAAACCATTGTAAGTTGAGGTGTAACAGTACAGCTAAAAACAAAACTCAGCATTTGGAGTCTGGATTGTGCCCCAAAAGTTAATTTTAATGTAATTTAGATGCAGCCCAACTCCTGGCAGTACAATAATGAGAAGAGAATTAAAAAGTAAAAACCACCCACACACCATCTAGCACAAGTGAGAATTTGTTTTCCCATTCATCTTGGATGAATTATTAAGAGCATAAACTTTGGGGGCAAAATAATTCTTTGGAAAAGTGACTAAATAAAACTCCAATAAGGAAAAAAAAAGCTTTCATATTTGGTATTGGGAAGCCAAATAGTTACTCAAATTAAAAATAGTTTGGCCATTATAGGAAGTTGTAATGGGGGGGAAATGAATATTATGTCATCGTACACAGCATCTGGGATCAGCAGGTGGGGAGAGCTGGTGTCAGGCGTCTATTCTCCAAAGCACCTGAGGGTAGAACAAGAAGCAATGGGTGGAAACTAATCAAGGAGAGAAGCAATTTAGAACTGAGGAGGAATTTCCTGACAGTGAGAACAATTAATCAGTGGAACAGCTTGCCTCCAGAAGTTGTGAATGCCCCAACACTGGAAGTCTTTAAGAAGATGTTGGATAGCTATTTGTCTGAAACGGTATAGGGTTTCCTGCCTAGGCAGGGGGTTGGACTAGAAGACCTCCAAGGTCCCTTCCAACTCTACTATTGTATTGTATTGTATTGTATTGTATTGTCTTGTGTCTATGGTGACAGGGACCTCCATGCCTCACCATTGCGGTTTATTTGTGGTCCTTTTATCTCCAATAAAAATGGCTAATAGTCCAGGCTAGAAACTAGGAGACAGTGAGTTCTAGTTCCACTTTTTGCACCAATCACCAGGAGCTGGGGAGTTCTAGTCCTGCCTTAGGCATGAAAGGCAGCTGGGTGACGTTGGGGCAATCACCAGGAGATGGTGAGTTCTAGTCCTGCCTTAGGCATGAAAGCTGGCTAGGTGACTGAGACAATCACCAGGAGATGGAGAGTTCTAGTGCCTTATTTTATTTATTTATTTATTTATTTATTTATTTATTTATGTATTTATTTATTTAGATTTCTAAACCGCCCCCTCTCCCAAAAAGGGACTCGGGGCAGTGTACAGTCAGATAAAATGCAGATAAAATACATGAATAACAATATAAATAATATAAAACAATTGAATACTAAACATTTAGGTGGAGGAGATGAGACTGTACAAGAAATAAATATGCTATGGAAACCCTAAAAAACATCCCCAATTAAAATACCCAAACCCAGTTAAAATATATCCCCAGGAGGCAAAACTAAGAGAGTGCCAGTCCAGCTAATTGAAACAGGTGAGTCTTTAATTTTTGACGGAAGGAGCGGAGGTCGGTGGTGGTTCTGATGTCGGGGGGGAGGTCATTCCAGAGGGTTGGGCCCATCACAGAGAAGGACCTACTCCTAGGCGTCGCCCGCTGGCATTGCCTAGCGGACGGCACCAGGAGGAGTCCCTCCCTGTGTGAGCGGATTGGTCGTAGGGACGTGTGTGGTAGGATGCGATCCTGCAGATAACTAGGTCCTATGCCATGGAGTGCTTTAAAGATGGTAATCAATACCTTGAAACGCACCCGAAAGGCCACAGGTAGCCAGTGCAGCTCGCGCAGGAGGGGTGTTACGTGGGAGTATCGTGTACTCCCCATGATGACCCGCGCGGCTGCGTTCTGGACTAGCTGCAGTCTCCGGATGCGTCCCAAGGGAAGCCCCATGTAGAGGGCATTGCAGTAGTCCAGGCGAGACGTCACCAGCGCATGAGTGACCGTGCGCAGGGCACTGCGGTCCAGTAGGGGGCGCAATTGGCGCACCAGGCGGACCTGGTGGAACGCCCCCCTTGCCACGGCTGCCACATGGTCCTCCTTTGACAGCCGGGCATCAAGGAGGACGCCCAAATTGCGCGCCCGTTCCACAGGGGACAGTTGTTCGCCCCCTATGGCCAGCGATGGTGTCAGCTGGCTAAACCGAGGTGCCGGTAGCCACAGCCACTCGGTCTTGGAGGGGTTGAGTTTGAGTCTGTTGTCCCCCATCCAGACCCCGACGGCTTCCAAACACCGGGACATCACTTCGACAGCCTCGTTGGGGTTGGGGTTGAAATGTACAGCTGAGTATCATCAGCGTACAGGTGGTACTCAACCCCAAAACCACGGATGATCTCACCCAGCGGCTTCACATATGCGTTGAACAGGAGAGGCGAGAGGACCGACCCCTGTGGCACCCCACAAGTGAGTGGCCTCAGGGTCGACCTCTGCCCCCCTGTCAACACACATTGCTTCCAGTCGGAGAGGTAGGAGCCGAACCACCGCAAAACGGTGCCTCCGACTCCCATCCCCTCTAACCGGCACAATAGGATACCATGGTCGATGGTATCAAAAGCCGCCGAGAGGTCTAATAGGACCAGGATAGAGGAACAACCCCTATCTCTGGCCCTCCAGAGATTATCAACCAACGCGACCAAGGCTGTCTCTGTGCTGTGCCCGGGTCGGAAGCCGGACTGGCGTGGGTCTAGATAATCGGATTCGTCCAGGTCTCGTGGAAACTGCTGCGCCACCACATTCTCAACAACCTTCGCCAAAAAGGGGAGGTTGGAGACTGGACGGTAATTAGCTAGCTCCATTGGGTCGAGCGAAGGCCTCTTGAGCAAGGGTCTCACCACCGCCTCTTTCAAGGCGGTTGGTAAGTATCCCTCACCCAATGAGGTGTTCACCACGCCCAGAAGCCAGCCTCGTGTCACCTCCCAGGCTGCCAGTACCAGCCAGGAGGGACACGGGTCCATTGAACATGTAGTGGGCCGCAGCCGTCCACGCAACCTGTCCAAATCCTCGGGGGCAACAGAGTCAAACTCCTCCCAGAATGGTCTCTCAAGACTCGCTGTTGGCGGCTCGTCTGGTCCACTGACGGAGGTCCATCCGCTCCGGATCTGAGCAATTTTGTCCTGCAGATATTCCCCAAACTCCTCTGCTCTTCCCTGTAAGGGTGCCCCCCGCGTCCCCTGCGATAAAAGGGAGCGGGTCACCCGAAATAGGGCGGCAGGGCGGTTATCCGCGGACGCAATAAGGGCGGCACAATGCCTACGCTTGGCCGCTCTTATTGCCACAAGGTAAGTCCGCAAATAGGCTCTTACCTGTGTTCGGTCAGATTCGGAGTGTGAGGACCTCCACCTGCTCTCTAGACGTCTCCTGTGGCGCTTCATCACCCTTAGCTCCTCAGTAAACCAAGGAGCCCGGGTGGGTCGATGCCGCAGGAGAGGTCGCAAAGGCGCAACCCGGTCCAAGGCCCCAGTCGTCGCCCTATTCCAGGCAGTCACTAGGTCCTCGGAGCGGGAGCGGGACAGGGCTACAGGTATTGGCCCAAGCTCCGTCTGGAATCTATCCGATTCCATCAGGTGCCTGGGGCGGTACCAGCTTGTAGAGTCTGGTTCCGCCTCCTCGCGGTGGGGGATAGCGCCAGGGAAGTCCAGCCGGAGGGATGAGTGATCTGACCATGACAGGGGCGTGATGACTAAGTCCCCTATTCCCAGATCACTCGTCCACTGTTCAGATACAAAAATGAGGTCCAGTGTGTGGCCCCCTTCGTGAGTGGGGCCCTGAACTAATTGGGTCAGGTCCATGGCCGTCATGGAAGCCATGAACTCCCGAGCCACCTCGGAAGCTGCTCCCGTCGACGGCAAGTTGAAGTCCCCCATGACCAAGAGTCTGGGGGTCTCAACTGCCGTCGCTGAGATTAGCTCGAGGAGCTCGGGCAGGGCTGCTGATGCATAGCGATGAATTATGCATGAAAGCTGGCTGGGTGACTTTGGGCCTTTCACCAGGAGATGGTGAGTTCTAGTCCTGCCTTAGGCATGAAAGCTGGCTAGGTGACTGAGACAATCACCAGGAGATGGAGAGTTCTAGTGCCTTATGCATGAAAGCTGGCTGGGTGACTTTGGGCCTTTCACCAGGAGATGGGGAGTTGTAGTCCTGCCTTAGGCATGAAAGGCGGCTGGGTGACTCTGGGCCAGTCACTCAGCCCAACCTACCTCACAGGGTGGTTGTGGTGGTGCTAATGAGAGGAGGAAATTGTCTTAGATATATTGAGCACCGAGTTATTTATAAAAAGTAAGAAAAGAGAGATGTAAATAAAATTTTAAAATAACGCATTGTGGCTGTTTTCTTATCGCAGGTAAAAGTGGTCCATTTGCAGCCCGAAGTGGCCCAGATAGACCTGTATATCCTCGGCCAGTCCGACCATTTTATCGGCAACTGCGTTTCTTCCTTCACCGCCTTCGTGAAACGGGAGAGGGACGTCCACCGGAGGCCGTCTTCCTTTTTTGGCATGGACTACCCCCCTCAGCTGAGGGATGAATTATAACCCACGGAGGACGATGGGCTTTGGGTCTAGGGGATGCCCAACTGGGCTTCGTACAAAGCCTCATCGGAAGCAAAGCTGCAGCTGGTCAGTTCTGCAGAATCACTTCGGTGCTGAGTTTATTCCCCCCCCCCCCCCCAATAGTCTGAGCTGGGAGAACAAGAGCGACTTCTCGGAAAATCCCCTATTTTTTCCCTTCTGTGGTTGAATCAAGGAATTCTCTGAATACATTTGACTTTCCTCCTTCCCTTCTCACATCAGAACGAAGGTCTGAGCTGGTGCTCCTTTAGCGCATAAGTATTTTACGCCCGGCACAATCAGTAAATCCCCAAAAACGTTTCTGGAGCTCAGCAAGTGGCAAACAGAAGACGATTTAATTCAACATTGTCAGGGATTAACATTTGGCAGGTTTTTGTTTACCTTTTTCCAGATGGTATTTAATCTCCATCCCCTCCGCTTGGACTACGAAGACTAACTCTGAATTGGCCAGAATCCGTAACGTGATTTCGTATCTTCAGAATTTATTAGCATTGAAGCCTCTTAACGAGGAGCCAAGTACATATATTTTTTTAAATACATAGCTCAGAATAAAAGTGAGGTATTTTTTAAGGGTTTTGTATTTTTACAGAAATCACAGTCTAAAAGCTGAAATAAAGTCGGCTTTTCTAAAATAAAACATTCTCGTTCTTTACTTTTGCTATGGATGCGTCATCCCAGATTTTCAGAGTTCTGAATACAAGTAGTCCTCGACTTACGACCTCAGTTGAGCCCAGAATTTCAGTTGCTAAGTACGACCATTGCGTTTTGCCCCATTTTACGACTTTTCTTGCAACAGTTGTTAAGTGGATCCCTGCTGTTGTTCAATCAGTAACACGGTTGTTAAGTGGATCTGGCTTCCCTCCTTGACTGCTCATCAGGAGGGCACAAAAGGGGATAACGTGAACCTGGGACATTGCAACCGTCATACATGTGAGTCCGTCGCCAAGAGTCTGAATTTCGATCACGTGACCACAGGGATGCTGCAACGGTCGTAAGTATGAAAAACAGTGATAAGTCACATTTTTCAGTGGCGTAACTATGAACGGTCACTAAAAGGAACTGTTGCAGGTCAAGGACCCATCTATATGTTGTTGGAGAATATTGCGGACAGCTAAGAAAATGAATGGATCGTCAAACCAACCAACCCAGAGTTCTTGCTCAAGGCACAAATCACTCTAATTACGGTATTCTCTAATTATTCTATTTCTCTCTGGAGGAAGCTCCGATGCTGGGAAAGAGGGAAGGAAAGAATAACAGAGTTGGAAGGGGCCTTGGAGGTCTTCTAGTCCAACCCCTGCTCAAGCAGGAGACCCTCTACCATTTCAGACCCTCTACCATTTCAGACTGTCCGTTTTCTTCTTGAAAACCTCCAATGTTGGAGCACCTACAGCTTCTGGTGGCAAGCAGTTCCACTGGTTAATTGTCCTCACAGTTAGGGAATTTCTCCTTAATTCCAGGATGCGTCTCTTCTTAATTCGCTGTTTCTTGTCCTGCCTTTGAGGTGCTTTGGAGAATAGCTTGACCCCCTCTTCTTCGTGGCAGCTTCTCAAATATTGGAACACAGCTATCATGTCCTACTTGGTCCTACTTTCAATTAAACCAGACATACCCAATCCCTGCAACCGTTCTTCGTCAGCTACAGAGGTGATGGGGACACCGTTGGAAGACCTGGCAGGCCCAGCGGTGGGCAGACCATTGTGGAGAGAACCGTTCTGTGCTGTCATTAAGAACTGACATTAAGTTGAAGGCAGGTAATTAATATGAAGAGTCCTTTCAGAACTCCATAATGTTGGGAAAGATGGAAGATAAAGAGGATGAACAGGAACAAGTTGACTGGACTCGGTGCTGGTGAAGGCACTCTTGGAGGCCCTGAAGGAACAATGCAGGGGCAGATTACCAAGCAGCAATAGCGCCTAGGTTTATACACCACTTTACAGTGCTTTCCAGCCCTCTAATCGGTTTAGAGTCAGCCTCTGGCCCCCAACAACATGGGTCCTCATTTTACCCACCTTGGAAGGACGGAAGGCTGAATCAACCTCGAGCCTGGCGAGATTTGAACTGCCAAATTGCTGCATTCTAACCACTGTGCCACCTCGGAAGGACAGAAGGCTGAGTCAACCTTGAGCCAGTCAAGATCAAACTGCTGGCAGTCGGCAGAGTTAACTGCAATACAGCATTCTAACCACCGGGATATTGTTCCTTCCTGCCTTCTTTCCTTGCTTCCTTCTCTCCTTTCCTTTTTTTTCCCCCTTCACAAGCAATATCCCTTACACTTATATACCGCTTCACAGTGCTTTTACAGCCCTCTCTAAGCAGTTTAGAGTCAGCCTCTTGCCCCCGACAACCTGGGTCCTCATTTTACCCTCCTTGGAAAGATAGAAGGCTGAGTCAACCTTGAGCTTGGTGAGATTCGAACTGCCAAATCGCAGGCAGGCGGCAGAAGGCGCCTGCAGTACTGCATGCTAAACCCTGCGCCACCGTGGCTCAGTAGAACATCTTATGTTATCAGTAAAGGAGAATATCTGTAGTTCAGGGTTGAATTGTGGGGTCATTGGTGCTCTCTGAGCTTGGTGGTTTTTTTGCAGCCTTTCATGACCCAACTAGCGAACAACATCAGCGCTAGAAGGGAGTGTGGTTTGTGGAGAGGAGGAGGAGGACTGTGAGGTCCTTGGTGCTCTCTGAGCTTGATCATAGACATTTTATGACCCAACTTAAGTAACATCAGTATTAGTCATCAGTGTTATGACAGGTCCTCTCAGAAAATCTATGTAGTTGCTTAGACTTGACATTGACGTCATGGCATATTAATCAATAAATCAATGTGAAGACCTAAATAAGCATCCAAAATTAAATCAGAGTCTGAGGGAAAGGATTCCTCAAAGTTCCAATTTATGAAGAGAGCCATGTTGGTACATCTGGGAAAACCCGAATCTGAAATCTTCCCGGTTTTCCCCACCCAGTTGAAAGTTCAAGATCTTGCCCCCACCCCCCCAAGTCCATCCCATGGTCCAATCTCCCACTGCCACGCTGGCAGTTCCACCCACCCAGTTCCGGCCAGGTGCAGAGACAAAGGATGACCTTGGCTTTCTAGAAAGAATGTTGTTATGGCTACATGTCATCTACCTCCGTACAGTCCCCCCTCCCATTTTCCCACCATAGAGAATGCATAGTAGAAGAATAGAAAGGGTGGCAGGCCAAAGACCCATAAGAAAAGAGGGCTGCAGACCTGACAACCTCCTTTGAGAAGTCCATAATGTTGGGGAAAGTGTAAAGAAAGAGAAGAAGAAGAGGAGGAGGATCAAGTTGGAGGGACTTTAATAATAATAATAATAATAATAATAATAATAATAATAATAATAATAATAATAATAATAATAATAATAATAATAATAATAATAATAATAATAATATATTTATTTCTTAGCCGCACCCTCTCCCGAAGGACTCGGGGCGGCGTACAATAAAACATATGAAATAAATATATAGACAAGACATACATATTACAAAAACATATACCAAGACATGTACAAGGAGGAGGTCGGCTAATGAATAAAAACAATAAAATACAATGTTTAGAAACCCCTAAATAATTGAATACAATTAAAATACCCAAATAAAAACCCGTCAGGAGCGATATAGTTAGATCATGGTTGAGCCAGGCCAGCTACTTGGAATAGGTGGGTCTTGAGCTTTACACGGAAGGAGCGGAGGTCAGAGGTATTCCTAATATCCGGAGGGAGGTCATTCCACAGGGCTGGGCCCGCCACAGAGAAGGCTCTACTCCTAGGCGCCGCCCCTCGACACTGTCTGGTGGACGGCACCTGGAGGAGACCCTCTCTGTGCGAGCGGATTGGTCGCAGGGATGTATGGGGCAGAATACGATCCCGCAAGTAACTAGGTCCTGAGCCATGGAGCGCTTTAAAGATTGTTATCAAAACCTTGAAACGCACCCGATAGACCACAGGAAGCCAGTGCAGCTCGCGCAGGAACGGTGTCACATGGGAGTACCTAGTACTCCCCATAATTACCCGCGCGGCTGCGTTCTGGACCAACTGTAGCCTCCGGGTGCATTTCAAGGGAAGCCCCATGTAGAGAGCGTTACAGTAGTCCAAGCGAGGGGGCGCAATTGGCGCACCAGGCGAACCTGGTGGAACGCCCCCCTTGCCACGGCTGTCACATGGTCATCCATGGACAGCCGGGCATCCAGGAGGACGCCCAAATTGCGCGCCCGCTCCACGGGGGCAAGTTGAATGCCCCCGATGGCCAGGGATGGAATTAATTGGCTGAACCGGGGAGCCGGTACCCACAGCCACTCCATCTTGGAGGGGTTGAGTTTGAGTCAGTTGTCATCCATCCAGATCCGTACGGCTTCCACACACCGGGACATCACTTCGATGGCCTCGTTGGGGTGGTTCGGGGTGGAAAAGTACAGCTGAGTATCATCAGCGTACAGATGGTATCCCACCCCGAAACCGCGGATGATCTCACCCAGCGGCTTCATTCACTTGGTTATGGCAGTCATGGAATCATCACAGGAAAACCTGAAGGACCAAGTTGGGGACAGACCATCATGAGGAAAATCTCTGTGGTCACCAGGAATCAACTATGATTTCATACCTGATGGGACATAATCAAGGGTGACAGTGTATAAGAGCATGCAGTGTTACGGGGCACCATTTGGATATCATCTTGCAAAAAGTCAGTCCATACGACTGCTCGGAGGCGACACTGACTTAATGGGGAACTCATCAAATTTGCAGATGACACCAAGCTGGCAGGAATAGCCAACACTCCAGAAGATAGGCTTAAGATACAGAAGGAAATTGACAAACTTCAACATTGGGCACTATCTAACAAAATGAAATTCAATGGTGAAAAGAGTAAGGTTCTACATTTAGGCAACAAAAACGGAATGCACAGGTACAGTATAGGTGATACCTTACTCAGTAGTAGTAACTGTGAAAGGGATCTTGGAGTCCTAGTGGACAACCATTTAAATAGGAGCCAGCCGTGTGCAGCAGCTGCCAAAAAAGCCAACACAGTTCTAGGCTGCACCAACAGAGGGATAGAATCAAGATCCCATGAAGGGTTAATACCACTTTATAAGGCCTTGGTAAGGCCAAACTTGGAATACTGCATTCAGTTCTGGTCACCACGATGTAAAAAAGATGTGGAGTGTCAAGCCGGCCTCCCTCAGCAACCAAGAAAGAAACCACTTAACTCCCTTTTGCAGAATTAACTCTGACTCTGTAGTAGGCCTCTCTTACGTCCAATTTCGTGAAGATCTTCCCTTTACCCAATTGGGCCAACATATCTTTCATCAAAGGGAGGGGGTATACATTTTCCACAAACACACTATTAAGATTTCTGTAGTTAACACAGAGACGAAAGGAGCCATCTTTCTTTTCTCTAAACAACACAGGGGCGGCCACACGTGGCCTAGCAGGTTCAATAAACCTCCTTTTTATCAGAGGATTTTTCACTTAAAATGTCCTTTAGGTCCCAATATTCCTTTGGGGTTTTCTCCTCCCCCTCAATGTTTTCCTGCACCGCGGCTGCTAGGTTAGGTTCAGCGTTGGTAATATTGGAAACCCTCCCTTCTCCCTCAGGGGGTTTAGCGGATCGGATGCACAACCACCCTTTCTTCCAGTCGATGTGTGGGTTCCATTTACATAACCAGGGAAAGCCCAGGATGAGAGGCCGGTCCATCCCCGGTGCCACAACGAAACTTAATGTTTCCTGGTGATCTCCCATCCACACGTTTATAGGTTCAGTCACAAAATGGGCAGGAGACCACCCCAGCTATAGACCCATCTAGCTGGCAAAAAGCAATGGGGACTTTCAAAGTTCTCAGTTTCAAGCCCATTTTTTCCACCACTTCTGGGCTAACAATGCAACGTGTGCATCCCAAGTCTAAAAGGGCCAGCATTTTTGCTTGGGCACCAGTAGAGGGCACTTTAAGTTCTACTGGGATGGTCAGGGGGCCCGATTGGGAACTTACCAGACGGTCGTCATGGGAATCGGTTTCACTTTCCCCCGCATATAAACGGATAGTTCACGAAACTCTTGTATGTACTCAGCCACTGGATTCTTTCCCTGAGTAAGGGTTTTCATTCTGGTTCTGGCCTTCCGCTCGGTGAGAGGGTCACCAAAGTGTTTTCTCAGGGCGGCCATAAACCTATTATAGTCCTCAGCAGGGGGGAGTCATCGTTAAGCAGGGCAACCATCCATGCCGCCGTCTTGTTCTCCAGCGCCATGGTAACAACTCTTACCTTGGATTCTTCGGTGGGGAGATCCTCTCTGAACTGTTGCATGAAATTCCAGACTTGGACCAGGAAAAATCCTAGTTCCTTTGGATCACCTCCAAATTTCACACCAAGCGGAGGAACTTTTGCCATCCGGCGTCTGCTCGAGGGGCTCCTCCTCTTGGAAGGGCTGCTGCTGCTTCTGCCGGGGCTTCCCCATCCTGATGAGCTCCACTGTCTGCCCCCAGGGCCCCTCCTGGGTGGAACAGGGCTTCTGCAGTTCTCTCCTCTAGGTCTAGGTGTTCAGCTTCTCTTTCGGGACCGCTCTCGCGTAAACGTCGCCTCTCCCAAGCCTCTTGAAAGAGTTTCATAGCCTGGAACATCATAAGGTTCTCCTCATCGGCATCCTGCCAAGCAGCTGCCAGCCACCGATGTTTCCTTGTGGTAACTCCAGCCGGAATTTCCTCAGGATCATACTTCTGTCCTACTCCCAACGACCACCTGGGGTGGACGGATCGTTCCTCCAAATTCAGATCTGCCATCCGGTCCGTCTCCAAGGAACACGAGGGTGCAGCCGCCCCCATGTCGTCCTCCTGGTCGCTGCCTGGGTAGGACATTCCTTTGAAGGTTTTGGTTTTATTTACACTCTCCTCGGAAGGTGTTAGCTCCGGGATGAGTGCGAAAGTGAGATCTTGCTTAATGTCGAGCCGGTCTCCCTCCGCAACCAAGAAAGAAACCACTTAACTCCATTTTGCAGAATTTAGAGTACTTTTACTGGTTATGAAAAGATAGCAGCTAAGCAAAGCAAGATCTGAGGCAAAAGTGCGCAAAATCATACATATCAATATGTGACCAAACCCCCTCCCCCTGGTAACCCTCATCCCAGTGTCCAATCTGCAAATCCCTTAGGTGTCATGTGAGTTCCATCTTCAAGGAGCATCATCAGGTTGGTATGCAGGACGGTTGTCCTTGACCAACACCAAGCACTAGTCTCCAGCAAGCGCAGTAGACGGTCAGACCAAAACTCCCTTTTTACAATCTCTCCTGTACTTAACCTTCCCCTCCCAAATACCAGCCCCAACTCCCCGTTTCAATGGCAGCCGAAAGCAAACAGCGAGACAGAGGCTGACACGGAGACTCTAGAAAGAGTGCAGAGAAGAGCAATAAAGATGATTAGGGAACTGGAGACTAAAACATATGAAGAACGGTTGCAGGAACTGGGTATGTTTAGCTTAAGAGAAAGAAGGACTAGGGGAGACATGATAGCAGTGTTCCAATATCTCAAGGGCTGCCACAAAGAAGAGGGAGTCAAGCTATTCTCCAAGGCACCTGAGGGCAGAACAAGAAGCAATGGGTGGAAACTAATCAAGGAGAGAAGCAACTTAGAACTGAGGAGAAACTTCCTGACAGTCAGAACAATTAAACCAGTGGAACAGAAGTTGCCTCCAGAAGTTGTGAATGCCCCAACACTGGAAGTCTTTAAGAAGATGTTGGATAGCTATTTGTCTGAAACAGTATAGGGTTTCCTGCCTAGGCAGGGGGTTGGACTAGAAGACCTCCAAGGTCCCTTCCAACTCTGCTATTGTAATTGTAAGTGTAATTGTACCTAATCAATGTCAGAACCAAGTTTCTTTGAGAAGTCCATAATGCTTGGAAAATGGAAGGGAAGAGAAGAAGATGACCAAGGTGGATGGAATCAGTTACAGTGGTGGTCTGAGCAGCATTAGAAGACTTGAAGGTCTAGGTTGAAGACAGATAGTCTTGGAGAATCTGCCTTGGAGGAAATCTAAGTGATTCCTAAGAGTCAACGGTGGAAAATAATCAACCAATCAATATGAAGACCCAGATCTCTGGAGAAAGCTGTAAATGTTGGCCAAGATGAAAGGAAAGAGAAGAAGAGGATGACCAGCAGTGAGACTGAGGGACGATGGATGGATGGAGACACTATTAGGAGATCTGAAGGACCAGTTCCAAGTGGAGAAAAAGACACTGGAAACACGGAGGCTGCTTGGAAAGATGGTTTTAATGGTGGACAGGACCACACGGTTTGAGCTCCTGAACAGAAAAGGGGGATCGGATGCTTCTAGATGTTGGATGAAGAAGAAGAGAGAAGCAGAGATGTTGAAAGTCCCAGGTTTTATGCCCTCTCTGGCCTTTGATCTTGATCTTGTATTCTGATTGGTTGTCAGATTCCCATGGTGCCACACAGGGTCAACTTTGTAGGGTGTGTTTTGAGTCCATGTTTGGTTGAGCACGGCTTCTTCCCTGGTGCCCTGGGGTGAGATGGGTCAAGGGCTAATCCTATCATGCCTTAATCCCATCACCCTGGAGCTGAAAGGGGAGATCTTTGTTATGTAGAATAGACTGTATCAGGCCCTTTAATGGCCTGTTGACAAAGGTGGGGGCTATTAGGAGGGAGTCCGTTTCCTGCCTAAAAACATGTTTTTCCATTTCTGATCCAGAGGAATCATAATATTCTGCCTTTTTCAATATTTCCCAGGATATTTCATTTTTCTAGCAGAGGAGTGGGTTTTAACTTCCCACAGCTTAAAGTAGCCAAGGTTGGAGACCCCTGGTTAGTACAACTTTGGTGCTAGATCAGGGTTAACAGACTTCGGTTGTGGGGTGGGGGAGCTGACCTAGAGTGTTTCTGTTTACATAGCAACTCTAGGAGAAGTCCTCTTCTCACTTGGGCCCCAGGCTCTGCCCGCCCTTCTACAACCTCTCCCAACGGGGGCATGTTGTAACGGCTGCCTTGATCTTGAATTTGCTGCTCCTTCCTCAGTTGCGACAGGAGCATCTCCATCACCACAGTTTTCGCTGCAAAGAGTCAATAAGGGTTATGATCAGTAGGAGGGACGTAGATGCTGGGTTCAAAAGAAAACAGTAGGAATGATGGACTCCTACTCTGCTATTCTATTTTATTCTATCTTTTATTCACAAAGATGATTAGGGGACTGGAGACTAAAACATATGAAGAACGGTTGCAGGAACTGGGTATGTTTAGCTTAAGAGAAAGAACTGGGTATGTTTAGCTTAGGAGACATGATAGCAGTGTTCCAATATCTCAGGGGTTGCCACAAAGAAGAGGGAGTCAAACTATTCTCCAGGGCACCTGAGGGTAGAACAAGAAGCAATGGGTGGAAACTAATCAAGGAGAGAAGCAACTTAGAACTGAGGAGAAATTTCCTGACAGTTAGAACAATTAATCAGTGGAACAGAAGTTGCCTCCAGAAGTTGTGAATGCCCCAACACTGGAAGTCTTTAAGAAGATGTTGGATAGCCATCTGTCTGAAACGGTATAGGGTTTCCTGCCTAGGCAGGGGGTTGGACTAGAAGACCTCCAAGGTCCCTTCCAACTCTGCTGTTGTATTGTATTCTATCCTATCCTATCCTATCTTTTGAGGAGCTCAAAGGAGAGATACCCACCATGTTCCAGCTCTTCCTGGGCGATTTTGGGTTTCGCGGTTCCCCTGAGCTTCTTCCGATTGTTGTGATATATCACATGAGACATGAAAATCGGCAGGAAAAGAATCCACATCAGCATCTTCAGGTCCAAGCGAGGGGTGCAGGTGACCGAGATTCCCTGCAGTAAGACAGGTGCAGGATTTAACAGATTAACAGAGTTAGAAGGGACCCTGTAGCTCTGTGATGGCAAACCTGTGGCACGCGTGGGAGAGGTGGCACGCAGAGCCCTCTTTGCTGGCATCGCCCCAGGTCAGAGCTCCGTGGCGTTTCTTTCGTGAGCTTCTGTTTCCACGCCAACGATGAAACAAAAGTTCAGAAAAGAAAAAGAAGCGAAAAATCTTCAGAAGAAAAAAACAGTAAGTCCAGTTGCCTCTTGAAAAAAAGCCCCCTCGGGACAACCGTAACCTGGATGACGGAGAATCTCTGCAGGATCTTACGGTCAAAAGATGAAATAAACCATGATTCACTCAACCTCCAGAACTGCTACACCACTGCCTGAACCAAATCTACCAGTTCTTCAGAAGCCTGAGTGCCAAGATTTTTTTTTTAAAAAGCCATATTTTAAACAGGATGAGTTATGGATTCTTCTGACCAATTTCAAGGCTAGGAGAGAGCATCTTAGTAGCATTCAAGTCTCATAGTCCACCTCTTCACCCGCAATACAGAATTATCCAGAGAGATGATTTTGGAGTCCTTAAATGAAAGGGGGGGGAGAGAGAGAAAAAATCAAGCCATTACCTGTCTGGTCTTCTGCTTGGGCTCTGCGGGATATCTAGCCAGGAAGGCTTCTTATTAACCCTGGAGGAGGAAGTGTGGGAGCTGTCTCAGGGAAGACAGGTGCAATGGGTTGCTAGGTGGGAGAAAAAGTACAGTACGTTCTCCTGTATCCTTTGGAGATGGACCTTTGGACCTTCTTCATCTTCCTCCAGAAAGGGTCACGTTGTCTGTTTTCTGCTTTTTTTATTGCAAACCTTTGTACATGTTACAACTTACTCTGGGACAATGTGTTTGAATCCCATTACAGATGTGGAGACTCTAAAAGAGTGTTTCTCAAACTTGGCGACTTTAAGTCCTGTGGACTTCAACTCCCAGAATCCCCCAGCCAGCATAGCTGGCTGGGGAATTCTGGGAGTTGAAGTCCACAGGACTTAAAGTTGCCAAGTTTGAGAAACACTGCTCTAAAAGAGTGCAGAGAAGAGCAACGAAGTTAGGGGACCGGAGGCTGTCAGTTTTTTTGCAGTTCCGCTGGTGTTATTGAAGGAATCTGCCATTTGTGGATGTATCTTATAAAATTCTTGGACATGGTGCCAAGTGCCCCAGTGACAATGGGTATCACTGTTACATGCTTCACCCATAGCCGTGTAGTTTCGATGGCCAGGTCGCGATATTTCATGATTTTTTCTAGTTCTTTTTCTTCGACTCTTGGCATCTCCAGGAACAGCGATATCAATAAACTGTACACTTCGGCCCTCGACAACCGTGATACCTGGCGTGTTGTACTCCAAATGACGATCTGTTTGTATTCGAAACTCCCACAAGATCTTCACCTTCTCATTTACGATAACTTTCTCCACTTTATGTTTCTATGACTTTCTGGATACAGGTAAACCATATTTTTTTTACATAATGACCAGTGGATTAATTTAGCAACTCGGTTGTGTCTAGCTTTGTAATCAGTTTGTGTGATTTTGCTGCGTTCACATATTGAGTGTGAAACAGTTTCGCCTTTGTTATTGCAAAGTCAGCTATTATTATACTTTATTCATTAAACACGAAACTCAAGTCAACTGAACGCTCAAAAATGCATCACAAAAACCATTGACTGGTGCTAATGGTTGATACGGGTTGCTGACAGCATCTTAGCTATCAATCAGGCATTCTTCCTCCTCTTCCTCTCTTCCTCCTATTATTATTATTGTTGTTGTTGTTATTACAATACAATACAATACAATAGCAGAGTTGGAAGGGACCTTGGAGGTCTTCTAGTCCAACCCCCTGCTCAGGCAGGAGATCTGTACTAGGGATTCGAACCGTCAACTTTTCTCAGCCTAGTTTCAAATGGTCGTAAGTCGAGGACTACCTATAGTAATACTAATAGCTCAGCCCTTAGGGCTCCGCTGGGCTTTTGCAAACGCTGCAACAACCCACAACCGGGGCAACGCGGATGTGGAAGGCCTCCCGGGGGGGCCCACTCATGATTCTGAGCCTACGTCCAAGCAGGCCGCGCCGAGCCCCGGCCTCTCAGTTCCAACCCCATCCAGGAAACTGCGACGGAAACCGGGGCCTCCTCTCAGGCGAGCCCGGTGCGCCTCACGCGGCCTCCTTCCGGAAGTGGCAAAGCATCCGGATGTTGCCCCTCTCCCGTCGCCCCGGAGGGGGCGTGTCCGGGCGTGGCTCCCGTTGCTAAGCAAGGCCGCCGGTCGCTAGGGAAGTGAGGGGCTTGTGGGCGGGCGGCCGCGTTGCCAAGGAAGTGAGCGGCGGCGGCGGCCTCAGCGGCGGCGGCAACCAGGTCGACTCACGCCGGATCCCAGGCGGGGGAAAAGCCCGTCTCCCCCGCGGAGGGTGGGGGGAACGCCCGCCAGGGACCCTCCCAGGCCCAGCACGGGAGGACTACAAGTCCCATCGGGCACCGCGGCAGCGCCAGGCCTACCTCCCCAGGCCGAGCCCCCCGCCGAACCCTCTGAGGCGGCGCCGGCCATGGGCGGAGGGGCCGCCGGTCGCCAGGTAAGCCTTGGCGGGGGAGGGAGGGAGAGAGGGAGGCCCGGCGCTTCGCCCTCCTTCCCTGCCTTGGTTTTCTTTTCTTTCTCTTTTTTTTTCCTGATCCGCTTTTGTGGTTTTTTTTTATTTTTTTACATTTATATCCCGCTTTATTTAAATATATAGAACTCCAGGCAAGGAACAGACTTTTAAGGCTTCTTTCTCCTCCTGTTTCTCCCCACACACAACAACAACAACAGCAACAACAACAACCCTGGGAGGTAGGCCGGGCCGAGAGAGGGGGGGGGGACTGGCCCGAAGTCATCCAGCTGCCTTTCATTCATTCCTAAAAGTAAAGAAAACGGATGAAAATCTTGTAGGGTGGTTGTGGGGAAATGAGAAGGGGGTGGATTCGGCATGCTCTCTGCCTGAAAATAGGTGGTAAAATAAACAATATTGGTGTGTGTGTGTGTGTGTATGTATAGCAGTATAGGCCACATACAGACACATATACATACATACATACATACATGCACATATATATGGATACATACACACACAATACAGTACGTGTGTGTACACACACACACACACACACACACACACACAGAGGAACATGCCTAATCCTCCTGCCTTCTCTTCTCCCCACAACTGCCACCTGTGAGGTTGGGTGGGCCAAGAGAGGGACTGGCTCAGTCACTTAGCGGACCAATTCGTTTGTTCATTCATTCATTCATTCATTCATTCATTCATTCATTCATTCCCTTTGCATTGCCGCCCATCTTAAAAACACAAATTCTGGGTGGCTGTTAGCCAAGAACAAAACAATGTATGCAGCCATAAAAACCAAAGAAAGAGGAAATCAGTCCTTCAGGTGAGATGGGTGATAGATTGGATTGGATTGGATTGGATTTGGATTTATTAGATTTATATGCCGCCCTTCTCCCAAGGACTCAGGGCGGCGTACAGCATTAAAAAACACATAGTACATAGTATCCATCCAAGTCCCAAGAAAACCTGGCAGCACCATTGCACTTTCCTGACGCCACCCCCACATCCTCATCCTGTTCTCAGCTCTCCCATCCCAATGTTTGGGGGAAGAAACGGGTTTTAAGGGTTCTCAAGTTTGAAGGCATACACACAGTCCTATCAGACCCTGGGGGGAGAGGGAATTCCATGGGGCAGGAGGGCTGGGCTGAGGGATAAAGAGTGACCCACTGTCCTTTCTAAGGAATTGTTTTCTTTTGCTATTTTGGGCAGATCTGATGCCTGCCTTCAGCCAGCGAATGCTTAGTGGCTACCTGAACTGGAAATACTCCTTTTACTAATTTGTGGTTTTTTGGGGGTGGGGGGTGGGGGCAATGTGTTGCATTTTTGATGAGAGTAGACTTTTCAAACTAAACCAGCTTTGTCTCAGAACAAATGGGATTAAGCAGTGGGCTCTTTCTACTCGGATTAATGAAAAGCTTTTTTAAAATATATCAAGCGGATGTTATTCCTGATATCAAAAGCCTTCTCTGGCTCTCTTGCATTTTGCCAGTTTATTTATTTATTTTTAAACTGAGATGGTTAGCAATTTCCAGGTCCTTGAGAATCTCTGTCTGCCTGTAACTCTGTCTGTCATCTATTCTATCATCTCTCTCTGATTCTCTTTCTATCATGTATCCATGTCTATCTATATCTATCTGTCTGTCTGGTTGGTCTCTATTATTTCTATTCTATTTATCCCTCTATATCTATCCACCTATTCTCTCTCTCTCTCTCTCTCTCTCTCTCTCTCTCTCTCTCTCTCTCTCTCTCTCTCTCTCTCTCATATCTATCCATCCATCCATCCATCTATCTTGTCTGCCTTTCTAATTTTTCTATCTATCTAATCTTTCTATCCATATAATAGATATACACATGAATATCTGTAACTGACTGGTTCCCATAGAAAAATAAGACTATCGGGAAGATCAGAATTTGATGGGGTGGGCAGCAGCTGTTGTTCTTGCAAAGTTTTATTATGGCTGAATTGGCTTCTTGAAGAGAAGGCAGATAGAGATCTAACCATCTTGCTAAAGTTTTGCCCATTTTCGTAGTGTATTCAATAAAGCATATTGACTGAGTTCATGTAACTCAACAAAACTATAACTAGACTTCCTTGATTTTGGCTTTCATGCTCCAGGAATCCAGTGAGAGGAGTTTCTCAACTTTGGCAACTTTAAGATGTGTGTTTGTGGTGATTCTCAAGTCATCTAGGTTCACTCAGAGGTGCTTTTTCCAAAAGGCAACTCGGCTTTTCCTCGTTTTTCCTTGAAGATGTATCACATCCAAAAAGGTTCTTCGGTTCTAACTTAGAACTTCTTGGATGAGAAGCGAAATGTCTTCAAGGAAAAACAAAAGGAAGTCCATTTGGCTTTTGAAAAAAAATAGCACCTTTGGGTTTAAGACGTGTAGACTTCAACTCCCAGAATTCCCCAGACACCTGAAGAATTCTGGGAGTTGAAGTCCACGTGTCTTAGAGTTGGCAAGTTTGGAGACACCTATCTTACACAATGGCCTACTTGGCAACTTTAAGACGTGTGGACTTCAACTCCAAGAATTCTTCAGGTGGCTGGGGGATTCTGGGAGTTGAAGTCCACACGTCTAAAAAGTCACTAAGCTTGGGAAACCCTGATTTAGAACAAGCTATGCTTTCTTGAAGAAGCTATGGTGGCTTGGGTGGCATAGTGTGCTAATTCAAAATATGATTTCTTCCAGTGTGATATGGCTGTAAATCTTTTGGATTTTTGAAGTACTTTGAAACCTTTTTTAAACCATTAAAAAAAACCACAACTAGCCAAAACATAACATTCGCCTGATGCATATCCATGATTTCAATTGCTTGGATTACTCCCTAGTTGGAAAGAATGAAATGTGAGAAAGAGTTAGATAAAATGAACACAAAGTGGAGCTTTAGGAAACCAAATTTCATTTTAATGTATGCCGGTTAGTGTACATTCAAAGTGACAGTAAAGTTATTTTAAGTTCTAAGGTTTTGCTTGTGATATGCAATCCATTCAAATAAGTGGGCTATTATCAAATGCCTTCAGGCCACCATTATTTAAGGACTGGAATACTCCATTCAGTTTTGGTCGTCATGATGTAAAAAAGATGTGGAGACCTTGGTAAGGCCACACTTGGAATATTGTGTCCAGTTTTGGTCACTGCATTACAAAAAAAAATCTTGAGACTCTGGAAAGAGTGCAGAGAAGAGCAAGAACGAGGATTAGGGGACTGGAGGCTAAAACATATGAAGAACGGTTGCAGGAACTGGGTATGTCTAGTTTAATGAAAAGAAGGACTAGGGGAGACATAATAGCAGTCTTCCAATATCTCAGGGGTTGCCCCAAAGAAGAGGGAGTCCAGCTATTCCCCAAAGCACCTGAGGGCAGCAGAAGAAGCAATGGGTGGAAACTAATCAAGGAGAGAAGCAACCTAGAACTAAGGAGAAATTTTCTGACAGTCAGGAGAATTAACCAGTGGAACTACTTGCCTCCAGAAGTTGTGAATGCTCCAACACAGGAGGTTTTTAAGAATATGTTAGGCAACCATTTGTCTGAAGTGGTGTAGGGTTTCCTGTCTAAGCAGGGGGTTGGACTAGAAGACCTCCAAGGTCCCTTCCAACTCTGTTATTCTATTCTATTCTATCTGGGTTTGTATAACTTTCCTAGAGAGGGAGTGTGTTAAGAGCCTGTTATTCAGCTCAAAGTAAGTTGTTTTGCCAGTATATAGCAGAGACAGGGATATATTGAGGATGTTACTAGCTAGGGCATTATATTTGGCAGATCCAGAAAAGGCGTGGTCTTTGCTGCTTTGGCACCTGCTTTGTGGGATAATCTTCCCCCAAATTACAGCTGGCCTCAGGTCTTTTGACTTTCCTAATGTAGGTTTCAGAAATCCATCACGCAGTTTGTGTCCAAAATATTTGTCTGCCTCTCGCAGAGTTTATTTGGCTTTTATATAGTTTTTACAAGCAAAGCACAGAGCAATAACACATTGCAATAACAGGTTCACTCCCCCAAATCTTCCCTAGAGAATCAAGAATACTATTCAGGCCAAGGTTAACTCATGCCTTTGCTCTGGTGAATTAATGAGCTAATAGATAACGGCTGTGCATCACCTTTCCTTTATTCCTGCATTTGGTTCTGCTAATTAGGTGAGTTTGTAGGTTTCCAAGATAAACAGCCACTGAGATCATGGTAATTTCTACGCATGTCTTTACCTAAGCCTTACCTCTCATTCCCACATCCTAAATTCCCTCAATACTGGTTGCGCAATCAGGCCTGGGGACATCAAAGGACTGGTGATTTTTTAGAGGTGGCTCCTGTAAGGTTAACATCTTCTCCTTTAATATTTCTTCTTTATAACTTTGTTAAAAGTTTATCATTTTAAAAATATTTTTAATAACAACAATACCCTTTAACACCATCAAACATCCCAAGTCCTCTGGAAGGACTCAATAAATGGACAGAAATGCTAAGTCTGATCTGAGCATCTGGCCAACCGTGTGACCAACTTTAATAATGAATATTATTTTACTATTTATTTACATAACTGTTTCTTATCCTTGTCGTGCACTGCACGAAGTCACTTGTTCATGAGATGGACAGCTGTATACATTGGACAGATAAATATTACCAATAGTGACCCCTTGGGCTTCCTCTCCTAGGAAGATATTAAGAGTGGTACAATAATGGAAAACGTATTTAGCTGCAGCTACCAGTGTGTTTCTTTACAGAAAATATCTTTACAGGAGTACAAATAGTCCTTCAGTTATGACCACAATTGAGCCCAAGCTTTATGTTGCTGAGTGAAACATGGGATAGGTGAGTTTGCCCCAGTTTATGACTTTCTCTAGCCACAGTTGTTAACTGAATCATTGCATTTGTTAAATTAGTAGCATGGTTGTTAAGTGAATCTTTGAATGGTCACTAAATGAATTGTTGTAAGTTGACTACCTGCATTCTGAAATCTGGCAAGCAGTTTCACTTATTTGTTAATCCTACTTTTGCCCCATTGCAATCCAAAGAATTCTCAGTGGCTTATAGTGTATATCTAAAGCAAAACGTAAAACTTCTACAATTAGATATTTAAGGAGAAGCTTCCTAACAGTGAGGACAATTAACAAATGGAGCAGCTTTCCCCCTGAAGTCATGGGCTCTCCAGCACTGGAGGTTTTTTAAGAAGAGATTGGATAGCCATTTGTCTGGCATGGGATAGGGTTTCATGCCTAAGCAGGGGGTTGGGCTAGAAGACCTCCAAGGTCCCTTCCAACACCTGGAGTCCTGCATCCAGTTTTGGTCACCACACTATAAAAAAGATGTTGAGACTGTAGAAAAAGTGCAGAGAAGAGCAACAAAAAAGGATGAGGGGACTGGAGGCTCAAACATATAAAGAATGGTTGCAGGAACTGGGCCTGGCTAATCTAGTGAAGAGAAGGACCAGGGGAGACAGGAGAGCAGGTTTCCAATATCTGAAGGGATGCCCCAGAGGGGAAGGGGTCAAGCTGTTCTCCAAGGCACCTGAAGGCCAGGCAGGGAATAAGGGATGGACACCCGACACTGGACAGACACTTAATCTGAAATAGTAATAGGTCCCCTGCTTGATCAGGGGGTTAGACTAGAAGACCTCCAAGGTCCTTTCCAACTCATTCATTCTATTCTGTTCTGTTCTATATTCTATTCCGTTCTGTTCTATTCTATTCTTCTTTCATTCTTTATTCCATTTCATTCCACTCCACTATTCTACTCTCTTCTCTCTTCTTCTTTATTCTCTTCTGTTCTTTCATTCTTTATTCTATTCTCTAGTCTATTCAATTCTATTCTATTCTCATTCTTAATTCTACTCTATACTCTACTGTACTCTAATATTCTGTTCTATTCTCCCCTCCCCTCCCCTCTCCTCCAGACAAGGTCACTGTTGTGTGGGTTCCCTGTCTCTCCCCCAAGAGGTGGATTAAAAGTAGTTTAAAAATAAAATGGGGAATCCGAGGAGAGCAGACATAACTACTTAATGAGATGGACTTATTAAAAGAAAAGCACAGGTGATGCTACGCAGGGGCTTAAATTACACTTGTGGATACCTCCAGGCCTGTTTATATAGCGAGATACTCTTTCTTTGCACCCAGGGAGTGGCCAGCCATGCCCTGGCACCAGGCTCCCTTGCTGGGGTGTCTAAAATGACAGTAAAAGTCCATCCCGTAATGTACACCCCCCCCCTTTTGCCGACCAATGAAAAGAATTAACTCTCCTTCGTTTCTCCCGCAAGCAATTAGCTGATGATTGAACTGCCCACCTTCATTCAACTCAGACACAACATCCTCCTATTATTCCAAGAAAGCAAGAGTCCAACAGCTTCCGTGGTTTTTTCCGACCGGCAGCCAGTTGGAAAGGCAGCCTGGAGCTTCCAGTTAATGGATTAGAATCCGTTTTGGGATGTGGGCCAGATGGCTTCGGCTTTCATAAGGCGAAGTGCTCTCTCTGGACAGCATTTTCTAAAACGTTTGTGGCAGGCTGGCACGGACGTTTTAGAAAATGCTGTCCAGAGAGAGCACTTCGCCTTCTCTTGGACGATAGCGCGGCCGTACTCCACAGATTATGTTTATTGGGTGCTGCAAAAATTTAAAAACCATATTCTTGCGCCGTCTGTTTCTAGAAGGGCTTTCAGGGTGGAAGCGAATCCTCTCTTTAACTTGCTGACTTCTCAGCGTTTGGTTATTTTATTTATTTATTTATTTATTTCTTAGATTTTTAGACCGCCCCTCTCCCAAAAAGGGACTCGGGGCGGTTATGGCAGCTCTCTAGATTCATTGAAGATAATGTGTACCCTGTTTCCCCCCAAAATAAGACCTCCCCAATCGGGCTTTTGAGCGCATGTGCTAAAATAAGCCCTCCCCGAAAATATTGCAACACAGCAGCATCCCTGAGGTGTCCACGCTCACCACCTCCTGCACCTCAAAAATAATAAGACCTCCCCGAAAACAAGGCCAAGCGCTTATTTTGAGGGTCAAAAAAAAATAAGACCCTGTCTTATTTTGGGGGAAAGACGTTATATGGCTGCCCAATTCACTCTCGTTAAGCTGTCTTCAGCTTACAGAAGGCAAAGTCCAGGAAAGCCTCCCATCCCTGGTGACAATGATCAAAGGAACCAGTTTATGGGCACCCTATCCCCCCGGGGTCCCCAGGCCCACCGGCAGAACCAGGTCT
The DNA here is from genome assembly GCF_964273705.1 of Natrix helvetica. Lineage (NCBI taxonomy): Eukaryota > Metazoa > Chordata > Lepidosauria > Squamata > Natricidae > Natrix > Natrix helvetica. Next base: position 176,392,670 of record NC_138549.1, read on the forward strand.
TTTGAAAGTGTGTCAAGGAGGGGCACGAGCTTGTCTCTGCAGGGATGATGTTCCACAGGGAGGGAGCCACCACGGAGGAGGCGCTTCTTGGAGTCACCAGATGGACCTCCTGAGCAGAGTGGGGACTTGTAATATCCCCAGTCTGGTAGATGCAACTGGGAAAAGATGGTCCTTCCAATAACAGGAGGCAGCCACCTTGGAGAAGGCCCTTCTTCTTGGCCTCACCAGATAGACATCCTTAAGAGAGGGGACCCATAACTGTTCTGACCTAGCTCCCCAAACACGACAAACCCTTTGTAGTTGAATCAATGGTTCCTTGATTAGGAGCGCCGGCAATCCCGGCAAAACGTTTCTCTCTCACTGCGGGGCTGGCAAGTCCATCTGGCATGGAGATGAATAGTTGTCGGCCACACCTATTCATCTCCGCCCCCTGCCTTGTATCCCCAGAGCTAGGGAGGGGCTTCGCTAGCAGCTGTGGCTCTTCCGTCCCAAGGACCGGCCCATAGATTTCCACTGCTCGCCTCTCCTCTCCTCTGCCTTCTGCACATCTGTGTGTCAGGCACTTGACCCAGCTGTTCCTCCTCTTCCTCGTCAGCCACCTCTAGACCTGAAGGTTGTTGACTCTCCATCTGAGGGCTGACAGACGGCCAGGCTCCCCCCCCCTCTGCCAGCTCCATTCCCTCTTCCCCCTCGGAGCTCCCAGGTTGCCCTGATGCCGACCCTGATTCCCACACTTCCTCCTCCTCTGATTCGGCTGCTGCAGGGACTAGAGGCCGACAGGCCACAACTATAACATCTCCTTCCTTCCCACTCTGGTGGGCCTGGTTGATGTTATTGGGGAAAGACGGCCCTTCAAATAACAGGGAGGGAGCCACCACGGAGAAGGCCCTTCTCTTTGGTCCCATCAAATGGACCTCTGTAAGAGGTCCATAACATCCCCCTCCTCTCCACTCTGGTAGGCCTGGTAGATGTAATGGGGAAAGGATGGTCCTTCAAGTAACCTTCCCCCGGGCCAGGGGGGGGGGGCTTGGAAGGTGACAACCAGCACCTTGAATTGGCCCCCAAAGCAAATCGGCAGCCAATGCAGCTCCCGCAAGAGAGAGGACACCCGGACGCAGGTCTCGACTTGGCACATTTTCAACCCATTGAAGCCTCCAGATGCTTCCCAAGGGCAGCCCCAGGTAGAGCGCATTGCGGTAGTCAAGATGAGGACACGGGTGAGGCATCTGCCGTCACTTCCGTTCCTGCCCCTTTATGGGAATTATGAAACCCAAAGTCGTAAACATTTCTGGAGGACAGGAGATTGCAGAGCGCTAAGGTGTAGAGGAGGGACCCGGTGGCTCCAGTGGCTAAGACGCTGAGCTGGTCGATCAGAAAGGTCGGCAGTTCGAATCCCTAGTGCCCCGTAATGGAGTGAGCTCCCGTTCCTTGTCCCAGCTTCTGCCAACCTAGCAGTTCGAAAGCACATAAACAAAATGCAAGCAGAAAAATAGGGACCAACTTTTGGTGGGAAGGGAACAGCGTTCCGTGCGCCTTCGGCGTTGAGTCATGCCGGCCACATGACCACGGAGACGTCTTCGGACAGCACTTGCTGTCTTTGGCTTTGAAACAGAGAGGAGCACCGCCCCCTAGAGTCGGGAACGACTAACCCGTATGTCAGTGGTGGGTTCTGGCTGGTAGAGCCGTACCCGTAGTAGCTGGGAGCAGCAGCCACCGTACCAGTACAGTGGCTCGTTTAGCCCACCCACCTGCCCGTGTTCCATAGCTGTTTATAACGTGACCGGCCAATTGCACACGTGTGCACAGCGTGTGGCGCTTGCATGACCTCTGCCGAGCAGCTGGCTGTCGCAGGCCAACTAGGACGCCCGGCCCCGTGCGCGTCGTACCGGTTGCGATGGGATCCGGAACTCACCACCGACGCATGTGCGAGGGGAACCTTTCCCTTCAGGTGTACAAATTTCCCACATGCCCAAGGACGAAGGTGCGTCAAGAATTGGCCAGCATCGTGGTAGTCGTGTCTGACTCACTTTCGCTGACTTAAGAAACCAAAAATAGGTGCGGTTTGGGCCAGAAATGAGTGCAGGCTGGAAGTAGAGAAAGATTGTATCCTGGGAGGACATCAGAATAGCACAACGGTTGGCTTTGCAGCCAAGAAAACTACAGGGGACGGGACCAGGTTCACCCAGATGGACGTCCGCTCCAAGGCAAGCTCCATCTTCAATCAAAACACTGCTCCATTTTAACCCTTTCCCCTTGAAGGACATGTGGAGTCTGTAATAGGCCACAAAGGCCCCCTGGTCTTTCCGTTTCATCCCAGGCGGAGGAGAAGAGTAGGAAGGACGTCCAAGCGGGGATCAGGAGCCCCGCCAATCCAGTTTTCACCAGAGTAAGGAGGTTTGCGCTGCAAAGGGAGGCCAGGGTAAAATCCTGGTGGGCCCTGCCCTAAATTAAGCATTGCCGGTGACCCGATGGTAAAACGGTGGCTCCACACTTTCAGAGGAGGGCCGGCATGGGCGTCAGTGCAGCTCCTCTGGCAACAGCAGCCTTTGCCAGCCTATAGATACAGATTAGATACAGATACAGAATAACAGAGTCGGAAGGGACCTTGTAGGTCAGCTAGTCCAACCCCCCTCCCGAGCAGGAGACCCTACACTGTTTCTGACCGATGGAAGTCCAGTCTCTTCTTGAAAGTTTCATAAGTGATGGAGCACCCACAACTTCTTGTGGCAAGCTGTTCCACTGGTTAATAGTCCTCACTGTCAGGAAATTTCTCCTTGTTTCCAGGTTGAATCTCTCCTTGGTCAGTTTCCATCCATTCTTCCTTGTCTGGCCTTCAGGGGCTTTGGAGAATAGCTTGACCCCCTTCTCTCTGTGGGAGCCCCACAAATATTGGAAGACTGCTATGCTCTCTCCCCTGGTCCTTCTCTTCCCTAGACCAGCCAGGCCCAGTTCCTGCAACCGTTCATCGTATGTCTTAGCTTCCAGTCCCCTCATCATCCTGGTTGCTCTTCTCTGCACTCTTTCTCAACCTCTTTTTTATAGTGTTTTTTATAGCCCAGTGATGGCAAACCTTTTTTGGGTCACGTGCCATAAGTGGGGGGAGCGCAGGGGGGTCGTGTGCAAGCGTGCCGCACCCACAATGCAATGTGTGACCCCCCACTACAGGTGCTCCCCCCATTTTTACATGCTTTTTTCGCCCTCCCCAGGCTCCAGAGGCTTTATAGGAGCCTGGGGAGGGCAAAAACAGCCTCCCCCGCCTCCCCCCCCCCCCCGGATGCCCTCCGGAGGCTTCAGGGAAACCTCTGGACAGTCCCTGAAGCCTTCGGAGCGCTCAAAACGACTTCCGGTTTGCTCAGGGAGTCGTTTTGAGCGCTCCGAAGGCGTCAGGGAAGCTCATGAAGCCTCTGGAGGGCTTCCCGGGGCGGGGGAGGCTCTTTTCGCCCTCCCCAGGCTCCTATAAAGCCGCTGGAGCCTGGGGAGGGCAAAAAATGGCTTTAAAAAAGGCTGAACTCAGCTGACAGGGCAACGTCCCGCGTGCCCTGACAAATGGCTCCGCGTGCCACCTGTGGCATGCGTGCCATGGGTTCGCCATCACTGTTGTAGCCTGTTCTAAGCTGTTCCATTGTGGGAGGTGTGAATCTGGAGCCAGGTTTAATAGCAGTAGCTCTTGGACTTATTTTCCGCTTTACAGGTAATCCTCGAGGTACGACCGTAATTGAGCCCAAAGTTTGTGTTGCTAAGTAGAACAGAATTAGTTAAGTGACTTTTGTTCCATTTTACCACTTGTTTTTTTGCCACAGTTGTTCAGCGAATCACTGCAGTTATTAAGATAGTAACACGGTTGTTAAGTGAATCTGGCTTCCCCATTGACATAGAAGGTCGCGAAAGGGGATCCCATGACCGCGGGACACTGCGACCGTCATAAATATGAACCAGTTGCCAAGCGTCTGAAATTTAATCGCATGTCCCCGGGGATGTTGCAACGGTCATAAGTGTGAAGAACGATCATAACTTTTTTTAGTGCTGTCGTAACTTTGAACTGTCGCTAAATGACCTGTTGTAAGTCAAGGACTACCTGTATAGCACTCACCGGTCGGTTGACAGTGTCAGCATTATTTCCCTCTTGCCCCCAACAATCCGAGTCCTTATTTTACTGACCTTGGAAAGGGTTGAATCAACCTGGAGCCAGTCAGGATCGAACTCCTGGCAGGAGCGGTGACGATTTGCCATGGCCAATTCGGTAGGGAAGTTGGGGAGTTGAAGACCACAAATCTTAAAGTTGCCAAGGTTGGACACCCCTGATCAAGGATGTTAAATGTTAATATTACTATTAGTCCTCTCATCGTTTTTATCACCCGTCTCCTCTCACTTATGACCACAGGACTGTAACTTTGTGGCTTGTATCCTTGCGATTTATATTGATATTGATTATTTTCTGATTGCTTATTTGTACCCTATGACGATCATTAAGTGTTATACCTTATGATTCATATGATGAATGTATCTTGTCTTTTTATGTACACTGAGAGCATCTGCACCAAAGACAAATTCCTTGTGTCCAATCACACTTGGCCAATAAAGAATTCTCTTCCCTTCCCTTCCCTATTTCCCTTCCCTATCCTATCCTATCCTCATTCCATTATTATCTTCTCTTCTCCTTTCCTCTCCTCTCCCCTTCCATTCCATATATTCTATTCTATTCTAATTCCACTATTCTATTCTATGATATGCCATGCCATATTTTCTACTCTACCCTACCCTACCCTACCCTACCCTACTTCACTCTACTCTACTACTCTCCTCTCCTCCTAGGATTGGAACTTCTGCTTGCTGTAGTAACCATTGTGGTGTCTTACCCTTACATTTTGTTCTTGTACTACATTCCTTCTAGGATTAGAAGAATCCTTGGTCTCCGTGATTCCGTCATCCATTCATTTGGCCCCCGTGCTAATCCGTGGTCATGTTGAAGTTAAAGTGCTCAGAGTCGGTCAGGGTTGTCGTACGATGCCGGCCCATGAACAGCAAAGAGAAAGTGGCCTCCTATGAACAGGTGGTGGAAGTGGACGTGAAATTGGGGCAGGTCTCTGTGAAGAACCCCAAGGGAACATCTCATGAGCTTCCAAAGACCTTCACCTTCGACGCCGTTTATGACTGGAGCTCCAAACAGTTTGAGCTTTACGATGAGACTTTCCGGCCGTTGGTGGACTCGGTCCTCCAGGGGTTTAACGGGACCATTTTCGCTTACGGGCAAACCGGGACGGGGAAAACGTACACCATGGAAGGTGTGCGTGGAGACGTTGAGAAACGAGGGGTCATCCCCAACTCCTTCGACCACATCTTCACCCACATTTCCCGCTCTCAGAACCAGCAGTATCTGGTGAGGGCCTCCTACTTGGAGATCTACCAAGAAGAAATCAGAGACTTGCTCTCCAAGGACCAATCCAAGAGGCTGGAGCTGAAGGAGAGGCCCGACACGGGGATCTACGTCAAAGACCTCTCCTCCTTTGTCACCAAAAGCGTGAAGGAAATCGAACACGTCATGAATGTCGGGAACCAGAACCGTTCGGTGGGCGCGACCAACATGAACGAGCACAGTTCACGCTCCCACGCCATTTTTGTCATCACCATCGAATGCAGCGAGGTTGGGCTGGACGGGGAGAACCACATACGGGTCGGGAAGTTGAACCTGGTGGACCTCGCGGGCAGCGAGCGCCAGTCCAAGACCGGCGCCCAGGGGGAGAGGTTGAAAGAAGCCACTAAGATCAACCTCTCCCTCTCTGCCCTGGGCAACGTCATCTCTGCCCTTGTGGATGGCAAAAGCACCCACATCCCCTATAGGGACTCCAAGCTGACCCGGCTGCTCCAGGATTCCTTGGGGGGCAACGCCAAGACCGTGATGGTCGCCAACATCGGCCCCGCCTCCTACAACGTGGAGGAGACCTTGACCACTTTGAGATACGCCAACCGTGCCAAGAACATCAAGAACAAGCCAAGGGTCAACGAAGACCCCAAAGACGCTCTCCTGCGGGAATTCCAGGAAGAGATTGCCCGCTTGAAGGCTCAGCTGGAGAAAAGGTCCATCGTCAAGAGGAAGAAGAAGGAGAGGAGGAGAGATGGCGGCATGGGCGAGGAGGAGGAGGAAGAGGAGGAGGAAGAGGAAGAGGAGGAGGAAGGGGAGGAGGAGGAAGGGGCGGACAAAGACGACTACTGGAAAGAGCAGCAGGAGAAGCTGGAAATCGAGAAGAAGGCCATCCTGGAGGACCACAGCTTGGTTGCCGAGGAGAAGATGAGGCTCCTGAAGGAGAAGGAGAAGAAGATGGAAGACCTCAAACGGGAGAAGGAGGCAGCTGAGAAGCTGGGTGCCAAAATCAAGGTGAGACGCCTTTTCTACTAAACGATGCATTTGCGCTGGTCATTAATCAGCAGAACATGTCCAGGTAATCCTCAGAGCGGTGCGGTGGCTTAGAGATGGAGCTCTGCCCTCCCAATCAGGAGGCTGTGAGTTTGATCCTAGGTAGCGGCAGATATTTCTCTCTCTCTCTCTCTCTGAGCACGATGAGTAATTACCTGCTTGCATTATTGTAATTTATTAATTTTGATTAATATTAATAGTATGTATTAATATTACGAGGGGGAAAGTCATTATGAGCAGAGCTGGCTGGGGAATTCTAGGAATTGAAGTCCACGTCTTAAAGTTCCCAAGTTTGGACACCCCTGCTTTATATGGATATTGAATCTCTTGCTCTTTCTATTATGATATATAAATAGAAAGAGCAAGATAGTCAATATACACATAAAGAGTGTGTTGTCCGGTTACAATAAATAAATACATGGTTAAAAAAAAGTAACTATACGCTGCGAACTCTGCATTGGCAACAGGAAGGGCATCCGGCCAGTAAATACTCAGCTTCAGTTGCCCCGACTCCACCCCACTGTAAGGAATTACAGGGTCATTAAAAGACTAAAAAAAATTAAAAAATGTACAGGTAATCCTCAACTTAAAACCACAATTGAGCCCAACATTTATGTTGCTGAGACATTTGTTGAGTTTTGCCCCGTTTTGCGACTTTCCTTGCCACATTTGTCAAGTGATCCATTGCAGTCATTCAAGGAGTCACACGGTTGTTAAGTGAATCTGGCTTCCCTTCTTGACTTTGCTTGTCGAATGGTCGCCAAAGTGGATCGCATGACCCCGGGGACACGGCGACCGTCATAAATACAAGTCAGTTGCCAAGCATCTGAATTTGGATACACATGACCCTGGGGATACTGCAACGGTCGTAAGTGTGAAAAATGGCCCTAACTCACTTTTTTCAGGGACGTTGTAACTGGACGGTCACTAAGTGAACTGTTATAAGTGGAGGGCTACCTGTACTTTTGTGTGTATTCAGAAAATTCAGACTAGGATACGCATATGCAGCGTGAGATATGCAGAAGCAAAGGTGAAAATTATTCTTACTATATTGAGAGTTTTATTACCCGTCCATCAAAACGTTGCATCTGCAAAATAATGATGATAATAACAACCACCCCCACAACAACTGGCTTATTTATCTATGTGTTGTCATCGTGGGGTGGGTGGGTGGCTGGGCACTTCTGATTATTTTTGTTTTTATTTTTTTCCTATTCTTTGTTTTTTATTGTTTGTAAGCCGCCTAGAGTCGCTTTGAGCGAGTAAGCGACTGTATAAACATTCTAAATTCATAAATAAAATAACCTGAATGCAGCGAAGGGCAAGTTATTTCTAGCAAATATCATAATTTATCGTTAATCGGTAGTGGAACTCCATGTGTCCAGCTTAGCGTTATCGGTTGAATCTGATTTCTCGCTTTGGCAAATTGCAGCCAGATGTACACTGCATGAAGAATATATATATATATATATACACACTCCTGAACCTTGTGGACAGCCTTCCCAGAAGAGCTGAAGCTGTTATAGCTGCCAAGGGTGGACCGACGTCCTATGGAACCCTATGGATTAGGAATGGGATGTCACTACCCCATACATCCCTGCGACCAATTCGCTCTCACAGAGAGGGGCTCCTCCGGGTGCCATCCACCGGACAATGCCGGCGGGCGGCGCCCAGGAGTAAGTCCTTCTCTGTGATGGGCCCGACCCTATGGAATGACCTCCCCCCCGATATTAGAACAACTACCGATCTCCGCTCCTTCCGCAAGAAATTAAAGACCCACCTGTTCCATTTAGCCGGCCTGGCCTAACCATAATTTTAATTTCCAACACTTCTGGCCGGTATTTTAATCTCTGGGGATAGATTTTTTAGATTGCTTTTAATTTTTGTTTTAGAACGGTTTTATATTGTTTTGTTTTTATGGGTATCCGATATTGTATTTTGTATGTGGTTTTTAGCTGTTTTGTACACCGCCCCGAGTCCCTTCGGGGAGAGGGAGCGGTTTATAAATGTAATGAATAAATAAATAAATAAATAAATAAATAAACTTACAGTCAGTTCATATGCGAGGAAAGGCAGGTGAGCGAATACTTTTGGCAATATAGTGTATTTTCTTTAAACTCTTAAGTTAACTGGAATGACAGTTGTCAGGCAAGGTTGGCATCCTCAGTCTTCTAATTTTATGAGATTTCTTCCCCGGCGCCCCTTATTCATTTATTTTTACTTTTAAGGCAATGGAGAGCAAGCTCCTTGTTGGTGGAAAGAACATTGTGGACCACACCAACGAGCAGCAGAAAATCCTGGAACAGAAACGGCAGGAGATTGCTGAGCAGGTGAGATAAGGACAGGACTGCTCCTTCTCCCATCTCTTTATTGTGCTCTTCGCCTGCAAAGGCCAACAGAACCTCTTCCCCACTCCTGGACAAAGGGCCCCGAGAACATTTCCCAAGCAAACTTCAACATTGGGCGCTATCTAATAAAATGAAATTCAAGGGTGAAAAGAGTAAGGTTCTACATTTAGGCAAGAAAAACGAAATGCACAGGTACAGTATAGGTGGTGCCTTGTTCAACAGTAGTAACTGTGAGAGGGATCTTGGAGTCCTAGTGGACAACCATTTAAATAGGAGCCAGCCGTGTGCAGCAGCTGCCAAAAAAGCCAACACAGTTCTAGGCTGCATCAACAGAGGGAGAGAATCAAGATCACGTGAAGTGTTGATACCACTTTATAAGGCCTTGGTAAGGCCACACTTGGGATATTTGCATTCAGTGTTGGTCGCCACGATGTAAAAAAGATGTGGAGACTCTGGAAAGAGTGCAGAGAAGAGCAACCAAGAGGATTAGGGGACTGGAGACTAAAACATATGAAGAACGGTTGCAGGAACTGGGTATGTCTAGTTTAATAGAAAGAAGGACTAGGGGAGACATGATAGCAGTGTTCCAATATCTCAGAGGATGCCACAAAGGAGAGGGAGTCCACCTATTCTCCAAAGAACCTGAGGGTAGGACAAGGTAGGACAAGAATCAAGGAGAGAAGCAACTTACAATTAAGGAGATAGCTTCCTGATAGTGAGAACAATTAGTGGAAGAACTTACCTCCAGAAGTTGTGAATACCCCAACATTGGAAGTCTTTAAGAAGTGGTTGGATAATTCTTTGTCTGAAATGGTCTGAAATGGTGTAAGGTTTCCTGCCTAGGCAGGGGGTTGGACTAGAAGACCTTCAAGATCATTTCCAACTCTGTTATTTTATTCTATTCTATTCTATTCTTTCACAAGCGTGAAAAATACAGCGGTTCTCACTTTACATAATTGAGCCAGAAATTACAGTTGTAAGTTATTGTGGCCGTTAAAGAGATCCCCATGGGACCCCAGCTGATTTTATGGCCTTTTTTGGGGGTGGTTAAATGAACACCGTGGTCATTAAGGGAATACGGCGGTCATTTTAAGCGAACCCCATTATACCCAGGGGGCATTTTTTGGTTGAAAACTGGAAGGGAACACCGGTTTCCAGCAAAAACCTTCATAAATCGCAGTCACTTGAAGCAGCTACTCGTTTTCGCTTCCTTCCAATTTTTCCATCTGATTTAAAATTGCTCTACTGTATAATCCAGGGATGTCAAACTCAAGGCCCACAGGGTGGATCCGCGTGGCCCGCCTGGAAATATCAAAAGACCGGCCTATAGTGCCTCTGCTGGCCATAAGGGGGGGCACGCGCAGTCTCCCTGCGGCCTGTTTTTGGCTGGCAGAGTGCTGCAGGAGGCTATGGGGGCCGAAAATGGGCTGTGGGGGGCGGGTCCCCATTTTGACCGGCAAAGTGTTGCAGGAGGCCATCCAGGCTAAAAATGGAGCATGGGGGCCTCACACAGCATCCCCAACACCCCATTTTGGCCGGCAGGATGCTGCAGGAGGTGTCCATCCCATCTCCATCTCCTTCCGGCCTGCAGAGGAGAACAACACTGCTGATCCGGCCCTCAAAGTGATCCAGTTTGACACCCCTGGTATCACCAGTCACTGTCTTTTGATAATCAGTTGTGTTTTAAAAAAAAAAAAGTTAGGACAGGGGCATCCAAACTTGGGAACTTTAAGATTTGTGGGCTTCAACTCCCAGAATTCCCCAGCCAGCTGGCTGGGGAATTCTGGGAGTTGAAGTCCACAAATCTTAAAAGTTCCCAAGTTTGGACGCCCCTGAGTTAGGACGTGAGAGCCAATTATACTAAACTTATTCTTAAGTTTTTATGGACTCCATAACTGTAATTCATTGATATTTACTTTGGAATAAAGAGGCTGTAAGTCTCCGCTTAGGAAATGAGTTAGTTCTTGCGCCAAGCTGAGTGTCCCCTCTGAATGGTTCTCTTAACAAGAGCAGAAATGTAAAGATTGGTGAATTGGAAAGCTTTAAAGGAATGTATGTTGTGTCCCACAGAAACGACGGGAACGGGAAATCCAACAGCAGATGGAAAGTCGGGATGAAGAGACCTTGGAGCTGAAGGAGACCTATAGCTCCTTACAGCAGGAAGTGGACATCAAAACTAAGAAACTGAAAAAGGTGACACGAATAAAAGAGAATATTTGTACAGGAGGTGGAGAAGGGGGAGAAGGAGGGATACACGTTAGAGTCCTTGATGCTCTCTGAGCTTGTTTTCTTGTGGAAGTTCCATTACCTAACTAGGTTACACCATCAGTGACAGAGAGTGTGGGGTTTACATACAATCTTACCCCACTCTTTTCCACCACTGATGATGTTCTCTAGTTTGACAGAACACCAAGGACCCCTGAAAAAGGTGCATTTTTAAGAGGAACAGGCTTTTCTGGGTGTTTTTTTTCTTGGAAGACGTTTCGCTTCTCCTCCCAGAAGCTTCTTCAGCTCTGACTGGTTGGTGGGGAAGGGAAGGATTTATAATCCTTGTAGACAGCTGGTCATTTGCATCCTTTGAGAGGGTCGTTGAGGCCACTTGGAGGTTTCTCTGTGTCCTCAGGGTCACCCGAGTGGTGCAAATGGTTCCTGCATTCTGCAATTTCCCCCCTGGAAATCCATTCCTCCTCCCACACCTTTCCAAAGGGTCTTCATCCCAAATTGTACAGCTAAAAGTCTATTCTCAGTCATCCATGGTTGTCCCAAAGGTGCTTTTTCAGGAGGCAAGTGGACTTTCTTTTGAAGACATTTTGCTTCTCCTCCGGGAAGCTTCTTCAGCTCTGACTGGATGGTGGGGAGTGGAAGGATTTATATTCCTTGCAGACAGCTGGACATTTGCATCCTTTTGTAGAGCCATTGAGGTCACTTGGAGGTTCATCTCTGTCCTCAGGGTCACCTGAGTGGTGCAAATGGGGCGGAGCCTTCTTGGAACTGTTTTATAGATTGGAGATAGGTGATAGCTACAGCACTTAGACTTATATACCGCTTCACAGTGCTTTTATAGCCCTCTCTAAGCGGTTTACAAAGTCAGCCTCTTACCCCCAACAATTGGGGTCCTCGTTTTACCGACCTCGGAAGGACGGAAGGCTGAGTCAACCATGAGCCAGTGAGAATCGAACTTCTGGCAGCTGGCAGAGTCCGTCCGCAATGCTGCACATAGAGACTCATTTGTGCAAAGTTAGCTTGTCCCTGTCTCACTGTACGGCTGTATTCCTGTCTCCCAGCTGTTTTCGAAGCTGCAAGCTGTGAAGGCCGAAATCCACGACCTGCAGGAGGAGCACATCAAAGAGAGACAAGAACTGGAACAAACCCAGAACGAGCTGACCCGGGAGCTCAAGCTGAAGTAGGTTCCAACTAACCATGTATTACTGTTTAAGGTATAGAACAGAGGTGGGGGACTATGGCCCCTTTATGACTTGTGGACTTCAACTCCCAGAATTCTGGAAATTGAAGTCCACAGGTCATAAAGTGGTCACAGTTACCATGGTTGGCTCAGGAATTCTGGGAGTTGAAATCCACAAGTCATAAAGGGGCCATAGCCAGCATGGCTGCCTCAGGAATTCTGGGAATTGAAGTCCCTAACTCATAAAGAGGCCATAGTTACCATGTCTGGCTCAGGAATTCTGGGAGTTGGAGTCCACAAGTCATAAAGGGGCCATAGATGGAGTCCAGTAAGGAAAAGATCTCCTGGATTCCTACCAGGCCTCTGGGTCTCACTTTGTCCTTTGCTGATCTCCCACAGGCACCTGATCATCGAAAACTTCATCCCTTTGGAAGAGAAGAACAAGATCATGAATCGATCCTTCTTTGACGAGGAGGAAGACCAGTGGAAGCTTCACCCCATCACTCGGCTGGAGTGAGTCACCTTTCCCTTTTTGAGGGTTGAGGGGCAACTCCAGAGTTACGTACAGGTAGTCCTCGACTTAACCACAGTTCGCTTAGTGACCGTCCAAAATTACCATAGCACTGAAAAAAGTAACCTATGGCCGTTTTTCACACTTACGACCGTTGGAGCATCCCCAAGGTCACGTGATCGAAATTCAGACTCTTGGCTGAATACTCACATGTATGACGGTCGCTGTTTCCCAGGATCACGTGATCCCCTTTTGCGCCCTCCTGACGAGCAAAGTCAAAATTCAGTCGCTCGGCAGCTGACTCGCATTTATGACGGTTGCAGTGTCTGGGGGAGTCACGTGACCCCTTTTTGCGACCTTCTGACCAGCAAAGTCAACAAGAAAAGCAGATTCACTTAACAACCATGTTGCTATCTTAGCAACTGCAGGGATTCCCTTCGCGGGTGGCGAGAAAAGTCATAAAATGGGGCCAAACTCACTTAACAAATGTCTCACTCAGCAACATAAATGTGTTGGACTCCATTGTTATAAGGCGAGGACTACCTGTAATTTGTCGTGTCTGTCTGATTCAATGCTAAAGACTCGAGTTAATGACAGAATGGGACATCCACGCACAGGGTTTGCTGTCCCAACTCTCCAAATTGATGCTCTCGAAGTCCTTAAATTACAGCAGTTCACTTAGTGACCGTTCAGTTACAACGGAAAAAGTGACTTATGACCATTTTTCACACTTAACGACCATTTTGCATTCAGTTTTGGTCGCCACGATGTAGAAAAGATGCTGAGACTCTAGAAAGAGTGCAGAGAAGAGCAACAAAGATGATTAGGGGACTGGAGGCTGAAACATATGAAGAACGGTTGCAGGAACTGGGTATGTTTAGCTTAAGAGAAAGAAGGACTAGGGGAGACAGGATAGCATTGTTCCAATATCTCAGGGGTTGCCACAAAGAAGAGGGAGTCAAGCTATTCTCCAAGGCACCTGAGGGTAGAACAAGAAGCAATGGGTGGAAACTAATCAAGGAGAGAAGCAACTTAGAACTGAGGAGAAATTTCCTGACAGTTAGGACAATTAATCAGTGGGACAGAATTTGCCTCCAGAAGTTGTGAATGCCCCAACACTGGAAGTCTTTAAGAAGATGTTGGATAACCATTTGTCTGAAACAGTATAGGGTTTCCTGCCTAGGCAGGGGGTTGGACTAGAAGACCTCCAAGGTCCCTTCCAACTCTGCTATTGTATTGTATTGTATTGCAGCATCCCACGGTCACATGATTAAAATCCAGACATTTGCCAACTGACTCCTATTTACGGCGGTTGTAATGTCCTGGGGGTACCGTAATCCCCTTTTGCGACCTTCTGACCACCAAAATCAATGGGGAGGAACCAGATTCATTTAACAACTGTATTACTTCACATCTGCAGTGTTTCGCTTAACAACTGTGCCAAGAAAGGTTGTAAAATGAGGGAGGGGGGAACCTCACTTAACTTGTTTTGCTTAGCAACGGGAATTTTGAGCTCCATTGTGATGATAAGCCGAGGACTACCTACCTATATTATAGCTTGCAGCTCTGATCTCCACGTTTGAGAGATGATGTTCCTTGTCTGAGTCTCTGCCTTTGAGAGCCAGCAAGGTGATTTTAAATAATAGAGCCTGCCCAACATGATCCGAACTCGGATGCAAATCGGATTCTCCAGGGGTCCAGCCTGATTTTACCATCTGTTTTGTGGCAGTTATTAAGCAAATGTTGTGGTGTCAAACTGAATACTGCTGTTGTGGCACACTGGCGGCAGAGAGGAGGTTGGGGAGGAGCATGAGCCTCTGGAGTCTGGGGAAGGCTCTGTGTCAGAGGCAGAGAAGGGGCCAGGGCCGTCTGACAGTTATCAGCTGCCTTTGGAGTCAGACATCAGTGGGGCAGACAAACAGCTGGAGTCTGTTCCCAGTGAGCGCATGCGCAGAGTTGCCAGACGAAGGGAACAGCTAAGGAACAAGGGCTGACTCGGGAGTAAGGCCACAGATGGACGGTGAATCCCCCCCCCCCCAGAGGAAATAAAAAGAGGAGCGAAAGGGGAGTGGAGTTTGCAGGAGGCCATTAGTTCATTCCTGCATTCTTGCCAAGTATTGGGGCGTCTGAAAGATATCGGCCTGGCCGCTCTCCAAGCCTGAGAAAGGTGGGGAATTGGGAACTCTCTTGAAAGACTGTGGGAGAGGAAAGACCTTGCTGGAGAGGAATTCACTGTCAATGAAATAAAAGGGGTTTTATTGGGACGAGGACTCAGCTTCGTGCTGCTGGGGACAGTCAGAACAACTGCAGCTTCTGGATGTGAACTTTTTTTTCTTAGTGGCTCAGATGGGGCTATTCTTTTTCCTTCTGCCGTTAGTCTGCTGATCACACCCGAGGCCTAACAAGACACTTAAAAAGAAAAAGGACATAAAACTACAGAGGTGGTAGTTACAGGTAGTCCTCGACTTGCGACCGCAGCTGAGCCAAAATTCCTGTTGCTAAGCCAGACCATTAAATGAGGTTTTGCCTCATTTTAGGACATTTCTTGCCACAATTATTAAGCAAATCCCTGCAGCTGTTAACTTAGTCACTCGGTTGTTAAGTGAGTCTGGTTTCCACCATTGACTTTGCTGGTCAAAAGGTCGCAAAGGGGAATCATGTGATCCCAGGACACTGCGGCCGTCATAAATATTGAACCGGTTGCCAAGCGCCTGAATTTTGATCCCGTGACTGTGGGATTACGGCAACGGTTAAGTGTGAAAAATGGCCATAGGTCACTTTTTTCCCCAGTGCCATTGCAACTTCGAATGGCCACCAAATGAATGGTTGTAAGTCGAGGACTACCTACACAGAAATGGGGACAATGAGAAGTGGAGCGAATGGAACAGAGTAACAGAGCTGGAAGGGACCTTGGAGGTCTTCTAGTCCAGCCCCCTACTCAGGCAGGAGACCCTTACAGAATAACACAGTGGGAAGGGACCTTGGAGGTCTTCTAATCCAGCCCCCTGCTCAGGCAGGAGACCCTTACAGAATAACACAGTGGGAAGGGACCTTGAAGGTCTTCTAATCCAGCCCCCTCCTCAGGCAGGAGACCCTTACAGAATTACAGAGAGGGAAGGGACCTTGGAGGTCTTCTAGTCCAACCAACTGCTCAGGCATTAGACCCTTACAGAATTACAGAGAGGGAAGGGACCTTGGAGGTCTTCTAGTCCAACCAACTGCTCAGGCATTAGACCCTTACAGAATAACACAGTGGGAAGGGACCTTGGAGGTCTTCTAGTCCAGCCCCCTGCTCAGGCAGGAGACCCTTACAGAATTACAGAGAGGGAAGGGACCTTGGAGGTCTTCTAGTCCAACCAACTGCTCAGGCATTAGACCCTTACAGAATTACAGAGAGGGAAGGGACCTTGGAGGTCTTCTAGTCCAGTCCCCTGCTCAGGCAGGAAACCCTCGACCATTTCAGACAAATGATTGCCTTCATAGTGGTCAGAGAGGCTCCCTTAATCTGTGTGTGTGTGTGTGTCTGTCTATCTTAGTCTCTGTTTCTGAGTGGTTGTTGTGTATTTGACCCGCTGTTCCCTTCCCCAATCCAGGAACCAGCAGATGATGAGAAGGCCGGTGTCTGCCGTGGGGTATAAGAGACCCCTGAGTCAGCACGCAAGGATGTCCATGATGGTCCGTCCAGAAGCTCGGTACAGGGTGAGCTCAGGCTAATATTTTTTGTGGGGGTGGGGTGGGGTGGGGAGATCTGAAATAAAAAGAAGCAGTGCAAAATAAGTACCAGGAGGTACTCTGCTTACGAAAGTTCATTTAGTGACCGTTCTGAGTGACGACATCACTGAGAAAAAGTGACTTCGGATTTCCTTTCCCTTTCCCTTTCCCTTTCCTTCTTTCCTTTCCTTTCCTTTCTCCATTCCTCCCTTCCTTTTTTCTCCATTCCTCCATTACTTCCTTCCTTCCTCCATTCCTCCCTCCCTCCCATAGTGGTGTAACATGCAATATTACAGGCTAACTCAACTGCTCACTGACAGCAGTTCGATCCTGAACGGCTCAAAGTTGACTCAGTCTTCCATCCTTCCGAGGTTGGTAAAATGAGGACCCAGATTCTTGGGGGCAAGAGGCTGACTCTGTAAACCGCTTAGAGAGGGATGGAAAGCACTGTGAAGTGGTATATAAGTCTAAGTGCTATTGCTATTCTTAAATTCCCAGGATTCTTGTTCTAAGATTCTTGTGGAACGCCGATCTAAGGCCATTATTAATTGTCTCACATTTAACTATCGGTTATAAGCTGCCCCAATGTTGCATTTTGCCGTGGCTTACAAAAGATAACAATAATCCCAAAATAAAGAGAATGTTTTCAAAAACAAACCTAGGAAAAAGAAAAAAAAACCCAGGACATTACACTGTTGAAACAATCAAGTATTGAGCTCTGCTGCATCTGGACTCTTTAGGCCGAAAACATTGTCCTGCTGGAACTGGATTTGCCCAGTCGGACCACGAGGGATTACGAGGGCCCAGCCATCGCCCCCAAAGTCCAGGCAGCCCTAGAAGCCGCTTTGCAGGATGAAGATGAGATCCAAGTGGACGCGTCGACTTTTGAGAGTACGTCGAACAAGAAATCTAAATCCCGGTGAGCTGGTACTTTAATCAACTGTTCTTTGCAGGTCTGAGAGGTTGGGTGGCTGAATCGGCTTCCTCAACTGGGGGAGAGATTTCTGGTAAAAAAAAAAAAAAGTATCTGCTAGAAATGCAGGAATTTCTGAAATAAAAGATATAGGGAAAGCCTAGCACAGAGGTCGGCAACCTTAAACACTTAAACAGCTACAAAGGTCCTAAACGGAATCCCCCCCCATTCAATTCTGGAGCCAACCGGAAGTCCTTCTTCCCGCACCATAGAGTCGTCTCCTAGCATGGCGGCCTTTTCCCTCTGCTGACCGGAAGTCCAGTTCTCTCACCATAGAGTCTCCTCCTAGTGCAGCGTCCTTTTTCCTCCACCTATCCTAACCGACAGCCCTATCAATTATGGAGCCGACCAGGAGTTGAAGTCCATGAGGAATTCTGGGAGTGAAATCCACACATCTTCAGGCTGCCAAGATTGAAAAACACTGGTATAACCCATGCTTGGAGTATTAGTTTTTAAAAAAAGGAAAAAAGAGCCAGTTTGGTCTAGTAGTTTTTGTGCTGGCCTAGAAACTGGGAGACAGTGAGTTCTAGTTCCACATTATATAGAAAGAATAGAATAGAAAATAAGGAATGGAATAATAAATAATAGAGTAGAATGAAATAGAAAATGAATAGAATAGAGAATATAGAATAGAATATAAAATATGGAATAGAATAGAATAGAAAATATAGAATAGAATAAAATAGAAAATAAAGAACAGAATAGAGTAGAATAAGAATACAGTACAATACAATAGCAGAGTTGGAAGGGACCTTGGAGGTCTTCTAGTCCAACCCCCTGCCTAGGCAGGAAACCCTATACCGTTTCAGACAAATGGCTATCCAACATCTTCTTAAAGACTTCCAGTGTTGGGGCATTCACAACTTCTGGAGGCAGGTAGTTCCGCTGATTAATTGCTCTAATTGTCAGGAAATTTCTCCTCAGTTCTAGGTTGCTTCTCTCCTTGATTAGTTTCCACCCATTGCTTCTTGTTCTGCCCTCAGGTGCCTTGGAGAATAGTTTGACTCCCTCTTCTTTGGGGCAACCCCTGAGATATTGGAAGACTGCTATCCTGTCTCCCCTAGTCCTTCTTTTCACTAAATAAGACATACCCAGTTCCTGCAACCGTTCTTCAAATGTTTTAGCCTCCAGTCCTCTAATCATCTTTGTTGAACAGAATAGAACAGAACAGACTAGAATTCTTTATTGGCCAAGTATGACTGGACACACAAGGAATTTATCTTTGGTGCAGATGCTCTCAGTGTACATAAAAAGACAAGATACATTCCTCAAGAATCATAAGGCACAACACTTAATGATAGTCATAGGGTACAAATAAGCAATCAGGAAACAATATCTATATAAATTGTAAGGATATAAGCCACAAAGTTACAGTCCTGCAGTCATAAGTGGGAGGAGATGGGGGATAGGAGCGATGAGAAGACTAATAGTAATAGTAATGCAGCCTTAGTGAATGGATTTGACAGTGGGGAGGGAATTCTTTGTTAAAAATATGAAAGTTAGCTGGATGACTTTGGGCCTATCACCAGGAGATGCCGAGTTCTAGACGAAAAATGGTTTATATTTGAAAGCCAGCTGGGTGACTTCAGGCCACTCACCAGGAGATTGTGAGTTCTAGTCCATCTTAGGTGGGAAAGCCAACTGCGTGACTTTGGGCCAATCACCAGGAGATGGTGAATTCTAGTCCCACCTCAGGCAGGAAAACCAGCTGAGTTTTGGCCAGTGACTCACTCTCAGCCCAACCCACCTCGCAGGGTTGTTGTGGGAAAATATAGGAGGGGGAAGGAGGATTTAGATATATTCTCCACCTTGTTACGTATAAAAATAATAAAGGCAGGGTACAAAAGACTTTGACAACATAATGATCCAGGCAAGATCCTTGCAAAGGCACAAACCCAGTAACTTTGGTTAGCCACACACATATACAGCAAATGAAATGCTATGCAAAAATGCAATTTTAGATCCTGATCCTTTGTTTCCTGCCCGTTGAATGTACCGGTTTCTATTTATAAAGTTGCTCCTCATGCTCCTCCCTCTTGTATCCCTTCAGGCCTAGAACCGGAAGGAAGTCCGGCGGCTCCCCCTCCAGCGCCTCCAGCTCTCAGCTGTACCCGCAGTCTCGCGGGCTGGTTCCCAAGTAAACACGATCGCTCCTGCTTTTGAGGGCATGGCTCCCATTGGGCCGTCAACGCAGAGCCAAGTTAACAACCGGCCAAGGGGGCTAGGAGGA
Source organism: Natrix helvetica (assembly GCF_964273705.1). NCBI lineage: Eukaryota > Metazoa > Chordata > Lepidosauria > Squamata > Natricidae > Natrix > Natrix helvetica. The sequence goes on from NC_138549.1 coordinate 176,412,258, forward strand.
CTTCAAAGAGGCCAAAGTCCAGAAGAAGAAGGCCTTTTTTTTTTTTTTGAGAAGAAAACAGCGGCCCCTCCCTGCCGCTAGGTAGGACAGGTTCACGAGGGCTGCCTCTCTCGCCTGCGCGAAGGAAGGAACCGTTTGCTCCTTGGCTAATGGGGTCGGAGGCGAAGGAGCCTTTAGTTAGGAAATTAGAAATGCATGAGTTACATTAGTGTGTGTTAGAAGCCGAGAGGAGCATGGGTGAGTAGGTGGGTGGGTGGGGGGATATCCCCTTGCCCTCTCCCTCCCTATGGCCTTCTCTCTTCCTTTTACAGTCTTTCTCTGCCCCCCCCCCCCCCCACACCTCCCCCTGGCTCTTTCGTCTTTGGAGCCGAAGGCAAATCTCATTGCGGTCACCTCGATGACGCCTGAGAACAAGGTTGAGAAGTGACCGGAGGATTCCTCCCCTCCCCCAAGCCATGGTGACTATTTTTCCCACTCCCCTTTCCATCAAAGAACTGGATGGGTGAGGGTTGGATTGAAAATGCCTCCAAACTGGGGGAAAAAGAGGCGAGATCGAAAGGCACTCCACCCCCCCCCTCCGAGAGCTTTCGGTACAAATGGCAAGGGGGAAAGGTTTCAAAACCTACTTTCTCCTCTCTTTTTTCCCCCTTTTCTTTTGGCAATAGAAGGTAGGAAGCTGACCAATCCTTGGCTTGTTTGCAAGGAGGGCTTTTAAAAACCGCTTAGGCCAGGGGTGTCCAAACTTGGCAACTTTAAGACTTGTGGACTTCAACTTCCAGAATTCCCCAGCCAGCTCTGCTGGCTGGGGAATTCTGGGAGTTGAAGTCCACAAGTCTTAAAGTTGCCAAGTTTGGACACCCCTGGCTTAGGCGGTTCCCTAGAGACCTCAGCCACGAAGACCAGCAGAGGCTACCTGGTCTAACAGTCGCCCACACCTCAGCTCTGGCCACCTTCCTCTCCTCTCTTCGCCATCTCAATCTCTACAACCTGGGAGCGTTCGGCCACCGATGCTTCCTTGTCTTCCACTGTAGCTTACCTGACCTTGATTCTTGTGTCCCGTTTCCCTCCCTCCCTTGGGGGAAATTAAACCTGGGGGAGGGGGCGGAGGGGGCTTCTTCTGCCCTCCTCTCAATATTCTCCTCCTCACATTAAACTGGAGCCATGTTTGAGAAGGGCTCCCTGGGCAAGGCTCTGCATACCTTCTTCCAACTCCCGTCCACTTTCGCTCCTAATTTCCTAGTTAATAAGATACCAAGCAGCGGGCGTGGAAATGCTGCTGAAAGGGGTGGGGGGGGTCCAACGGCTGAAGACCGTGCCCCCCCCTGCCCCCCTTTGTATTGTTTTATAGTTCAGTTTGTATATTTAACACGGTTGCACATTGGAAGTTCAGTTGTCTCATTCTTGTTTTTACGTTGACGGTCATAACTGTGAATATATTCTCATCCGCTCCTTCTCCGAATGTTTTTTCCCCCGTCCATGTTCTTCAGCTGTATAAGCGTTGTACGTCTGCGTGGCATCTGGGAGAACTGATCTCAAGGCATACTCTTAAGCGTAAAAGGTCTTCTTTGGGTCCTTGTGACACGTTCTCCAGTCACTCCTCTTCGGAGGGGGGGGGAAGGCGTAAGAATCCCCCCCCCCCATCAGGACACCCCGAGAGGCATTCTGCTGGCATGGTGCCTCAGGAGGCCCAGCATTGCTCTGCAAACCACCTGCTGTTGAATTTGCCAAGTACATTTCTGGAACGGTGAGAAGCTCTGATCGGCCACAAGTCAGAGGGGGGGTATTTATTTGGCCAGCTTCTTGGTCTTTTAGAACCGTACGAAACAGGTGCTGTTACTCTGCCGAGCCCATTTCCCTGTTTTGTGGGGCTCATTCCCTTTGTAATTTAATTTAAATTACAAACTAATTTAATTTGACTGGCTGGCGGAACTTCAGCGATGAATCCAAAGATGATGATAAAAAAAAAAAAGTATGCAATGATGAAGCCACGTGCCGGCCTGTTGCTTTTTACCGTGAACAGGCAGGGCAAGAGACTCGAGCTCCAATCAGAGCCCCCACCGACTTGCTTGGCAAGAATTCAGCGGAAACAGAAGTGGGGTGCATTTAACCGTCCCCCTAATGGCTGCATTTCTGACTTTTGAGACAATTTGAACGATTGGAGTCTCCCTGCTACTTTTCTGCATCTTAACCTTTCGTGTACTATCTTTAATCTTACGAGTGTTTTCTGAAGCTGGCACCCTCCTTTTGGAAATATTTTAATAAGCCGCAGTGTCAGCTACTGCCTTGTTATTTAAGGCAGCCCTTCGACTTGGTAACCCTAAGTATGTTTAATTCTTTCTTCATATCCCATGCCATGCTATGAATATTAAACGTTGGAACCATGCTAAACCAATAGAGCAGGTGTCTCCAACCCTAGCAACTTTTAAGACTTGTGGACTTTGACTCCCAGAATTCCCGCCGGCATCGCGATGCCGGCTGGGGAATTCTGGGAGTCAAAGTCCACAAGTCTTAAAAGTTGCTAGGGTTGGAGACACCTGCAATAGAGGATCTATTAAGGCCTATGGAAAATTCACTCACTGGGTTCCTTCCCTGTGTTTTAAGTCCCATTGGAGTGAATAATCCTCCCTCTGGTTCCAGCGGGACTTGCACAAGAATATTATGCAAAGGACGGGATATGGGAAGTGCTCCTGTTTTCTGCAAGCAATGTGTCCTTTCTGGGATTGCACCTAACCGACTACTGTTTTATCTGTACATAAAAGAACACTTGTCCATGGATTTAAAGCTTGTATCTCTGTAATAGCCTCTCTTGTCTAGGAATGTAAAAGTGTTCCTGCAAAAATATAATAATAAAAAAAACCCATCTGGATTTATTGTATGTAAAATAACACATTTCCTCGGAGTTCTGCAATGTTTTATTTAACACCATACAATACATATATGCCGGCTTTAGAATTTATAATAGCATGATGCAATAAGGTTTTTAGAATAGAATAAAGAATAGAATACAATAAAAGACTAGACTAGAATAGAACAGAGTTGGAAGGGACCTTGGAGGTCTTCTAGTCCAGCCCTCTGCTCAAGCAGGAGATCCTGTATACCAGGAGTCTGCAACCTTGGCCACTTTTAAGACTTGTGGACTTCAACTCCCAGAATTCCCCAGCCACCTGAAGGATTCTGGGAGTTGATGTCCACAAGTCTTAAAGTTGCCGACCCCTGGATATACCATTTCAGATACCTTGTTGTCCAATCTCTTCTTAACAACCTCCAGAGATGGAGCACCCACAACTTCTGAAGGCCAGCTGTTTCATTGATTAATTGTCCTCATGATCAGGACATTTCTCCTTAACTCCAGGTTGCTTCTCTCCTTGATGAGTTTCCGTCCGTTGCTTCTTGTCCTGCCTTCTGGTGCTTTGGGGAATAGCTTGACCCCTTCTTCTTTGTGGCAGCCCCTCAAATATTGGAAGACTCACCATGTCTCCCCTGGTCCTTCTTTTCATTAAACTAGACCTACCCAGTTCCTGCAACTGTTCTTTGAATGTTTTAGCCTTCAGTCCCCTAAACTAGAATAAAATAGAGCCAGAAGGGACCTTGTAGGTCTTCCAGACCAGCCCCCATTTCAGATAAGTAACTGTCTAGTCTTTTCTTAAAAACCTCTAGTGTTGAAGCACCCATGACCTCTGGAGGCAAAGAGTTCCACTGGTTAATTGTTCTGTCAGGAAGTTTCTCCTCAGTTCTAAGTTGCTTCTCTCCTTGATTAGTTTCCACCCATTGCTTCTTGTTCTACCCTCAGGTGCCTTGGAGAATAGTTTGACTCCCTCTTCTTTGGGGCAACCCCTGAGATATTGGAAGACACCCGTAGTCCTTTCCATGCAGGCCCGGTTCCTGCAACCGTTCTTCATATCTTTTAGCCTCCAGTCCCCTCATCATCTTGGTTGACCTTCTCTGCACTCTACTTTTCTTGCAGCCGTTTCCCTTTCGCTCCCGCACCCCGTCTGCAAAGCAGCCCCCTGCCTGGTTCCCATCGTCCACAGCCACCTGCAGGGCCAAGGGCCTCCAAGCCGGGTGCCACACCTCGGCCACGACCCCCTATGACCGCTCCCTCCCTCCCGCGTCCATCCTCCGGTTCCCCCATTCGGCCTTCCGCGCGGCCTACAACCAGCCAGACGCCTGGGCCCGCCGCGCTACCCGTCATGCCCCGCGGCAAGTGGGCGTGGCCACTCCCAGAGAACCGTCTTCCGGGAGCGGCGCCCTTCGTCCTTCCCTTTTTCCGGTTTCGTTTCCGGGACTACAATTCCCGTCGTGCCCCCTGCGCGCGCGCGGCTGGCTGGGCTCGCCTTCGAAAGCTCCCTCCCCCTCCCTCCTCTGTCTTGCCTTCCTCGCCCAAACGCAACGCAGCGCGCGCTCTCGCTCTCCTCGTAGATCGGGGCGGGCTGACCCTCCGCGGCCACCGTTCGGGCCTAGCGCGCCTCCGTCACCCAGGCTCCCTTTCTCTCTCTCTCTCTCTCTCTCTCTCTCTTTCTCTCTCTCTCTCTCCTCAGGCGAGCGAACGCCATCCGCCCCTCCTCCTCCCGTTCTTCATCCTCGGGTTTTTTTTATTTTTTATGTTTATATTTTTTTTAACCCCCCCACCTTTTTTCCTCCTTTTCCCGCCCGCCTTTGCGGGAGAGACCTTTGACCTCCTCCCTCTCCGGTTGTTATGTCGGGCCGCCGCTGCCGCTGCATTCCTTGACGCGCGCGCCCGTCGCCTCCTCAGCCGCCGTCCTTTTTTTTTCCCCCCCTTTCCCTCACCTCAAAAGGCGCCCCGGGGGTTGCGCGCGCGCCCCACACCCTCCTCGCCCTCCTCCTGCCCCCTTCCGCGCTCGCCCGCAGCCCCGCCCGAGTAACGGTCGCCTCCTCACGCCAGGCGCGCTCCCGCCGCCCGCCCGCCTGCTCGGGAAACACCCCCCCCCACACACACACACACACTCGCTTCACGTGCGCGCGTCCGCCCGGTCAGCCCGCTCTCCCGCCCGCCCAGAGGAGGAAGATGAAGGAGATGAAGCAGCGGAGGAAGAAGGAGCGCACGTGGGCCGAGGCCGCCCGCCTGGTGAGAGGGGGACGGGGGCTCAGCGGGAGCCACGTGGGAAAGGGGGGGGAATCTTGTGCCCCCCTCCCCCGGTTGCTCCCCTTCCCCAGAAGGCGGCTTGTGGGGGTTTCCGCGCTTGGGTGGGGAGTCCTGTGTGTTCGCGCGCGCCTTAGTGCCTTGTGTGTGTGTACACATAAGGCATAGATACATATAGATACACATATATATGCCTTATATTTGTGTTTGTGTATATGCCGTGTGTGTGTGTGTGTGTGTATGCCTTATATGTATGCCTTGTGTGTGTGTGTGTACACACACACACACATAAGGCATATATACATATATTTACATATATGCCTTATATGTGCTTGTGTGTTGTGGAAAGTAAGAGGAGAAAGGAGCTTTCAATATGTTCAAAGCTATTTGTAAAAGCAATCAAGGCCGGATATATACATGTGTATGTATGCATTTATAGGTATTGTCTATGTTTTATATCAGTTTATCATCCATCTATCTGTCATCTATCATTGTCTTGTCTGTCTGCCTCTAGCTAGCTCAGGGGTGTCCAAACTTGGGAATTCTGGGAGTTGAAGTCTGCAAGTCTTAAAAGTTCCCAAGTTTGGACACCCCTGAGCTAGCTAGCTATCCTCCCACCTTGATTGTTTTTACAAATAACTCAAGCCTTTGAGCGTATGGACCACTCCTTTCTCCTCCTCCTTTCCCCACAACAGCAACCCTGTGAGGTGGATTGGGCTGACTTGCCCAAAGTCATCCAGCTGGCTTCCATGCCTAAAATGGGACTAGAACTCAGAACACCCATACAGACACCCCACCGTTTCTCCTGCGGCATATTCACCGCTGCTCCAACTTGGCTTTCACTGAAATTGGATTCAGGGCAGGGAAGAATTCCTTTCCTCTGCTTGGCCCGGAGAAATTTTATTTGCTTGTTTATTTATTAAATTATTATGCCACCTTTATTATTTTTACAAAGGATTCATGGTGGTGGTCTTATTCAACAAACCTTCCTTCTCCTGTTTTCCGACAACAAGAGCCCTGTGCGGTGGGTTGGAGTGAGAGGGAGGGACTTGCCCAAAGTCACCAACCCACTCTCATGCTCAAGGTGAGACTAGAACTCACCGTCTCCTGGTCATTGGCCCAAAGTCACCCAGCCAGCTTTCATTCTTAAGGCGGGACTAGAACTCACTGTCTCCTGGTCATTGGCCCAAAGTCACCCAGCCAGCTTTCATCCTTAAGGTGGGACTAGAACTCACCGTCTCCTGGTCATTGGCCCAAAGTCACCCAGCCAGCTTTCATCCTTAAGGTGGGACTAGAACTCACTGTCTCCTGGTCATTGGCCCAAAGTCACCCAGCCAGCTTTCATTCTTAAGGTGGGACTAGAACTCACCGTCTCCTGGTCATTGGCCCAAAGTCACCCAGCTGGCTTTCATCCTTAAGGCGGGACTAGAATTCACGATCTCCTGGTGATTGGCCAAAGTCACTCTCCTGGCATTTATGTCTAAAGTGGAACTAGAATTCACAGTCTCCTGGTGATTGGCCCAAAGTCACCCAGCTGGCTTTGATGCCTAACGCAAGACTGAAACTCAGACTCTCCTGCTTTCTGGTGCCTTAACCGCTGGTCCAAACTCTCTTTGTTTATTCGTAGGGGAGATAGGGTCTCCTGAGCCAGGGTTGCAGGTAGGGCCCAGCATGTCGAATGGCTTGGGGGAGCAGCTTCTGCCCTTGGGAAGCATCCCTAAACCATCACCCCTTGGAAAAGAAGATGTTGGTGACGTCTTAGGACATGACTTGGGTGTTGCATGTATCTGGGCTACTTGCATGGATGGTCGTTTCTGGATAGTTTCCATGTGCCCTCTCAAATGAAAACCTTGCCATCTCACCCTCTTTCATATTACATACAATGGAGGCTAAAGATGATTTTTCTGTGGATTTCTCGACTTTTCTAATTTATAACTCAGTAATCGTCTGCTTCATTTTGCGGAAAGAGCTTGGAGGAACAAAAACCATTAGATGCTGTTCTGAATTTCAGTTTATGTCTTGATGAGGGATTGTGGTGAATAATTCCCTTTTGGCGTGAAAGCAAGCCCCACTTCTATTTACTTCAAAGGGGTTTGCAGAATCCTTGTGACACATAGTATGGTTGCATGGTTATATTTACCATAGAGAACAAGGCACCAGATATAAACACAAGAGGGGATGTTTGGAAAACCGCAAATACTCCATTTTTGGATCGACATTCCAGAATTAACTTTGAACTTGGAAGTTCAAAGTTCACAGCACTCTCCTGTTGAAAAGGAAACTTGTCTGACCCGAGGCGACTATTCCGATAGTGGTATTGTGCAGTTGGGAATTGTGTGGACGAACCCAATGTTTCTCAACCTTGGCAGCTTTTAAGATGTGTGGACTTCAATTCCCAGAATTCCCCAGTCAGCTTTGCCAGGATTGAGAAAGACTGGACTAATCCATTTCTCTGTCTGGTTTTATAGGAATGGAGAAAGAGGAAGGATGTGACCGAATAAAGAAAACATTTTTCAAATTGATAAAGTGTTTTTTAAAGTCCTCAGTGGGTCACAGCAGCTGCTTTGGGTCAGATTGGAAGACAAAGCAAACGTAGAGGGAGGGATATCTTGAGAAATGGATATGTATTCTGTTATCAAGCAGCGAAAGCTGCAATTTTTGCTGTGTGTGTGTGTACAGAAGAGTGACAGAGAACTCTGTGAAATCAGCTTCTTTTTAAAGTGTGAAATTAGCTTATTTTTAAAGCTGGTTAGTTATTCCTAAAGCTGGCCATTGTTTTTTTTATTATTGTTATTATAACGATCTTTATAATTAATTCTTAAAGCTGTGATTGTTTTCTAATTGGGGAAAAAATGAATGGTGAGGTCATGTGTACAGATAGTCCTTGACTTACAACAGTACATTTGGTGACCGTTCAAAAGTTGTAATGGCACTGAAAAAAGTGAAATATGATTGTTTTTTTCACACTCATGACCATTGCAGCATCCCCCATGAGCATGTGTCTGAAATTTGAATGCTTGGCAACCTGCTCTTATTTATGACGGTCGCATGTTTATGAGTGTCCCAGGGTTACGTGGACCCCTTTTGCGACCTTTTGACAAACAAAGTCAACGGGGAAACCAGATTCACTTAACAACCATGTTATAACCATAATTAACGACTGCTGTCCCTTAATAAATATGGCAAGAAAAGTTGTCAAACAGGGCAAAACTCACAGCATCAGAAATTTTGGCTTCAGTTGTGGTCATAAGTTGAGGACCAACTTGCTGTTTCTGCTTCTTAAAACCGCTCAGAAGTATCTCCAAAAGTGAGGTGTATAGCGCACCAAAGTTACAGATTTTTTTAAAAAAATATCCCAACCTTTATTATTTCTACAAATAACTCAAGCAAACGTTCCTCGTAATTCCTTCCTCCTCTATCCTTTCCCCACAACAACAACCCTGTGAGGTGAGTTGGGCTGAGAGACTAAATAACTGGTCCAAAGTCACCCCACTGGCTTTCATGCCTAAAGCGGGACTCGAACTCATGGATACCTGCTTTCTAGCGTGGTGTATTAACCCTTAGGCCCGTGATAGGCAAACCTATGGCACGCGTGTCAGAGGTGGCACGCAGCGCCCTCCCTGTGGGCACACAAGCCACCGCATGCATGCACGTCTCCTGCTGGTCTTCGGATCTCTGCCACGCATGTGCAGGGGGGACGCATGCAGAGGGCCACACGCGCATTGCATTTGGGGGCTTCAAATGCGCGCACTTTGGGCACTGTCCCATCTGTCTGTCTCTCCTCCCTCTCTCTTTCTCTCTCCCTCTTTCTCCCCTCTCCTCCCCCCATGTTTTCCCACTGTTCCTTATCTGCTGGTTTCTGCAAGGAAAATAATAATAATAGTGAGCATCCACAGGCTTGTCTATGACTTATTACTTAGCGCTGCCATGTTTAACTCTCCTGTATCTAAACATGCCAGAATAAGGGCACAAAATAAGTCTCCTACTCCTCCCCCTCCCCCCCCCCCCTGTCATGTAGGATACCAAGCAGCAGCATGTATACATGAGGCCATTTAAAAGCTAATGAAAAGGATTTGCTTATCTTGGCTCTGGATCACCGAAAGCCACTTCCTGTTGTAGGGGATCAACTTGGTGAAAAATTCACAGACCACCAGGGCTAAAATGGAATGCTCTTCTCTGGCCTTGCATACCTTTATTATGTGTACTAATTGAGTAATCTCCAAGGGCATTGGCATAGGGAGGGGGGGGGGCTATTGGCAGCCCTAGGAAGAAGTTAGCAAAGCACACAAGTGATCAGACTGTGTTTATCAGGGAAAGGTTGAATAGTTAACCATGGTTTTAAAAAAAATATTCCAAGGTTAGTTGTCTGAAAATTGGAGGAGCCACTTGCAAAAATTTTTTTTTTAAATCCTACGTTTTATACTTTCACCTCCTGGAGAGAAATACACGTTAATTCATCTGCGGTAAAAGCAAGCTGCACGCCTACAGATTATCCTTGATTTACGACCACAATTGAGCCCCAGATTTTTGTGGCTGATCGAGACAATTGTTAAGTGAGTTTTGCCCCATTTTACAACCTTTTTTGCAACAATTGTTAAGTGAATCACTGCAGTTGTTTAAGTCAGTCTCACGGTTGTTAAGCGAATACGGATTCCCTATTGACTTGACGTGGCCACGGGACACTGCCAGCGTCATAAATACAAGTCGGTTTCCCAGCGTTTGAATCTGGATCACATGATCTTAGGGATCCTGCAGTCCTCTTTAAGTGTGAAAAATGGTCATCAACCACTTTCTTCCAGTGCAGTTGTAACTTTGAAAGGTCACTAAACAAACTCTTGTAAAGCAGTGTGAAAAAACGGGGGCTTTTTTTCGTGCCGTTGTAACTTCGGTCACTAAGTGAACTGTTGTAAGTCGAAGACTACCTCCATTGTTATTTCTTCTGTGGCTGTTATAGAGTTGTACAACATGCAGTTACAGTTTTCACAAAAAAAAGGCCCCCTCCGTACTTCTCTTCCCGTGTTGGAATTGGCATATGCAATGTCCATGGAAGATTTGTTTTTTTAAAAGCAAAACCACTTAGAATTGAACTTCTGCAAGTTCTTTTGCCCCCAGCTACGCAGGTAGTCCTCAACTTACAACCATTTGTTTAGTGGCTGCAAAGTTACCGCGGCACTGAAAAAAGTTGCATTCCCCCTAGTCATGTGATGAGAATTCAGCCGCTTACCAAAGGGCTTGTATTTATGACGGTTGCCATCAGTGGTGGGTCCCGGATCCCGTTCCAGACCCACCCCTGGTTGCCATGCCCTGAGGTCACGCCATCCCCTTTTGCAACCTTCTGAGTTGCAAAGTCAAAGGGTGAACAAGATTCACTTAACAACCACGTTAGTAACTGAGGATTACCTATAACTGGGAATTCTACTTTTGTATTCAAACGTAGGGGGTCACTTTTATGTTTTAGACAGGATCTCTTGTTATGAAGGAAAATAGAGGTGATTTGTTTTCTCTTGTTTGGTAAGGTGCCAATTAAAATAGACTTATTATGTATTATGGCTCCTGGATGCTACGCCATCTTTTTTTTTTTTAAAGACCATCTTTTAGGTATGAAAGAAATATATCTTTTAAGTCTTAAAGTTTTTCAAAGAGCTTTCAGTTCTGAAATTCATAATTATACAGGTTTTTTTTTTGTACTATTCAGCAAATGTGAGGGGGGGGGAAAGAAAATATGGATTACAATATTGGTGGATGTTTAAAGTGACGGTGTTTTCACATTTGAGGAGAAAATAATTTCCCTGAAAAAGCTGTCAGTAAATAGGTTAAATTTCTTAATATCTGTTTTAAAGCATCTTTCTTTTATGTATCAAATATTTGTAAAGAATGTGATGTTATTTGCTCTGGAATAGAAACGTTTATTTTATACACGGGTTGTCATTTTATGAACAATTACTTGAATATAGCTTCCAGTATGGATATACATATATAAATATTGTGTTAGAGAACTCTGAGTTGTCTTTATTAATCACAAACCAAGGTTATTTATGAATGATTTTTCCTCCAGGAATATTCTTCATAATTCTGTTTTAAAAAATTCCTAAATTTTAAATTGTAAAATCTTGAATTGTGAAATATCTTTGGTTTGGATTTTTGGCATTGGGGTGGAGGGCGGAGGGGAGATTGCATTTCTCCTTTAAAAAGCAAAAATGTTTTCCCCAGATCTAGAAATCCGAAGAAGTAGTGAGGTTCTTATGGAGAATTGGAACGTGATATCTATTTAAGGAATAAATTCCTCATCTATTAATACATTTCCTTAAATAACGTTTTTCCCACTTGCAAAGTGAAGTGAATTACTGCAGTCTTGCAAATGGCACACTCAGCTTTTTGTAGGCTGTGCATTATTCAGTTGCCTAATTGCAGTGCAACTTTTAGGAAGTAACCTTCCTTTTCACAGACAAAGAAAAAAATGTGTGCAAATGCACAATTCCTTTATGGGCCACTCTTTGAAAGATTCCTCTTTCTGACCGAGACTTTTATTCTTATTCTTAGCCAACGTCCCTGCCTGTCTGTTGAGTACTGACCCACGCACAGGTTTAATGCAAAGTTGTTCATACCGTTACAGCAGGTTTCTAAACGGAATTATGCATGTAGATGCCATTGAAAATTGGGCATTTGTAAAATACAGATAGTCCTCGACTCATGACTATTTTTCACATTTACGACCGTTGCAGCATCTCTGTGGTCAGGTGATGAAAATTCAGACACTTGGCACCTGATTCATATTTAAGACAGTAGCAGTGTCCTGGAGTCATGTAACCCCAGTGTCCCTGGACTTCCTTCCTTCCTCCTCCTCTCCTTCTCTCCCTCCCCCCCTCCCGCAACAGGTAAGCCAGGTTCCCTTAAGAAGTGCAAATATTCACTTGGCAATTGTAGCAAGAAAGGTCGTACAGTGAGGCAACACTCACTTAACAACTGTCTCGCTTAGCAACAGAAAATTTGGGCCCAGCTGTGATCACAAGGACTACCTGTAATTCTGGAATCTTGATTCTTCCATAAATATCCAACTGTAATAAAGGCCATTTATGGGCTGGAAAGTAAAATATCCTGTTTGGTTTTATAGGAAATGTGGAGGGCCACTTCCTTTTTCAAAAACTCTCTTGCGTGCACAAAGAAGCTTCAGGAGAAAAAATACCTCCTCATCCATAGCAGAAGGTCGAACAGGAGGGACTCTCAGGAATGTTGAAAGCAGAACTGAGATTGGCCTGCTCAGTTTAATATTTAGTCTGGTGGAACAGAGAAGGAGGGAGGGGGAGAGAGGGTGGGGGAGGGAGGGAGAGATAAAAGCCTCTTCCCAAATTATCTACATGTGCTCAGATGACTTCAAGGAATGCAAGAAGGAATGGGAATAAAACCCTTTTAATCTTTGGCTGGCCCTGCCTTTCAGTTCAAGAGTTTTTGGCTTCCTTTTTAGTTGAAGAGTGTAAGGATAAATTTGGAGGTACCGCAGGAGAGAGAATGCTTTAGAAGTGGTCAAGTCGGCGGGTCCTCGGCCTACAACCACCCCTGAGCTCAAGATTTCAGTCGGTAAGTGAGGCAGTTGTGAAATGAATTTTTCTTTCCCCATCTGGCGACCTTTCTTGCCAAAGTTGCTAATTGAATCACTGCAGTTGTAAAGTGAATAACTCAAGTATTAAGTCAGTTGGCTTTCCCGGTTGACTTTGGTTGTGAGGAGGTCACAAAGGGGGAACACATGATCCACCCACGCCAGGACACTGCAACGGTCATAAATATGAATCAGTTGCCAAGAGTCCAATTTTGATCAAGGGTTTTTTATGCAACCGTTGCAGCAGGTCACATGATTAGAATTCAGGTGCTTGGAAACTTGACTCACATTTATGACCGTTGCAGCGTCCCGGGGCCACGTGATCCCCTTTTGCGATCTGACACGCCAAGATTCATTTAATAACCATATTACTAACTTAACAACTGCAGCGATTCGCTTAACCACTCTGGCGAGAAAGGACGTAAAATGGAGCAACATTCACATTCACATCTGTCTCATTTAGCAGTGGAAGCTCAATTTTGGTTTCAAGTTGATTTATAGAAATGGCTGGTTCGTGTTGTTATGAAAAAGCGGAAAGTTGTGATTTGATGGTCATGCCTTATTTTACTGCAACAGAGAGAGTTTCTTTTTCTTCTCTTATCCTCCCTCACTTCTCTTCCCCCTTTTCCTCCCCACTGCTTTTCTAGTGACGTTTGCATTTTGTTATTTCACAATATTTTATAACTCAGTAAAACGTTAGACTGGCATTGCGGTTGCAAGTTGAGAACTCTCAGAAGTGGCGGGAATGACCTCCGGCAGGGGATTATTTTCAGAGAAGCTCTTCCTAGGATCCTTTGTTGGGATCCAACGCAAGGGGATGTCAGAAAAAATGGCCTTCTGGGTTCAGTCCCAAGTGGGGGGAAAGACCCTGGGAACGTGGAGGCTCCTTGGAAAGATGGTTTAATGGTGGACAGGATCACATGGCTTGAGCTCCTGAACGGAAAAGGAGCATCACACATGCTTCCAGATGTTGGGTGAAGAAGGAAAAAGAGAATGAGATGCTGAAGGTTCCTGGTTTTTCATACCCTCTGATCGGCCCCACCTCTCTGTTTCCTGTTCCTGTGTACAATATATATTATGATTGGTTATCAGACTCCCAGGGGCGGGGTGGTGGTGGTGTCTTAGCTAATTTTGTAGGTTGTGTGTCTTTTGAGTCCCAAGCTTGGCTGAGTTCCCAGATGCCATGTGGTGAGTTTCTGTAGAAGGCTAATCCTACCTTTGTTATGTAAAATAGACTGGCTCAGGCCCTTTTAATGGCCGATTGACAAAGGTGGGGGCTTTTAGGAATGAGTCTGTTTCCTGCCTAAAAACATGTTTCTCCATTTGTGATCCAGGGAAATATAATATTCTGCCTTTTTCAATATTTCCCAGGATACTTCATTCTTTTAGGAGAGGGATGGGTGCTAACTTCCTCCAGGGAGATGTGGTCCCTCCTTGTGCCCCTCCCAATCTTGCACTTTTTTGCACAAGCGATTCCTCAGTCGATGGGATTTGCGACAGATGCCTCCTGTCTTTTCAGCCTTCTGCTTTTTCAGCTGTCAACGGTGTGTGCTCCTCTGTGAATTGTGGGGCATAAGTCACTGTGGCTGTTGAGCGTGCGGTCGTAGAAACATCTGCAAAAGCCAAGGGGTGCTTTTTATGGTGTTTTGTTCAGCATCTCTTCCCCTGGCCCACCCCCACCCCCGGATGTGGCTTCACACCTTCATGGCCATTGTGCAGTTGGTGTCATTTTGCTGAAAGTTAAAGAGTCACAACTGTGACACGTTTCCTATCAATTTATGTCTCTTAGGAAGTCGCTTCCTGTTCTTCGGGGTTTTTGTGTGGAACAGCAGAGAGAGAGAGAGAGAGAGCATTGTTTGTGATTGAATTTCACCAGCTTCCAATTAATTTCATGCCTCTGTATTTTCACGAAAGGCACAACTGGTCCAACAGGGTATTTATCCTTCAGGTGCTTTTGTGGTGTCACTGAAGAAGGCACCTTTATCTCTGCCCTGAATTAGAGTGGCTATTTCAGAGCCCTGAGCCTTAACACCTTTGTAGATCCCTGGATTAGATTCCTGGGGCTTTATGCCTTGCGACTCTTGCCAACCTACGTTCACTCACAGTAGGCGTGGTTTTCCTTGGCTTTCTTTGGGAAGCACAAACCCATTCAATTCACTAGCAGTTATACACTCTTAATAGCAAAATATGGAATTCGGATCGAACTTTTTCTCTTCTTAGAGGCTATGAGCTTCTCTTCCCTCCCTTCCTTCCTTCCCTCTCTCCCTTCCTTCTTCCCCTTCTTCCTTCCTTTTACTTCACTTCATTTCTTCCCTCACTTCCTTCCTTCCTTTCGTACTTTCCTTCTTCTACATTAAATCCTCCCTCCCTCCCTTCCTTCCCAAGCAGTGAGAATGACCACCTCCATAGACATAGACCAACACAACTTCCTCCTATTTTCCCCATAACAAAAACCCCTTTGAGTTGGGTTGGGTTGCGAGGGAAAAGCTCAAAGCCACCCAGACAACTTTCATGCCAAAGGAAGGACTTGAACTCCTGGTCTCCATCTTCCCAGTCCTCTGCCTTAACTATGACCCTAAATTGCCCTCTTTGGAGTGTTTTCTACCAATCTACTGTCAGGGTTTGCATCACCTTAACGTTTTTAACTTGCCGTTCTCTTGCCGTGACGCTAGAAGTTGCTGACGCTTATTTTAATGTCTGTAAATCAGGAATTCTAAAACAGTATATTTTTATTATAGGTTATTGTTACGAGGTCTGGCAAACTGGGGCATTAAGGAATTGTGCAACCACTCTGATCCTTTAAAAATGTGCTGCTGAAAATTAACCATTTCGCTGCAAAGAATTTTGGCATCTAATCCACCATTGGAAGGGCATGAAATGAAGTTTCACATTAAAGATAATTTGCATGAATTTTAGATGCAGACTATCTTCTGATACGTTTGGGTGGCTTTTAAACAAAAAACAAAAAACATCCAGAGAACGAGAAATTGCATTTCCCCCCCTCAGTTGTGTTCTATGTTGACTTTATTTTAACCTTTCTTTTGACAAAAGAGGTCCACAGAATTCTGTAATGACCCCCTTAAAAAGTGCTCGGCTTTGTTCCGTTCAGTTGCATTGAGTCTGCACAGCAAACGGGAGATTGGAGGGTGTTTAAGGGAAGAGAAATGGGTGACACATTCCAGCCAAAGAAAGTGGACCTCTTCCTTATCTCAGAGCTTTGCTTATTTTGGGAAACTCTGTGGAGAAAGTCAATCCCAGAACAAACCAACCAACAAATAAATCCTGTAACGGTTAAAGCCAGCAGAAGGAAAACTGCCTCTTTTGACCCCAGGTGGGCTGTTACGAACAAGAGGTCACAGAAGTATCCACCTATTCAGGCTTCTCTATCTAAAGCAGCGATGGCAGACCTTTTCAGCACCGAGTGCCCAAACTGGAGCGTGTGTGCACGCGTGCGTGCCAGAGCTCTGTAAATCCAAAGACCAGTTGGCCGGCGTGCAATTGTCTGTTTTGGGGGCGTTTTCAGGCTGTTTCCTCGGCTGTTTTCAGGCCATTTTTCGGCTGTTTTTATCCAGACAAACAGTCCAAAAACAGCCTGAAAAGGGCCTGACAAAACAGCGTGGTTTTGGGTCATTTTTCAGGTCACGTTTAGGGTGTTTGGGGGCCATTTTTCAGGCCGTTTTGGGACATTTTCAGGAGCACAAATGGCTCCATAAACCGGCCAGAAAAATGCCCTGAAAACAGCCTGTTATTTGGGGGGGTGGGGGGTGTTGGCCGTTTTCAGGCCACATTCTGGCGCTCTGGCACCCGCGAAGGCCAGTTGGCGACGGTGCCTGTGCCCACAGAGAGGGCTCTGCATGCCAGCTCCAGCACGCGTGCCACAGGTTCGCCATCACTGATCTAAAGTTTACAACAGGCCTTGTCAGTACAGGTAATCCTCGATTTACGACTTTTCATTTAGTGACCGTTTGAAGTTACAATGGCACTGAAAAAAGTGGTTTAGGACTGTTTTTCACACTTAACGACCGTCGCCATGGATAGGTGATCAAAAGTCAGGTGCTTGGAAACCAACTCGTATTTATGACGGTTGCGGTGTCCCGGGGTCATGTCATCACCCTTTGTGAGCTCCTGACCAGCAGAGTCAACGGGGAAGGCAGATTCATTCAATGACCAAATGATCCACTTAACAACGGCAGTGATTCGCTTAACAGCTGTGGCAAAAAAGGTCACAAACAGAGGCAAAATTCACTCCACTTGGAATGGAAATGTTGGGCTCCATTGTGGTCGTAAGTCGAGGAGGACAGGTAGTCCTCGACTTACGACCACAATAGAACCCAACATTTCTGTGGGTAAGTGAAACGTTTGTTAAGTGAGTTGTGCCCCATTTTACCACCCTTCTTTCCACAGTTGTCAAGTGAATCACTGCAGTTGTTAAGTGGCTCATTTGGTCATTAATTGAATCCGGCTTCTCCATTGACTTTGCTGGTCAGATAGTCGCAAAAGGGGGTCACATGGCCCTGGGACACTGCAACCATCATAAATGCGAATCACTTGCCAAGCATCCAAATTTTGATCATGTAAATCATGGGGATGCTGCAAGAGTCGTAAGTGTGAAAAAACTGGTCACGAGTCCCTATTTTCAGTGCCGCTGTAACTTTGAACGGTCACTCAACGAACTGTTATAAATCGAGGACTGCCTGTATTTCTCTAGCTGCTGCTGCTGGGTCCTTGAGGTCTTCTCTGGCCGCTCTTCCTTGTAACTAGGACTAACGTAACTTCCATCGTGACCCCTTCTCTAAATAAGTAGAGGAGGAATTGAGAAAAAGTGAAAAACAGGCAGGGGGACAGGCTAAAAGAAAGCCCTCAAGGGACACTGACTCATTTCAGCTGCCTTGCACCCATCCTCGTGATCGCATTTGAAAAAAGGAGGGGGGCGGAAAGCCAGAGATATCAAAGACCACAAGCCCCTTGTGTCTGGTGTAGCTCAGCCTCGAGGCAACGGCTGAAAGAGTCTGCCCAGCCTCTCTTGTCCTTTTAAATATATCCTGGCACGCTCTTAAAACTGTTCATCCCAGTTAGCTTCGCAGGAAGGCTAAGCCATTCTTGCTGTTAAATTGTGGCTGAATATCCTCGGGTTAGTTTACCTACATTAAACCTGGGATTTTCTCTCTCTCTTTTTTTTTTCTCTCCAGGTGCTGGAAAACTATTCTGACGGACCCATGACCCCGAAACAGATCCTGCAGGTTATAGAAACCGAGGGCCTAAAGGAAATGAGGTTAGTCGGAGGGACTAAAATGGGCTTCCTTCTCTTTCCCTAGCTTTCTTCTCTTCGGCCTTCCTGCTTTGGAATGCCTATGGCAGGGGTGTCCAAACTTGGGAACTTTAAGACTTGTGGACTTCAACTCCCAGAATTCCCCAGCCAGCTATGCTGGGGAGTTGAAGTCCACAAGTCTTAAAGTTCCCAAGTTTGGACACCCCTGGCCTATGGGGACTTGGAGCTTGGGTTGGAGCATTTCCTGGCTTCTCTTGCGTGGTGCCCTTTGTTCAAGTTAGCACGCTTTGTTGGGTCTGTCACCACCAGGAGCAGACATCTCCAGGTCGGGGGGGCGGGGGGGAACGGGGACGGCCTAGAAGAGAATATCTGTAGTTGAGGGTTGAATTGTGGGGTCCTTGGTGCCTTCTGAGCTTGGTGGGTTTCTTGGAGAGGCTTCCTTACCAAATTAAGGAACATCAGCAGTGCTACCTAACGGTGCTTTTTTTCAAGAGGCAACTGGACTTTCTTGTTTTTCCTTGAAGACGTTTTGCTTCTCATCCAAGAAGCTTCTTCGTCTCTGACTGGACGGTGGGGAAGGGATGGGTTTACCTTCCTTGCAGACAGCTGGTCATTTGCCTCCTTTTAGATGGTCGTTGAGGGCACTTGGAGGTTTATCTGAGTGGTGCAAATGAGTGTGGGGCCTTCTTCAGATTTGCACATGTCTCACTGGCTTTGTACTGTGCAGCCCAAGAATAAAACACCCAGACACAAACCGAGCAACGTGGGATAGGCAGTACAATGCAGTGAGACATGTGCAGATCTGTACATTGGGGAAACAAAACAACCAGTGTGCAGACGCATGGCGCAACATAGGAGAACAAACCTATCAGGACTAGAGTCGGCCATCCATCTACATTTCCAAGACAAAGAATAGAGCTGGTTTTGTAGAGAGGAGGAGGAGGATACTATTATGGGGTCCAGATATTTCATTAACTGAATAGGAACATCATCACTGCTAAAAGGGAAAGGGGTTTGCACTGATGTTGTTATTTAAATGCAACTGCAAGGAGTATAAATCCTTCCCTTCCCCACCATCCAGTCAGAGCCAAAGAAGCTTCTTGGATCAAAAGCGAAACGTCTTCGAAGAAAAAGAAAGAAATCACCTTTGGGTGACCTGGATGGCTGAGACTCTCCATAGACATCAGCAGTGCTAGAAGGGAGTGGGGTTTGCAGAGAGGAGGGGAGGAAGAGGAAGATCGTGGGGTCCTTGGTGCTCTCTGAGGTTGGTTTTTTTCTTCGAGAGGTTTCGTGACCCATCTAGGCAACAACATCAGTGCAAACAAACCCCTCTCCCTTTCAGCACTGATGACGTTCCCTATTCAGTTAATGAAACATCTGCAAGAAAAAACCACATTCCGAGAGCACCAAGGACCCCATATTCATCCTCCTCCTTCACTCCACTCCACAAACCCCACTCCCTTCTAGCACTGACAATGTTATCTAGCTGGGTCATGAAACATCTGCAAGAAAGCATCCAAGCTCAGAGAAGAGGAGGACGACCAAGGACCCCGTAGTAGTCTCCTTCTCCTCCACTCTGCAAACCCCCCTCCCTTCTGGCACTGAAGATGTTACCTACTTGAGTAATGAAACATCTGCAAGAAAACAGCCAAACTCAGAGAGCAGCCAGGACCCCCACATGACATGGTGTACCGTATTTTTCGGAGTATAAGGCACACCCTTTTCCCTCAAAAAAGGGGGTGAAGATCTGGGTGTGTTTTATACACTGAATACAGCATTTTTTGCCTCCCGAAATCCTGCCCCCTTCACCAAAATGGTCATACAGAGCGTTTTGGAGGCTTATAGAGTGCTTCTGGGGGCTGGAGAGGGCAGAAATGAGCGGAAAAAGTGCCGTTTTTTGCTGAATTTTGCCCAGCCCCCAGGAACACTCTATAAGCCTCCTGAAGGCTATCCATGCCCATTTTTTGACAAAACACATCTTTCACGAAAAACGGGCCTGCTTTTTGCTCATTTGGGGGGGGGCAACCCCCAGGAGCACTCTACAAGCCTCCTAAAAGCTACTCATGCCCCCCCCCCTTTTTTTTTGTGAGGTCTGCAGAGTGCAAATATTTTTTCTTTTAATTTTCCTCTTCAAAATCTTGGTGCATCCTATACTCCTAAAAATACGGTATCTCTCTGAGCTTGGAGTGACATTCCTCTCTATTTAACACAGCTAAACTTGGTTTTATTTTTCTAAGACAAAAGGCTGTTACTGTTAAGTGATCTTGCCTGACTAAACATGAACATTTACGAAGAGTTTCTCGGGAAAGTTATGTGAGTCTTTTTTCAGGGGTTGGGAAGGTTTGTCTCTTGCCAGCCAGATCCAAGGCTAACGCTGTTAATCATGCTGCCACTTAATGGCTCACTCAGGGTTTTTGCTTTTTAACCATATTTTGACAATGATATGCTGTGGTTTCTTTGGGGGGAGGTGTTAAGCAATCTTTTGAGTATCTTTTCTGATCATAGGAAGGAACAGATGCAAATAAAATTGGCCTCGATCTGTTCCAGAAGTGCAAAAGGGCTGCTTTGTTGATTTTTTTTTGATTGAGATCAGCAGGTAGCTTCATTTTGAATACATTACATTTTTGATGTGCATTACAGCTCTCTAACGGCATCCTTGGTTTATTAGTTTAGCTCTTTTCCTGTATTATTATTTACATTACTGTCGGAGGCTACAGTGCACTTCCTCTGCATTTACAGGTAGTCCTTGACTTAAAATTGACCCCAAAATTTTATGCTACTAAGTAAGACACTTGTTAAATTACTTTTGCCCTGGTTTACGACTTTCTCGCCATAGATGTTACTGGAATCACTGCAGTTGTTTGGAGTAGAAACATCTGAAACTTATAATGAAGGAAATACTAGAGATGATAAACAATGAAAAAACTAAACTGAAGCAAAAAATTCAGTGCTTCAGGGAAAGAAACCCCCCAAATGTTAAAACCCAGATTTTTTTTAAAAAAATGCCAGTGCTAAATATTTTACATATTTGTCTGTCTGTCTGTCCCCCCCCCCCCGTGTGTATGTGTGTGTTTGTATACCCCCCCCCATACACCAACCATATAGAAATCATTGCTTTACAAAAATAGACATTACCTAATAATTGCATTGCATCCTCCCACATACATCCCTGCGGCCAATACGCTCACACAGGGAGGGACTTCTCCTGGTGCCGTCCACTAGGCAATGCCAGTGGGCGACACCGAGGAGTAGGGCCTTCTCTGTGATGGGCCCAACCCTCTGGAATGACCTCCCCCCCGACATTAGAACCACTTCTGACCTCCGCTCCTTCCGGCAAAAACTGAAGACCCACCTGTTCCGATTAGCAGGCCTGGCATAATTCAACTGTCCCTCCTGGCAAATGTATTATATCTGGTTATTTTAGGGGTTTTTTTAATTTACTGTATTTGTTTTTAGGGGTTTTGAATTTATTTTATATCTGCTTTGTACAGTTCTTTTAACTGCATTTTAACCTCCTCCATGTCAATTGTCAACTGTACATATTTAATTTTATTGTATCTTGGTATATTTTGTATTTTGTATTTTGTATGAACTGTACACCGCCCCGAGTCCCTTTCGGGAGAGGGGGCGGTCTAGAAGCATTAAATATTATTATTAATATTATTATTATTAATTCTACTTTTTTACTGTAAAATATCATGAAATCTGTGCAGGTAGTTCTCTACTTATAACCATTTATTTAGGGACCATTCAAAGTTACTAAAAATTACTGGGAAAAGTGACTTATGACTATTTGTCACACTTACGGCCACTGCAGGATCCCCATGGTCACGTGATCAAAATTCAGACGCTTGGCAACTGGTTCATATTTATGACGGTCACAGTGGCCCGGGTGGTGGTGGTCACGTGATCCCCTTTTGCGATCTCCCGCCAAGCAGTGCCCATGAGGAAGCCAGATTCACTTGACTGAAGAACAGCAGAGATTGACGTGGCAGCTGTGGCAAGGAAGGTCATAAAACGCAGCATAACTTAGCAACAGAAAAGTGGTCAGAAGCCGAGGACTGCCTGTAACCTTGCCTTTTCCAAAATGGATCAGCTGCTCGTTTCGGAGAGCCAAACCTCAATGCCTGGATAGATAATTGCTTTCCCAATTCTCAAACAAACCCAGAGGCTGTTTTTTGACAGCGCCGTTCAGGGGATGCCCAGGCGGCCTGGATTTTGTCTAGCCAGCCAAAGCAGCTGCTTCCTCGCCTGGGGAAGACTGCAGTGGATTGGGAACTGCCGGGGAGGATGGCTACCGAAAGGGGAGCTGGAGGTAGGGGGTCCACGGGGTTGGAGCCAAACGTATTTCTCCTTGAAATAGATTTATAGAAATTTGAAACACGCAAAGCCAGATCTTTGGCAAACTCCGTATTCTGGAGATTAACCAGGACGAGGCAAAAACTCCCTGCTTGATTAGTAGCACAGGCTCTGGAAACTCCCTTGGGACCTGAGGTGCACCATTCTCCCTCCCTCCCTCCCTTCATCTCTCTCCTTTCTTTTTCTTTCTTTCTCTCTGTTTCTTTTCCTCCTTCCTTCCTCTCCTCTCCTCTTCCTTTTTCTTTTTCTTTCTCTCTCTCTCTTTCTCTGTGTTTTCCTTTCTTCCCTTTCTTTTCTTTCTCTGTGTCCTTCCTTCCTCTCTCCTTTCTTTTTCTTTCTTTCTCTCTGTTTCTTTTCCTCCTTCCTTCCTTCCTTCCTTCCTCTCCTCTTCCTTTTTCTTTTTCTTTCTCTCTCTCTTTTTCTGTTTTCCTTTCTTCCCTTTCTTTTCTTTCTCTGTGTCCTTCCTTCCTCTCTCCTTCCTTTTTTACTTTCTTTTTTCTTTCTTTCTCTCTCTGTTTCTCTTCTTCCTTTCTTCCTTCCCTCCTCTTTCTTTCTTTTGTTCTTTCCTTCGTTCTTTCTGTTTCTCCTTCCTTCCCTTTTTTTCTTTCTTTCTCTCTCTCTCTGTGTTTCTCCTTCCTTCCTTCCCTTGGCAGAAGATGACTCTGGGCAGCTTACAATACGTTGGATTATCAGAATTTGCCACAGTTGTTTGTTTGACTACTTCCAAAGCATCCTATGTCTCAACTGACAGATTGAATTGTGCCTGTTTTCCCCCTGCAGTGGCACATCCCCACTGGCCTGCCTGAACGCGATGCTTCACTCCAATTCTAGAAGCTGCGATGGGCTTTTTTATAAACTTCCTGGGCGGATCAGCCTGTTTACTCTCAAGGTAAGGCCAGGTTTCTGTTCCTTTAATCCAGAGACTGGGTGAAGGCGTAACCGACTGCTGATTTTTGTATGCATTTAGCACCTGACGGGGGACACGGTCTGAGATCTAGAACTTGTCATTAGCCAGTTTTGGCTGCAGATTAGTAAATTCAACCTTAAGTAGGAATAGTGTGTCATGCTGCACTGATGACAGCTTCCTTACCTGCCTTCGGTCTGACATGGTGGCTGTCACAGTCCTTGCAAATACAGTATAAAGGACTCATTCTGGTAGAGGCAGTTTCCCTAAGGATGAGGCTTCAGCACGAGTCCAAAAGCTCGGAAGACTAAACCTCTGGTCCCGGTCCCCGACCCAGATTGGATCCTGCAGAATAAGCATTGTACATACGGTGTATGACTCTTATGTGCAACATACAGAATAAGGACTAGAGTTACCTCCATGTGGGACAGGCAGACAGAACTGAGTAGAAGAGTGTAGCCATGAACATAAACTAGCAGAAGAACGAATGAAACTCCTGAAGTGACAACACATGGACAGACTCAACCATAGTCCCAACTTGGAAAAACTGAGCATCCTAGACTAAGTCAAATGCTGAAATGCTCGGGAATTCTTGAAAGCTTGACATTCAGTCAAATCAACCATCAATGGTTACACAGTGATAATCCATATTTACACACCATTCAAAAAAAGACAACAAAAAGCTGAGGCAGAAACAAAATAAGACTAGAGCTCAGCACCCAACACCCAGATAAGCAGGGATTAGCACCAGACAAACAGTCAACCAGAAAACAATACTTTAGTCAAGGAGAAAACCACACCCCACCAACACTGATAGGACTAGCCACCAGGCTGTGTGTAAACAGGAAGTAAACCCACACTCACCAAGCGCTGTTGCCTAGTCGGGTAATGAAAAGTCTGCAAGCGAACAGCCAAGCTCAGAGAGCACCGAGGGCTTCACAATGGCGTTTTAATTTCTATTGGCTGAGCACTGCAGCTGGCTCAAAGTGAATGCAGTTGCTACCCAGTAGCTGGATAGTGAGGAATGGAAGACCCTTAAGGTCTCCTATGTATCCCTATGGTCCTTTCCCTCTGGCCCACCAGACCCAATTTCTCCAAGCTCTGATTGGTTCTTCCAGAAAGCGGCTGCCCAGTGGTCTCGGACCCTCGCTGGCCCTGAAGGAGAAGAATTGGATGATGCGGAGAGCAGCGGTTCCAATGAAGCAGCCAGCACTGTTAGCGGAGATAACGACAGTAAGTGTGGTCCTACTCAGAGCCCCCCCCCCCCCCCCTCCGGCTGCTTCCCCCGAAGCCATTTTTATTTTGTTTTAATTTTTTATCATTTTATTTTATCATTTTAATTTGATTTATTTGATATCATTTTTATTTGATTTATTTTATTTTAATTTGATTTATTTTATTTTTTATTTTTTATTATTTTATTATTTTAATTTATTTTTACTTTATTATTTTAATTTTATTCATTTTATTTTTACTTTATTTTTTTTCATTCAACTCATATGTGTCTGCCCCCCCCCCTCTCTTGGGGGTAGTTCTAGGTGGCTTACAATAATTAAAAACATTAAAACAATAAATGGGAATAGCACTTAAGACTTCTATCCCGCCCCACAGTGCCTTACAGCCCTCTGTAGGCAATTTACAATGTAGAAGCCTTACTTGCATTTCACTCCCAACAATCTG
This sequence comes from Natrix helvetica, assembly GCF_964273705.1. Classification (NCBI taxonomy): domain Eukaryota; kingdom Metazoa; phylum Chordata; class Lepidosauria; order Squamata; family Natricidae; genus Natrix; species Natrix helvetica. The sequence continues at coordinate 176,437,165 of NC_138549.1, forward strand.
GGTCCTCGTTTTACCAACCTCGGAAGGCTGAGTCAACCCTGTCGGGCTCGAACTGCAGGCTGTGGGCAGAGTCAGCCTGCAGTACTGCATTCTAAACACAGCGCCACCATTAAATTAATTTAAAATGGACAAAGGGAGGAAGGGAGCAAGATGCACGGAGTGGGTGGGTTAATTAGTCCATCAGTCACTATTAGAGTAATACACCCCCCTCTCCCACACTGGGGGTCCAGGCCAGTTGGCAGAGCCAACTCCTCAGGCCCTTTCAGGAAGGGGCATCTCACCCCGGGGGCAGGATGTTCCAAAGGGCAGGAGCTGCAGCAGAAAAGGCTCTTTTCCTGTATCCCACCAGGTAGCATTCCTTGACGGACGGGTCCTCCTCCACCATCACGGTGGGTGGGGGGGGGGGGGGAGAGGCTATTCCCATCAGCCTCTGATAGTCTGGTCCTAGGCTTTAGAGGTGATAACCAATGTTCCCTCTAATTTTTTTTCGATGTGAGCAGAAAAGTATAGTGTTTGAGTGGCACATTTTCATGCCTGAGCACCCGAATTTTTTTCACAGATGTCACCTAAGACAACAACGAAATCAGTATTATTTGAAACTCAAAGTTATGTTTCTTCAAGGTACCCGCTTAATTCAAAGTGTTATATAATATCAGTATCACTTAACAACGTTCCTGCTTAGCAACCAAAATGTTGGCTCAGAAACTCTGGCATTTGAAGCACGCAACTCTTAAAGCTGTCAAGTTACAGGACCCTTGCACCCCTAACCCTTTAGGGAAAAAAACCCCCAGGGGTCTTCAAACCTGACAGCTTTAAGATTTGTGGACTTCAACTCCCAGAATTTCTCCTCCAGTCCTGTTGGCTCAGGAACTCTGGTATTTGAAGCATGGAAGTCTTAAAGCTGTCAAGTTACAAGACCCTTCCACCCCTAGAAAAAAAATGCAGAGGTCTTCAAACCTGACAGCTTTAACACTTGTGGACTTCAACTCCCAGAATTCCTCCTCCAGTCATGTTGCAGCGACGTCATCTGCGTGGATCTGCTCCATCTTTGCTTTCTTCATTGTGGGCAGGGCTGCTGCTGAAGTTGCCGACCAGTTGCCAGCAGAATAACTGCTGCTACCTCCTCCTCCTCCAACAGCACCACCAGATTTGCTCATGAGCTCAGCGCTGGGTAATCTGTGCCCGCTCCTCCTCCTCCGTGCTTTTGAAGAACCATGAGGCTTTTTTCCCCCCTGCTCCCTCCCTGCCTTCCTACTGTCTCCCGCAGCCTCATGGCTCTTCAAAAGCACGGCGGAGGAGGAGGAGGGGGCAGGCAGGGTTAACCCAGCGCTGAGCTCAGGTGCTCCGAGCAGAGGGGAGGCGCCGCTGCCACGCGCGGAGATGCCGGCTGGAGCTTTGCCGGCTTCATCTCAGCCGCAGTGCCGGGCGGCAAATCCGGCAGTGCTGCCTGTTAGAGGAGGAGGAGGAGGAGGAGGTGGCAGCAGTTGGGCTTTGGGGCTTCACAACTAGCCTCAGTCGCCCCGTGCTCCTCAAAGCAAGTCTGGGGAAGTCCTTTGCAGGCGGCCCGTTCTAGCTGCCTGCAAAGGACCTCCCCAGCTTCCAAAGCCTGTGGCAATAGAAATCACTGCGCGGCAGTTGAAAACTGCTGCGCGGTGTTTTCTTGCCACCTGCGCGCTAGCGCAGCCGCGCACCTTAGAGGGAACGCAGGTGATAACCCAACACCTTGCATTGGACCTGGAAGCAAACAGGCAATCAGCGGAGCTCACAAAAGAGTTATCGGGGCTCCAGGTTATAGACCCATAGCGAGCAAAACCCCGAGGCAGGTGGATTCTCCAAGAATAGCTTTATTGGGACTATCCTATTGGCACAGATCGGGTGAAAACCAACTCTGAAGATTCCCACGGTTCTCCCCTAATTAAAAGCAAAAGGTTTTCACTTTCTCAAAACAACCAGTCACGTGGTCCAATCCCGGCTCCGTCTGGTTGCCCGGCGACACCACTCCTCCTTCCTCCCACCAGGTGTGAGAACCAGGTCCTTGGTTCCCAAGAGAAAGTATTTTGTTTTGGCTACAAAGTCCCAACTATCTCAATTCCCCTCCTCCCTATCCCTCAGCTCCAGTGAGGCTCCACTGAACCTCCCAGGTGGCTTTGTTGAGGTCAGCTTTCAGGGTGGGCATCAGGGGCATAATGTGGGCTGCGTTCTGATGATCCTTCCTTTCTAGTTTCTCTAGACGAAACCTCTTCCAACGCTTCCTGCTCCACGGAGTCCCAGAGCAAGAGCTCGTTTGCTCTCCGAGAGAGCACCAGAACAGCGTCTCAGGTAGGAAGGGCGGAGAGGAGCTCCACTGGCGGTGGTTGAGCATAGCCCCAGAGGTGCCAAAAAAGCCAACACAGTTCTAGGCTGCATCAACAGAGGGATAGAATCAAGATCATGTGAAGGGTTAATACCACTTTACAAGGCCTTGGTGAAACCATACCTAGAAAGAGTGCAGAGAAGAGCAACAAAGAGGATTAGAGGGCTGGAGGGTAAAACATGAAGAATGGTTGCTGGAACTGGGTACCTCTAGCCTAATGAAAAGAAGGACTAGGGGGGGGACGGGACATTATAGCAGTCTTGCAAGATTTGAGTGGTTCCTACAAAGAAGAGGGGGTCAGGCTATTCTCCAAAGCCCCTGAAGGCAATACAAGAAGCAACAGATGGAAACTAACCAAGGAGAGACGCAACCTAGAACTAAGGAGAAATTTCCTGACCGTGAGAGCAATTAATCAGTGGAACAACTTGCCTCCAGAAGTTGTGAATGCTCCAACACTGGACTTTTTAAGAAGAGATGGGACAGCCATTTGTCTGAAATGGTATATGGTTTCATGGCTGAGCAGGGGGTTGGACTAAGGTCCCTTCCACCTCTGTTATTCTATTTTGTGTCACAAAGAGGAAGGTACCTTTATTCCACCTGAACTCCCCTACTACTACTACTACTACTACTACTACTCCCCATAGCATCGCTTCTAGTTAACTCTGCTGAGGATCTGGTGGCCAGCTTTCTCTCTGTTTATATAAACAGCTGCAGAGCCCCCTGCTAGAGGGTGACCCATTTTTGATAGAATTAAATGTGGGAGGACTTCAAATAGCCTCGTGAATTAGAAAAAGGAAGCGGAAGCCGCAGAATTGGTCAATGCTGTAAAGTTGTCATCTTGACCTGGGGGGGGGGGAGGCCTTTCAAAAATTTGTGGCGGAAGTGGGGTTGAGCTGGTCTCATTTGCTGGTTGGAGACTTGGAATTTGGCACCGCAGCTGTGCAGACCTGGGTTCGGAGGCTGCCTCTGACTGCAGGTTGAGAAGTGTTTGGCCAAAGCTTGTCCAGATTCTGATTAAAATCTCCCAAAGACAGGCCCTTAGACGAATCATCTAAGAACCTTTTGTTGATAGAATAATTGGAGCAAAAGCACCTCTTGGATTATCTGGCGGAGAGTTGGCGTGCTTTTTACGAGATTTATATCCTGTATTTCAGCGTTGATTTAATTTCCGGTGACTGTGTGTCAATAGAAACAGGAGCGAAGCAACAGAATATATGTGAAAAAGAAGAAAGTCTTCAGAGACCACTTACTAACCCAGGGGTCTGAGATAGAGCTGGGGAATTCTGGGAGTTGAAGTCCACAGGTCTTAATGTTGCCATGTTGGAGACCCCTGGTCTAACCCCCTGAATGGTGCAGGAAATTAAGTGCAAAGAACACTCACAGACGGTGGTCCTACCTGAAAGGCCTCAATACAGAAATTATCTTAATCCGGGTGGCACAGCGGTTCGGACACAGGGCTTGTCAGCTGGGAAGACCCGAGCACCACTGGCAATGGGGTGAGCAAACGCGAGTAGATAAATAGGTACCACTTTGGTGGGAAGGTAGTGCTTCCTGACTCCATGCTGACCACATGACCATGGAAATGTCTTCAGACAGCACCAGCTCAAACTGAGATGACCTGAGCACCCCGTCAGGTCAGCAACAGCCAGGGGAGTAAAATCCGCAGGGATTCGATTACTTCTACTTTTATCTCTTACTCTTAAGCAGTTCCTTTGACAAGCCCCAATTACTGTTAAAAATATTAGCCTAATATTCAGCTGAAATTTAGCATCCTGTAACTCAAACCCCATAGGTGGCTCAGGGCTAAGATGGTGAGCTTGTCGATCAGAAAGTTCGGCGGTTCGAATCCCTAGCACCATGTAACGGAGTGAGCTCCCGTTACTTGTCCCAGCTTCTGCCAACCCAGCAGTTTGAAAGCACGAAAAAAATGCAAGTAAAAAAATAGGAACCACCTTTGGTGGGAAGGTAGCAGCGTTCCCTGCGCCTTCGGTGTTGAGTCATGCCGGCCACAGGACCGCAGAGTCATGTCTTCGGACAACGCTGGCTCTTTGTCTTTGGAACGGAGATGAGCACTGCCCCCTAGAGTCGGGAACGACTAGCACGTATATGCAAGGGGAACCTTTAACTCAAACCCTTTTTAATTTATTTACAGCTTTTTGAGGTGGCAAAGAATGAGTTTTTAACTACCTGGGGTGGCAGCCCTTAACGCACTTAAACAATGTTATTTTCCTGTTTTGTCTTTTCTTTACCGGACTAAATCTTTTAATTTCCTGGTAAAACTGGCTTCCTGTGACCTCCTGTGCTATTTTTCCCCTCCCCTATTCCAACTCTACATTTTTGTGACATCCAATCTCCATCCAATTTCGTTGTATTTATTTTGTACAATGACAGTGAAGGAGAAATGCAACCAATTTCGTTGTATTTAAGTACAATGACAATAAAGAATATACATACATACATGCATGCATGTATGTATCTATGTATGTATCCATTAGGTATACTTCTCTCTAACTGACTTCTCTCTCCCCATCCCTCCCCCGGCCCGAGGTGTGGTGCAACACCTCCCTCTCCTAGCCTTCTGTAAGGTCACAAAACGGGGCAAAACGTAACACGTTTCTCACTTAACCACATAAACTCTGGGCTCAATTGTGGCCGTAAGTCGAGGACTATGTGTATGGAGGCTGTGTAGAACAGTTACCCCCGCCTGCTCCATTGGCTGGATCAAAGACCCATAAAGTTCTTCAGCAGAGCTGGCCTTGTTTCGCTTCTGAGGTTACGACCACTAGGCTGAGCTGTCCTGAAATGGGTCTCTGATCCTTCCTGCCGAGAGAGAGGCAGATCCCTCACTGTCCCCCTGGCAACCCTCTCTCGATTTCTCTCCAAACAGGTGAGCAAACAGAAGAAAAAGGCGGGCGTGATGCTTCCACGCGTGGTCCTGACCCCGCTGAAAGTCAACGGGGCCCACATGGAACCCTCCTCTGGTAAGTGGAAGCTCCTCTTCCCCCCTGGACTACCACACCCATGTGGCCCCTCCAGCCTCCGTTCTCTCCCAGGCATTCCTAGTTGCTGCTGTGATAGACTTGATCCTAGCCGAAAGCAAGGGTTATTCAGGCATGGGAATGTTAAGATGCGTGGACTCCAACTCCCAGAATACCCTGGCTGGGGTAGTCTGGGAATTGAAGTCCAACCATCTTAACATTCCTGAAGTTAAAAACACTCATCTGGAAGGTATGAATTGTGGCCCATATATCTACGTCTGTCTGTCTGTCTACCATCAATCCATCTGTGTCTGTCTATCTATCTGTCTTGTCTGTCTGTTTATCTATCTATCTATCTATCTATCTATCTATCTATCTATCTATCTATCTATCATCTGTCAGTCTACTTACCTACCTCTTTCTATCCATCCATATATCGTATCATCCATGCATCTATCATATCATATCATATATTTGCCATCCATCCATTTTGGCCACTCCTTTTCATCCAGGGCCTTTTAACACACTCTCATCGCCCTCTGCTTAACAACCAACACAATGCAACGTCCATTCATTCCAGACTCAACCACGGTTGTACGTTGAGGGGGCTACCCGTGTGTCTCCCCCCTTTTATTCACTGCCCTCCCTTCTGTAACAGGTAATGTGGGCAGAGTCAGGCCCCCCAACCTTCTGCTGTTGCTTGTCCTCCCCTGCTGGGACTGTGTTGACTGTGATGTTCCACTTGGGTGCCGGTGAGGATGGTCGGCAGCCGCGGCTGATGCGCTCGCTCTTTTTCAGGGTTTGCGGGGAAGCCGGTCGGCGACGAGAGCAGCAGCAGCAGCAGCTCCTCCGTGTTGCCCAGCGCCCTCTGCAACAGGACAGACATGGCGAGGGAAGCCCCCCATCTGCTCCGGGGAGTCCGCAAACCCTCAGGCGGTAGGTGGACTCCGGGGTCTTCTCTCAACAGGAGGAACTTTAGCAGTTTTGGACCCGGCTGACTCTTAAGATGCCCTGTGTGTGTGTGTGAATATTCCCTAGATTTTGTTTTTAAGATGTTATATTTGTGATGGATGTTTTTTATCACAATGGTGAGACAATGGTGTGGTTAGTGGAGCAGTGTTCTCCAACCTGGCTGCCTGAGGAATTCTGGGAGTTGAAGTCCACAAGCCCTAAAAGTTGCCAAGGTTGGCGCAACCTGTACCAGACAAGCTGTGGCCCATTGAGTCATCTTTTGAGATACAGGTGGTCCTCAACTTACGACGACAGTTGAGCCCCAAATTTATGTTGTTGTGAGACATTGGTTAAGCTTTGCCCCATTTCACAGCTTTTCTCGCCACGTTTGTTAAGCGAATCACTGCAATTGTTAAATTAGCAACGGTTGTTAAGTGAATCTGGCTTCCTCATTGATTTTATTTGTCAGAAAGTCACAAAAGGGCTCAGGTGGTTCTGGGACCCTGCAAGCATCATAAACAGGAACCAGTTGCAAAGCATCTGACTTGATGTTGTGATACGGTCTTAAAGGTGAAAAATAATCATCAGTCACCATTTTCCGTGTCTTTGTAATTTCAAACAGCTAATAAACGGATGATTGTATTGCATAAATTTATTATACTACAGATATGCCTGTTTCATTGGACGTTCCAGCTAAGATGCAGTGTTACATCTGTTTTTATTTAGAAGAGCATAGGTTAGGATAGGTGCTGGACCTATTCTATCCTCCTGCACTTTAGAAGGCCAGGTCCTGAAGAGGAAACTCAGAGACCTTGGCCACCTAATGAGAAGGAAGAAGGACTCCCTGGAGAAGAGCCTCATGCTGGGAACGATGGAGGGCAAAAGAAGAAGAAGGGGATGGTAGAGAATGAGGTGGCTGGACGGAGTCTTCAATGGACTCCAGAGGAAGGTAGAGGACAGGAAGGCCTGGAGGAACGTGGTCCATGGGATCGCGATGGGCCAGGCATGACTTCTCAACTGACAACAACAAGGATAGGATAGGATAGAAGCATAGAATAGAATAGAATAGAATAGAATAGAATAGAATAGCGAGTGAGAGAATAGAATGAGGAAAGAGGAGAAGAAAAGAATATACTGAATAGAAAATAGAGAAAGAATAGAAAATAGAATAGAATGCAGAATGGAATGGAGAAGAGAAGAGAGCAGAAGAAAAGAATATACTGAATACAGAAAGAATAGAAAATAGAATGCGGAATGGAATAGAAAAGAGAAGAGAGAAAAGGGAATAGAACAGAATAGAATTGTTTATTGGCCAAGTGGACACACAAGGACTTTGCCTTTGGTGCGTAAGCTCTCGGTGTACATATAAACAAGCAGTAATAGGTCATCATATTAATATGGGATTTAATTAATTACAAGTTACAAGCAACAAGTGATAAATCAAAAGGTATCAATAGGAAAGGAAAATAGGCCAGATGAGGAAAGTGGAGGGTTGTGGGAATGAAGTGTTCAGCAGAGTGATGGCATGGGGTGTGTGTGTGTGTGTGTGTGTGTGTGAGAAACTACCTTTGTGTCTGGTTGCTTTGGTGTGCAGCGCCCTATAGCATCGTTTGGGAGAGCTTGAACCAGTTTGCGTCCAGGGTGTGAGGGCTCTGCAGGTATTTTGTCAGCCTGGCTCCTGCAGCGTAAGGTCCTCAAGGGAAGGCAGGTCGGTTGCCCTTGCTTTGATTTATCCCTTTAAAAAGATGCTGGGTTGAATTGCTGTCTTGCTAAGAGATAACAAGACGTTGCGTCTATCTGCTAATTGCTTTCTCTCGACTACTGTGGTGAGAAGAAGCATGCGAGTCCTTTAGAATGAGCTGCAAGGCTGTCCAAACACCCCTGACCTAAAGAGACAACACACAACCCCGGGTGTGGTGCCACGCCTTCTTTGTGCACCAGGGAATCAATTGTAAGTGTCAGCACTGAAAAAGCATGGGAAGCTTTTCCTTTAGTACAGGTAGTCCTTGACATACGACAATAAGGGAGCCTGCAGCTCGCCACCTGTAAGTTGTGATGGAGTTAAATCAGGTACCAACCCAAATTTACAGTGATTTTTGCAGCAGTCGTTAAGTGAATGAGGCTGCTGCTAAATAAACACAGCGGTTGTTAAATGAATCCCTGGTTCACTCAGGGGCTGGTTTTTGCAGGAAACTGGAAGTAACTTCCAGTTTTCAGAATCCCAGGATTGAAAGGGACCTTGGAGGTCTACTAGTCCAGCCCCTTTCTCAAGCAGGAGACCCCATAGCATTTCAGACAAATGGCTGTCCAATCTTTCCTTAAAAACCTCCAGTGATGGAACACCCACAGCTTCTGGTGGCAAGGAGTTCCACTGGTTAATTGTCCTCACTGTTAGGAAGTTTCTCCTTAGTTCCAGGTTGCTTCACTCCTTCATGAGTTTCCATCCTTTGTTTCTTGTCCTCTGCCTTCAGTTGTTTTGGAGAGTAAGTCAACACACACACACACACACACACACACACACACACACACGCATGCACCTCTCTTCAAAGTAGGTTTGGAACTCAGCAAGAAAATGGCAACTGTTTTGACAAGGGATCCCAAACAGCTCTCAGTGCAGGGTTATCACAAGTAGCAAGAGATTAAAAACTCAGTCCATTCAATTTAACCAAATGTAGGCTGGAATAAATAAACAGTTTAAAATCCTCTTAAAAGACCATCTGGGACAAGCCCAGGTTTATTTTTGCAAGTTGCCTTAAAGTAAAGCTCCTCCTAGGTGATTTCACACTCACACACATGCAGGGCAGAGGCATAACATAAATAAAAGTCATTTTTCTTGGCAGCAATAGGAAACAGTTTGCTCCTGGCGTCTTCCAAGATGCTTTATTCCCCATTTCATTAATTTTCTTTACTTTTTATTATTTTATATGCCGTAGGTGGCTCACAAGCATCGAAAATGAATAAAAACAATGAATAATATTAAATTAGCTTAAAATGGATAAAGGATGTGGAGGAAGGGAGCCAGAGGCACACGGGGATGAGGTGAGATCTTAGAATGAATGAATGAGCTGGAAGGGACCTCGGAGGTCTTCTAGTCCAGGCCCATGGCTCAAGCAGGAGGCCCTATGGCACTTCAGACAAACGGCTATCCAATCTTTTTCCAGTGATGGAAAACACACAATTTCTGGTGGCAAGCCGTTCCACTGGTTACTTGTTCTGTCAGGAAGTTTCTCCTTAATTCCAGGTTGCTTCTCTCCATGATCAGTTTCCATCCGTTGCTTCTTGTCCTGCCTTCAGGTGCCTTGGAGAATAGCTTGACTCCCTCTTCTTTATGGCAATCCCTGAGATATTGGAAGACGGACGGACGGATGGATGGATGGATGGATGGAGAGAGAGAGAGAGAGATTCTCTCCTTGATTAGTTTCCACCCATTGTTTCTTGTCCTGCCCTCAGGTGCCTTGGAGAATAGTTTGACTCTCTCTTCTTTGTGGCAACCCTGGAGATATTGGAAGACTGCTATCATGTCTCCCCTAGTCCTTCTTTCTCTTAAGCTAAACATACCCAGTTCCTGCAACCGTTCTTCTTACGCATCTTACCTTGGTCCATCACTCTTTCTCAGCCAAGCCCACCTCAAGGGCTTGTTGTGGGGGAAACAGGAGACCATAGAATGAAAGGGGTCTCATTTAGGGACCGTGTGAAGTTACAACAGCACTGGGAAAATACGTTATTTACCACTATTTTTCTCATTTATGCCTGTTGCAACATCCCTGTGGTCAGACGATCAAAGTTTGAAAGGTTTGGCAACCGATTCATACTTATGACCATTGCGTGTCCCAGGGATCTTTGCAATCACCCGCTTATGAGATCTTTTGACCAGCAAAGTCAACGGGGAATCCAGATTCGCTTAACAATTGTAGTGATTCACTTAACAACTGTGGCAAGAATGGCCGTAAAATTCATTTAACAACTGTCCCGCTTAGCAGTGGACATTTTGGGGCTCGCTTGTGGTCCTAAATCGAGGGCCACTTGTAGCGAATGGATTTCTTTGCGTGTGGATCCGGTTGTCCACCCCTGACCATTGGCGAGGCTGCCTCCCAGCCACTTCCAAGAAAGGGAAGCGGCAGCTGTGTGAGTTGCCTCTGCAGGTGCCTCTCCTGACTCTCGGGTGTGTAAACATCTCTGCCCGTCTGTTGCTTTCTGGGAACTGCAGGGCAAATGAAGAGGAACCGGGGGGACGACATCGACTTCGAGACGCCAGGCTCCATTCTGGTGAACACAAACCTGCGGGCGCTGATCAACTCCAGGACCTTCAATGCCCTCCCCCTGCCCTTCCAGCAGCAGCTTCTCCTCCTGCTCCCTGAAGTGGACAGGCAGGTAGGGCCTCTCCCTCCCTCTCTGTCCCTCTCGCTCTCTCTGCTTCTCTCTCTCCTTCTCTCCCTTTCACTCCCTCTTTCTTTGTCTCTCTCCCTTCACTCACTCACTCTCTCCTCCTTCTCCTTTCTCTCTCTCTCTCTCCCCTTCTCTCCCTTTTGCTCTGTTTCTTTGTCTCTGTCTCTCCTCAAACAATGACTCTGTTTCTCTGTATGTCTCTTTGTCTCTCTGTTTCTCTTGTCTCCCTTTTGCTCTTTGTTTCTCTGCCCCTCTCTCTTTTTCACTCTTTACTTTACTTTTTATTTAATTTATAAACCGCACCCTCTCTCCAAGGAGACTCGGGGCGGTGTACAGTCATATTTAAAAACACAATATAAATACATATAGATATAGGTGGAGGCGGCATATAAACCGTACAATAACAATTAAAATTAAAAATTAGAAATACATTAAAAACTACCCCTAGAAAACTACCCCAGAATAAAATAATTGCCAGGAGGATAAAGATGGGACTATAAATGGGCTAGGCCAGCCAATTGGAACAGGTGGGTCTTGAGTTTCCTACGGAAGGAGCGGAGGTCAGTAGTGGTTCTAATATCGGGGGGAGGGGGGGAGGTCATTCCAGAGGGCTGGGCCCATCACAGAGAAGGCTCTACTCCTAGGCGCCGCCCGTTGGCATTGCTTAGTGGACGGCACCCGGAGGAGTCCCTCTCTGTGAGAGCGAATTGGTCGCAGGGATGTATGAGGTAGGATGCGATCCCGCAGGTAGCTAGGTCCTGTGCCATGGAGCGCTTTAAAGATGGTGATCAACACCTTGAAACGCACCCGAAAAACCACAGGTAGCCAGTGCAGCTCGCGCAGGAGAGGTGTTATGTGGGAGTATCTCGTACTTCCCATGATAGCCCGCGCGGCTGCATTCTGAACCAGCTGTAGTCTCCGGGTACATCTCAAGGGGAGCCCATGTAGAGAGCGTTGCAGTAGTCCAGGCGGGATGTCACCAGCGCATGAGTGACCGTGCGAAGGGTGTCCCGGTCCAATAGGGGGCGCAATTGGCACACCAGGCGGACCTGGTGGAACGCCCCCCTCGCCACGGCTGCCACATGGTCATCCATCGACAGCCGGGCATCTAGGAGGACGCCCAAATTGCGCGCCCGCTCCACGGGGGGCAATTGCTCGCCCCCAATGGCCAGCGATGGAGTCCACTGGTTGAACCGAGGCGCAGGTAGCCACAGCCACTCTGTCTTGGAGGGGTTGAGCCTGAGTCTGTTGTCCCCCATCCCGGCCCCGACGGCTTCCAAGCACCAGGACATCATTTCTCTGTTTCTCTGTCTCTTTCTTTTGTCTCTCTCTGTTTCTCTGTGTATGTGTTACTCTCTATCATTCTCTTTGTCTCTCCCTGTCTATGACTCTGTTTCTTTGTCTCTGTCTGTCTGTCTCTGCTCTGTTTCTTTCTCTGTTTCTCTGTCTCTCTCTGTCTCTTTCTCTTTATCATTCCCTCTTTGTCACTTTCAGTAAAGGTTTGTGCACTGTGCTTAACATTCCCTTCCTTCCTTCTAGCCTGGGACAGACGGACTGCTGCGCCTGAGTGGAAGCGCCCTAAATAACGAGTTTTTTGCTCATGCTGCCCAGAGCTGGCGGGAGAGGCTGGCAGACGGTAGGTTTGCTGGTTCTGGGATGGGATGGGGGGGGGGGAAACAAGCCCACCCTTGGAACGGGCATTGGCCTAGAACAGGGGTGGGGAATCATGGCCCCTAGATGACTTCACCTCCCAGCAAACAAGCACAGCCCCTCATGAACTTGCTTTTTTCCAGCCCTGTCATAATACAGACAGTCGTTGAATGAGGCGGTCAGTTATTAAGGACTTTGGCAAAACCTTCGGCATATGGTTAGGCCAGGTCTTTAGCCCAGGGGGTATAGCCTCAAACTGACAAGAGGGAAAATTCAAAAGTACATGTAGTCCTCGACCTACGATCACAATTGAGCCCAAAATTTCTGTTCTTACATCGTTGTTAAGTGAATCCGGCTTCCCCATTGACTTTGCTTGTCAGAAGGTCGCAAAAGGGGGATCACGTGACCCCAGGACACTGCGACCGTCATAAGTATGAACCAGTTGCCAAGGGTCTGAGTTTTGATTACATGACCACGGGGAGGCTGCAACAGTCGTGAGGGTGAAAAACAGCCCTAAGTCACTTTTTTCAGTGCCGTTGCAACTTCGAACGGTCATTAAATGAGCTGTTGTAAGTCGAGGACTACCTGTAATGTTTGAAAGTTACTTCCCAGAAAACGTAGTACAAGTTTGGGACCAACTTCCAGCGGAATCAATGAATCAGTAACTGAATTCAATGAACCAATTAGTCAATAGAACTGGAAGGGGCCTTGGAGGTCTTCTAGTCCAACACCCTGCAGGAGACCCTGTCCCATTTCAAAAAAATGTCTGTCTAATCTCGTCTTAAAAACCTGCAATGTTGGAGCGTTCACAGCTTCTGGTGGCAAGCAGTTCCACTGGTTAATTGTCCTCACTATGAGGAAGCTTCTCCTTAATTCCAGGTTGCTTCTCTCCTGGATTAATTTCCATCCGTTGTTTCTTGTCTTGCCCTCAGGTGCTTTGGGGAATAATTTGACCCCCCTCTCTTCTTGGTGGCAGCCCCTCAAATACTGGACGACTGCCATCATGTCCCCCTTAGTCCTTCTTTGCTCTAGACTAGCCAAACCCAATTCCTGTAGCCGTTCTTCATATGTCGCCAGGCCTTTAACCATCCTAGTTGCTCTTCTCTTGGGTTTCCGTGTGTTTCTTTTTCAGTGTTTCCTCAAAGCCAAAGAAACTCTTGATTCTTTTTTCCCCCTTCCCTTCCAGGGGAGTTTACTCACGAGATGCAGGTGCGCATCAGGCAGGAAATGGAGAAGGAAAAGAAAACGGAAGTCTGGAAAGAGCGGTTTTTCGAGGACTACTATGGGCAGAAGTAAGTGCCCCGTTTGGAAATGTAACCTCTGCGACGTTTCTCCCAGGAAAACTTTACGGGGCTCCAAGCTTCTTCCGTTTAGCGCAGGTCTCTAATCTTGGCCCCTTTAAGACTTGTGGACTTCAACTCACGGCATCGCTCTCTGGCCAATTCTGGGGGTGGGAGTTCCACAGGTCTTAAAGGCTCCCATGGTTGGACCCTCTTGGCTAAAGCAAAGAACCGTCACGTTTTTTCTGGCAGGCAGAAATAATTTCACTGCAGCAACGCAGAGTCCTGGTTTTTTCACAAACGGATTCAGCGCAACAAAAAACAATTTTTGTTTTTAATGATTTAATGCCCTGGGTTTTTTTTTAATCAGGGCAACCTGGCCTACCCAATTATGGGAGGGAGCATACCGCTCCACTCCCAAGTAGCCCGGGTTCGAATCCCAGGAGGGGAAATGGCTAGTTGATGAGAGCTAAATAGCTTGAAATAGATCTATACCAATCTATCTTTTATTTCTTTGTCGGTAAAACATACATTTGATGTAATGCACTCTTTCTCAAACCTGGCCACTTTAAGATGGGTGGACTTCAACTCCCAGAATTCCCCAGCCAGCATTCGCTCCAATTCTGGGAGCTGAAGTCCGAAAGTCTTCAAGCTACTATAGTTGGACACCCTTGGCTAAAGCAGTCAAGTGGAAGGCCTCCCTTAGTAGCGAGTGGCTCAAGGATCGTGCCAGTCGTAAATCCTTACGGAAGATGGCACAGTCCACTGGTGGGAAATTGTGGGGGTTGAAGTCCTCAAGTTTTCCAAGTTGGGAGGGACCCCTGGGCTGGTGGGATATGCTGCCAACTGACTCCATTCTACTCCTCTTTCAGGCTGGGCTTGACCACGGAAGAGCAGAAGTCAGCCCCCAGTGAGGCAGAGAAGAGGACCACAGAAGGCCCCGCCAGGGCACCCTGCACTCCCACAACCCTCCAGCCTGACGGGCACTTCAAGAGGCGCTCCCTCCGCTGCCGGAACCGCCGGAACCGGCACAAATTGCGCGAAGCGGAGCCTTCCTCTCCTGCCAAAGAGGCATCCTCCTCGCCATCGTCGTCCGTGGAGGCCACGCCCGTGGAGGAGAGAGAGGCCAATCCCGCCACGAACGAGTGCCAAGCCAGCCGGGCAATTCCCTCGGCCGAGACGTCCCCGGAAGTGACCAAGGTCTTGAGCAAGGTGGATGAGGCCGTGGCGGCTGCAGCGGCTGCGGCGGCGGCAACCCCGGAGCGAATTCCCAGCCTGCCTCTGGGACCGCAGGATCAGCAGAAGAGGAAATGCTTCGAGCAGCCCGCCTCCCCCTCTTTCCCCGAAAAGAAGCCGCGGCTTGAGGACCGTCAGTCCTTTCGTAACACAATTGAAAGTGTTCACCCAGAAAAGCCACAGCCCACCAAAGAGGAGCCTAAAGTCCCTCCCATCCGGGTAAGAGGGGGGCTGGGAGCTGCTCCCTGCCTCAGCGGGTGGGTGGGAGGCGGTACTTGGCTTGCCGGGCTTCACCTGAGGCCTCGGACTCAAGTTGCCATCGGGTGACTTGCTGCTGTTCTCCCCCCCCCCCTTCAGCTCGGGCCCCGGTGTGGCTTTCCCTCTGGGTCAGGAGGAAGGGGAGGAAGAGTGGGGGGTGGCTCTCTTGAGGGGTCTGGCTTCTGCGTGAACGATCTCAGGTGGGGTCTAGAAGGGGGAGCAATGGAAGGATCTTAAGAGGAAAGCCGGGGGGGGGGGCGGGGGGATCCAGTTTGATCTAATGGTGAAAGCACCACGCTAGGAACCAGGAGACAGGGAGTTCTAGTCTCACTTTAGGTATAAGAGCCAGCTGGGTGACTTTGAGCCAACCACCAGGAGACGGGGAGTTCTAGTACCCCCTTAGTCGCGAAAGCCAGCTGGGTGCATTTGGGCCAATCATTCTCTCTCAGTCCAACCCATCTCTCAGCATTCTCGTAAGGAAAACAGCAGGAAGGCATTCCCCCACGTTGAGTTATTTATAAAAATAATAAAGGTGGAACGCAAATTAAATAAGCTGGGTTAACCCTCCCACCTTTTCTCCTGCAAATAAAAAATCCCCCATTACAGTTGCATCAAACATAATGTAGCGGAGGGTAGTCTTGGTGTGGCTTTGCCCTTTAGCGCTAAAGCCAGGAAGGAAGACCCCTATCGCCAGGCCTTTTCCCCCAGGGGACTCTGGGAGTTGTAGTTCTGCGAAGGGAGGCCTTTCCCAATCTACACTCCCCAGCGTTCCTGGAGAACAGAGCCTCCCCCAGCATGCTTCTGCCTCTCGAGTCCTAGGGAGGCTTCCTCTAAAAATTAAATACTTATAAAGAGTATATAATTCGACAAATTAAGGGGGAGTGGGGGGGGGGCTTTTAACGCGCAGGCCTGCAGGGCGTCCTCTGAATGACCCTGTTTTTCTTTGTTCTCTCCAGATTCAACTTTCCCGAATCAAACCCCCCTGGGTGGTTAAGGGTCAGCCAGCCTACCAGATATGTCCTCGGATTATCCCCAATCCAGAACCCGGCCAGCCGGACCGAAGGGGGAGCCCAGCCGCTGCTGACTCTGAGGCCTGTCCTTTGCAAAGCCGAGTCCAGCGAGCGGCTGCTGCTCCTGCCTCCACCATTGGAGGTGGGGGTGGGCCAGGAGGAGGCGGCGGAAGGAGCCCAGACGAAGGCGGTGGTGGTGGTCGCAGCAGCAGCAGCAGCAACAGCCGGCTCCGGCCACCCAGGAGCCACCGGGCCAAGCACTGGCGATGCAAGAGAACTCGCGGGAAGCGCTGGTCAGATTTACAGCGAACACAGCTATTGCCGCCTTCCCACCTAGGCGGAAAGACCGCCGGGCGGCAGGGGCCGGAAGCGAGCTGGCCTTCCGGGGCCACAGAACCCGCCAGGGAAGGAGAGCTCAAGCAGGGTGGACAGGCTGCCAATCTTCCTTCCCAGGAAGCCGCTGCCCAGCCGGAGAAGTCCTCGGAAGGCAGCCTCTTGGATCGCAGAGCGACAGAAGTGCCGGCCAGTCGTCCTGGCCACCTTTTGGATGATCCCAGGCCTTCACCTTCTGCAGAAGATGCTCCTCTGGAGGGCCGCGATTGGAAGGACAGAAGGGAATCTCCCGTGGGAAGCCAGCAGAGCAATGGCTGGCTGGGAGACTCCGAAAGCATCCTCATGGGAAGCAGAAGCAGGCAGAAGGGCCGGGAAGGTCACCTGGCTTCCGAGAGCAGCACAGGAGTTGGCTCGGAGGCTTTGGCCTCTCCTGCGTGGAAGAGCATTCCAGAGGACCCCAGTCCTGTGAGGATGGAGCTCCCACCACAGAGTACCACCCCAGGCCCCGGAAGAGGGGCCCCGAGCAGCCCAGGGGATGCTTCCCCACTGACAACAGGCCCGCTCCCTCCTTGCTTCAATACGAGCGCCCGTGAGAGCCCCTTGTCCCCAGCATTGGCACCCTCGGACATGGAGGTAGAGACCGACCGAGAGCAGGCCGTGACAGGACCGAGCGCCAGCCCCGGCAGCGATGAGGAAGCCCAGAGTCCGCTGAGTGAGACCACAGAGACGGCCTCCGATTTGGATGCTGAGCTCACCGATGAGAACTTGGAGATAAACGGGGATTGTCGCCAGGCTGAAGAGAGGGAAAGCGGGTCCAACCAGAGACGCCCAGAGAGACATAGAGAGGTCATCTTGGAAAGCAGGGAAGATTTGCCTTTGGATGTCGGGGTTGTCGACTCACCCTGCAGGACCAGGTTGCCCGCTCCTGTCCTCGCCGCGGCCAAATCAGTTCTCCCTGTTGATGTCGCAATCCAGGAAAGGCCACGCTCGGGTGTCCCCCAGCCTCTGTCTGCCGCAGCAGGCAAGCCCCTGGAGGGACACATCGTCCCCCAGGGTCTGCCTCCCAAAAGCGTCCCGCCGGCCTCTTCCCAAGCGGCTGCAGCCTTTTCTCAGGACAAGCCCCCAGCAAAAATCCCCCCTGTCCTCCTGGCGGTTAAGAGCAGTGACCATCTCGTGCAGGACGCCACATGCAGGGAGGGGACAGGCCTGAGTGACCTAGCCAGGAAGACCATGCGTGCACCCCAACCATTGCGGGACTCTGCCGAAAGGGCCTGCCTGCCTCCAGAGAAGACTCCCAATCCAGGATCCCTGGATCAAGCTGTCGGCCAGTCCCCGAAAATAGATCTCTCGAATCTGGGAAAGAATCTAACCTCTTCCTGCCCTCGTCCGGATGAAACGGATCCGCCCAGAGCAGATTCCACGGCTGGCATCAGGAAGCTGGAGGAGACGCTGAAGACGGCTCCGGGGCCCAAGCTCCCTCTGCGCACAGCCTCTCTGGGGCCGGAGCAAGCAAGCAACGGCCCCGCAGAGAAGACCCCCGGGGCTCTGGGCAGGAAGGTCTTTGGCTCGGGTGTCTTGGGTGGGGCAGCAGCCAAGGCCCAGAAGCCCCACGGCTCAGAACCCTTCCCCATGTGGGGCATGCTGTCCCACAGCAAACTGGTCTCTCCCCCGGCCAAGGCGATGGCCCCCGGATCCCGCCTGCCTCCCGCAATGGAGGACTGGCCCTCCAAGAGGAATGGCGGCTCAACGGAGAACAAGAAGGTGCTGGCTTCGGCCCAGAGGAAGAGGGAGCAGCCGAAGGAGGCCCCTCCCCACTTGATGGAGCCTTGGCAGGGCTTCCCCCTGGGGAGGGACCTGGCTTTTTTCAAGCTGCCCAAGGAGCCGGGGAAGGGACCTGCGCAGCCCCTGGAGCCGTCCTCCCTCCCTTCCCAGCTCAACATCAAGCAGGCCATTTACGGGAAGCTTTCCAAGCTGCAGCTGAATTCCTCCCATCTGAATTACACCTCTTCGCCCGGTGGCCCCTTTTTCCCCCGGAACCTGGATGGCAACGCCGGGCCCTTCGGCCCCAAAGCCCACTTGACGGCTTCTTCCCGGGGCAGGCTATCTTTCTCCGCCCAGGTGTTTGCCGAGACGGGCAAGGGCCTGGAAGAGCTCTCCCTCAAGTGCTCCTGCAGTCTCAAAGCCATGATTATGTGCCAGGGCTGCGGAGCCTTTTGCCACGACGACTGTATCGGCCCCTCCAAGCTCTGTGTGCTGTGCCTGGTGGTCAGATGACACTGGCGGCCCACGGAAGGATCCAAAGCCGTACGTTGAGCAGGCGAGGAGGAGGAGGAGGACGAGGACACCGACGACGACCAGGAACGCCTGTATACGCAAAGGATTCTGGTCCTAACCAAGCCAATATGGACGCTGTAGGTCTTGGGTTTCCCTGCTGGGGGTGGCAAGTCGGTCATGGAGACAGGCGGGTTTCGTAGGGCTGATTTCTCCCCCCCAATGAGGAACTCTGTTGGAGATTTGGCCTGTTGGCGCCCGGCCTCGGACCCTTCTTGTGCCGTGAGCCCCGTCCCGGTGGGCTGAGTATGCGGGCGGAAGAGCTGACCTCCCCCCTACCTCCTGTTGGAAGACCAAGTGAAAGGCCCAGCGGAATCAGTCTTCCATTTTCTCTCCCTGCCACACACACACACACATACACACACACAAACACCAGCGCTGGGCTCAGTGGTCGACCCAGAAATGCAGGGCGGCGGGTTTCGGAGTCGCCACGCAGACGGAGGAGTGGAGGCTGGAAGGCGTCTTCCTTCCCCCCACCCGGGAAGACTTTTCACGTTTTGAAGCGGTGTCATATTTTTTTTAAAAAACCCATACGTATATAAATATAAATCTATAATATAATTTTTTCCCGGGTTTTTTTTCTTTCTTTTTTGTTTTTGGGTGTAAAGAAACAACAACAGAAGTGGAAATGTTTGGCTCCTCATTGTACCTTCTATGCATCATGTCTTCTTCTTCTTCTTCTTCTTCTTCATCATCCGTTGTACTCAGTACTTGGCCGGACTTTTGTAAAATGGGTGTTCTGTACATAAAAAGCTTTTTTTCCCCTTTTTTTAAAAAAAAATCCTTTTGGGGGGGTTCTCCCCCCCCCCTCCAGGCTACCCACAGTATTGCATTGTAGAGTAGTGTCGGTTACGAATCACTCCCTCACCAGACGGAGGTGGCAATTGCTCTGGGGGCAAGCGGGGGGCCCAGCAGCCGGGTCTTCCTGTTGAAACCCCCAAACCCCCACCCCGTGAGAAGGGAGCCCACCTCCCCCTCTCTTTCCCCTGGGGAAGGGGCCAAAGGTCTCCGGTCATCTCCCTCCCTTGACCTACCTACCTCTTCCTTTCTTGACCTCTTGGCTTTCTCCGTAGACGTCCAGCTCAACAGCGACCGAAGCAGCGTAAAAATCTGGGTCCCCCCCCCCAAAATCCCCAAAGGGTTGGGGTCTGCAGGCAGGTTTGCTCCCGCCCGAAAGCATTGGGAGACAAACCTGCGCAGGGAAGGCGAGAGAGAGAGGGAGGGTGAATCCCCAGGTGGTCTGGGCCTGCTTACCAAAGAAGGGGCTTCCCCTCTTCTGACCCCTACTCCCCACCCCACCCCTCCATCTCCCCCAAGGAGGTCGGGGCTGTGTACAGATGGAGCCTGGGCTGATGGGGGAGGGGCAGATCCTGGTCCACCCTGATGTTATATGTCCCTTGTGGTATGGAGAATAAACATTTTAAAAATAAAAAAAAAACATTTGGAACAGCTCACGCCTGGCTTTTGCAGGGCTCCTTTCCCAGCGGCATCTGTGTGCGTGTGTGTGTTTGTTTGTGTGCGTTGTGGACAAAGGGAGGGGGGACAAACACCGCAACCAAACTGGACGTACACCCCCCCCAAAACCCACCCTCTTGGACAGGAGAAACAACACCCCCATTTTGTGTCCTCTGATTGTGGGGGGGCTTCTGTTTTCTTTGCCCTACACGCAAAATGTCTTTGACGGACTCGGCTTCACTTTGCGTCGAGCTGAGTGGCTTGTCGGAGTTCGCCGCTATCTCTTCCTTCAGCCGCTGGGCGTGCAGATGGTTAAGGGGAAAGGCTCTTTATTTGCCCCTTAGGTGCCCTCCAGGCCTTGGGTGAGAAGATAACAAGGAGTGCTCCATTTAACGGCGGCAACGGAGCCAAAAAGTTTCCTAAGCAAAACAAGTGAGTTGTGCCCCCTTTTGTGACCTTCCCACTGTTAAGTGAGCTGCATGTGGTTACAGTGAGCAGTACGGTCGTTAAGTGAATCCAGCTTCCTCGTTGACTCTGCTTGCCAGGTCACAAAGGGGGCTTGATCACATGGCCCCCGGGACCCTGCGACCGTCATAAATGTGACGGAGTTGCTCTGTGCCCAGATTTTGATCCCGTGGCCATGGGGATGCTACAACGGTCCCCTTTTCAGTGGCATTAGAACTTCAATTGCTGTGTGGTTTGGTAGCCTAGAGGTGGCGCTCTCGTCTCAGTCAGGCTGTGAGTTCAGTCCTCGGTAGAGGCAGATATTTCTCTGGGTACGATGAGAATGTATCTGCTGAACGAAACTTCTCATTGGTGACAGGAAAGGCATCGGGCCAGTAAAACACTCTGCTAGCTCCAGTCAGTCACACCACCCCGCAAGGGATTATGGGGTCATTAAAAGATGATGATGATGATTGTAACTTCAAATGGTCACTAAATGAACTGTTGGAAGTTAAGGACTACCTGTCTCCCAGCGCTGGCGTTTTTGTCTCTAGCTTTGCAGGATTGAGGCCAGGAGGAGCCCTAGGTGGCAGTTGTCTTGTTGGGAATCACCCGAGGTCATTTTTGGACCCTGAACGATGGTGGTGGTGGTGGGGATGTGTGAATTATTCGGAATAAAGAGGATTGCAACTACAGCATCAGCAGACTCCCGAGTGAAAATCCACACGCCCATCGCCGTTTTCACCTTAAGGTGATGGGAAGGGATGGGACGCCGAAGTCGATAGGGGGAGAATGGGTTGGGAAATAGGCCCCCATTTCTCCAGGTGGCTGTAGCCAAGATTAACCCACCCACCCGCCCCCCAAGGTGGGCTCCCTGGTGCTTTCGGGCAGACAGGTTCATTAATCACCCAGCGAGGTAACCTGATCGTGGTTTGAAGTTTGCGGAGAGGAGGACGGGGGCTGTGGGGGGTCCTTGGTGCTCTCTGAGCTGGCTTGTTCTGTGGCAGGCATTTCATGACCCAACTAGGTAACATCATCAGGGCTAGAAGGTGGGTTTGTTTCTCTCTGTTGACATACAAGTCGCTTGCCCTGTCAATGTTGGTGGGAATGTTTTATGAGAGAGGAGGGTTTTCCACCAAAGAGGTAGTATATAACACTCGCTAGTATATAATATAATTTAAGGCAACACTTCTATAAAGCATATATATCAGGGGTGTCCAAACTTGGGAACTTTAAGACTTGTGGACTTCAACTCCCAGAATTCCCCAGCCAGCCATGCTGGCTGGGGAATTCTGGGAGTTGAAGTCCACAAGTCTTAAAAGTTCCCAAGTTTGGACACCCCTGATATATCTAAACAGTAAATCCCATTCCCTTTTAGCCCGGATGACGTTATCTAGCTGGGCCATGAAAATGTCTACGACTTCTCCATATTCTTCTATTTGTTCTACTAATTTCGGGCCAGTTGCTTTTGGTTCTTCCAAAAGAAACACTTAAATCGTCTGCCAACACCTGCAGTTTGTATTCCAAGTAGTTTGAAGCACCCAGGACCTCCCCCCAGGCCCCACCCTAAGCTACCAATACAGGCCGTCCTCAACTTACGACCACAATCAAGCCCAACATTTACATTGCCATGTGAGAAACTGGTTAATCACGGCCATTGTCAAACTAGTAACACTGTCGTTAAGGGAATCTGGTTTTCCTGATGGAACTTTTTGCTTGTCGGGAGGTCACAAAAGTTGATTGTGCGACCCAAGGGCATTGTGACCGTCATAAATATGAGTCCGTTGATAAGCATCCAAACATAAAACCAAGGGGAGGCCACAGTGGTCGTTAACTCTGAAAAGCGGCCCCAAGTCACTTTTTTTTCAGTGCCGTTGTCCCTTCAGTCACTAAGTGAACTGTCGTAAGTCAAGGACCACCTGTATTCCCTTCTATCGATTCAGAGATTCCAATTTTGACCCGGTCTTCCACCTCCATGCTGGGAAAAGGGGTGAGATCCATTTTGTTATACAGTGTTTATTAAGTAGATTCAGTCTTATATGATATACAGACTCAAAAAAAAAAAAAAATCCACATACTTATGAAATCAGTGCATTTAGCAAGTAATACCATGAATGGAAAGGAACCGCTTTGATTTAAACAGCTCGTTGGTCGTCTTATTTTTTTTTTCCTTTTTTTCTTTTTAAGTGAATAGGACGAGGAGATTGGCCTGTGCTACTCATTTCACAAACAGAACAGAAAATTTTAAAGTCGCGTCACGTAAAACCCAAAAACACTGCGAGCTAAGAATTAAAAATATTAAAGCCACGTTTACTCGGGAAGAAGGGGCCAAAACAAACTAAAATAAAATAAAAGGATCCACTGTCTAGAACACAAAAAAGGGAAACAAAAATAATTAAGATTTCCATCGCACGTTGAGGAAGGAGGGGGGGGGGAAAAACCACAACCACCACTACCCTCATCTGCTTAGCCACGTGAAAATTTGCATAGGTTGTCCGTTAGGAAGGAAGGAGGAACGAACGAAGGTTTCTGACAGATTGGCGCAGGGGAGGGTTGCCTTCGCCCGCTGCTTTTAAGTGCCTTGGGGTTTTTTTTTCCGCCCCCCATTTCTGGGGAAGGGGAAATGGCTGGGCTTGGATCCGCTTTGTAACTACACCGGAGGGCTACTGTTTTGGCCACCCTCTTCCTGGTGGTTGGGGGGGCTCGCTGGCCACTCATGAAGTCCCCTGGACTCTCCTGCAGTTTCGGCTAGAGGGGGACTCCTCGGCAAGCAACCTAGTAATCACCAGTGGCCCGCAGCCCATCATTCGTGTGGGTTTACGAGCGCCAGGTTCTACGAGCCACTCACGAATAAGAGAGGCCATATTGTTACCTGGCCTTTGTTTGAATTCGGGGTGTCCAGCCTCGACAACTTTTAAGATGTGTGTCCTTCCTGAATTCCCTGGCATTAATGCATTCCTTTTCATTTTGGCCTGCTTACTCTCTTACGATCCTTTTCTCTGCAATGGGAGGAAAAAATCACGCATGGCTGGCTGGGGAATTCTGGGAGCTGAAGTCCACAATGGTTAAAAGTTGCCAAGATTGGACCTCTGGCGTTTAGCCGTTCCGGGGACAAACGTGGCCAGCCGCTAAAAAGCCCCCGCTAGCAGCCCAGCCCCATGGGCATCGGGGAAACAGGTAAACGGATCTGTGGCCACGCTAAGCAGATGAGGCAGGCGGGGTGAGGTGGGGGTCTACCTCGCCAAGATGAGGGTCTCGCCGAACACAGAGGGGCACTGGGAGTTTTTCTGTACATGTAAACAGTACACTTTCACTGAGTCCAAAGTCAGAGGAAAAAAGTACAAAGAATTCACATTGGTCTTAGGTACAATTACAGGTGAAGAAAGAACGAACGGAGCAGCTCCGCTTGGAAAACGACCACCGAAAGAGAGAGAAAAACTCTTTTTTTTCCTTTTCTAAAAGCACCACGAAAATGGTATAAAAAATCATTCAGACCATGGACAGATTGTTTAAATCGGTTATTTTTCTTTTTTTTTTTCCTGGTGGAAATCGCTAAGACTACCTTTGTAAAAAGTCTTACAAAAAACAAATAAGCAAAGTTGTATTTTTTTTCTTTTTTCAACCCTCTGAGTTCAAAGCAGCATTTTTCTGGGAAAGGTTAATAATTGAGGGGAGGGAATGGCCAGCTAAGACAAAAAAACGGGCCTCTAAAAGATGGGGCAGGGGGCTTGGGATGGGTTTGGTGGGCACTCTCGCGGGAGGTCCCGCCAATGCCTTTCCCCGGGGTTCAAATGCTGCTGTCGGAGAGCAGGAAAGGGGGTGCTCGCCTTGCGAAGCCCCCCCTCCTGTGCCAAGTGCCAAGAGGGCAGTGGCTGAGCCCCTCCCACAAATATACCCCGGAAAAAAGAGGGTATCCTGGTGGGGTCAGAATCCAGGACCCTGCCCAGGTGTCCCGAGAATCTTAGAAAAAAACATGGCTTGTAGGATCAACCTTTTTGGATCCAGAGACGGATGGCTAAAAGTCAAACTCGAGGCGGGGGGAGGGACCACCTCTTGATGATCTCGGGGAGCGCCTTCGGAGCGTGTAAAAACAGGGTAGGGGTGGGGGAAGAAAGGGAGAACCACCAGTCGGCGCTAAGGGTTAACCCCGAATTACATCAAGGGAGTTTTCGTCTGGGTCATCAGCTGCCCCCTTCCCTCCCCTCCAAAAAAATTGCACGGATGCCCCCCTCCCCAAATCCAGACACGGAAGGGGGTGGGGTGGGAACCTTCACGTGTTGCCGGACGGGCGATTGTCTCTGCCGCTGTTACACACCCTAAGGGTTTGCAGGAGGGTGGTTGCGGGTCAGACCTGGCACAAGTAACTATTTACACAAAAGTCGGGTGGGACCCTCGGGATGGGTCGGGGGGGGAAGGGGGCTGGAAGAGGGCCACATCAAGGGGGAATGAATAGGATTGCTAGTGAAGACAGGGATCCTGTCCTCCCCCTGGTAGACACACACCCCTGGGTTTGGGGACAACTGGGCATGAGGGCAAGAGAGAACGGCCCCTTCTCTGTCTCCAGGCCTAGCAAAGCCTCGGGGAGCAGGTGGTCCCGGGTTCAAATCCCGGCCTGGCTCTGGAGCACCAGAGAGGGAAGGCGGGCTTAGAACTGGAGTGTCCAACCTCGGCCATGTTAAGCCCGGCGGACTTCGACTCCCAGAATTCCCCAGCCAACCGGCTGGGGAATTCTGGGAATCGAAGTCCACCGGGCTTAACATGGCTGAGGTTGGATGCCCCCGGTTTACGAGAAACCTACAAAACCTGTTTAAAATTCACCCCAGCTCCTCCGTCCCTTCACGTTACGTATAGCAGCATGGTCAATATTGCACTGAGCAAAACAGCAAGTGCATTTGCATTTGCAAGGGGGGAGGTTGGAGGAGGAAGAGGAGGAGAAAAAAAGGGGGGGCTCGAACCCGTTGCACCCACCGACACCCCCCCCAAAAAAACAGGCTCTGGCGGCCGTTGGATGCCTCTGCTTTTGCAAACCTGCCAGCGTGACTCCAGTGGCCCCCCCCCGATTGCCCTGTCCTCACGCTTTCCGTTTTTGGGGGTGCTTTGCCGCTCTCTTGCAAGCCTTGCAGCCAGGGGCCAATTTGGACACCCTGAAAGAGCTGGGGCCAGCAGGGAGCACCAGGGAGTGAGGTAGAGTGTGGAGAAGGAGGAGGAAGGCTGACACTACGGAACTTTGGCCCTTAAATGAGTCCTGCAATTCCTCCCGAAAAGACGGGCCCCGTTGTGGCTCCCACCCCAGGCAAAAGTGGGGATCGAGTGGCCCAAAGGAGGGGGAGTGTAAAAAAAAAAAAAAAAAACCTGAAAGCAGAGACCGCTTTGTGTCCGCCCCCCCCCCCCCTATCTCCCCCCTGCTGGCTCCCAAGCCTGGCCAGTTCCTTCAGTGGGACAGCAGGTGGAAATATGGTGCAGGATCAACACCGCCTCCCCCCACTTTCCTTCCCTCGGAGAGAGACACGCACAATAAAAAAATAAAAAATAAAAATGGCAATTCTGTACAAACTCAAGAATGCTTTTTTTTTCTTTTTTTTAGAAAAAAAAATAAATTATGGGGAGAAAGAATGGAGGTGGGGAGGGGGCAGGAGGGACAGGGTGCATTTCTCAATAAATATGCAATTCCAAAGATGGAAGGAAGGGCACGGGGGGGGGGGATCGAAAGAGAACGGGGAAGAGGGCTCTACCGTTGCCGGTGGGCTCCGCGAGAAAATCCCGACTCTGCCAGAAGCGTTCTGCCAGCCCGAAATCCGCTCCTGCTCCCCCAAACCCACCGTGGGCCCCCATCTTTCCAGGCGGCGAGGCTGGCTCCGCTTGGCAGAGGGCACCAGGTTGGTCAGCTTTCAAAGGCAGAAGGGCTCCAGGTCGAAGAAGAAGAACAAAAGGATTTCTCCAGGGTGGGGTGGGGTCTCCAACCTGTGCCAGGGGTGGGTGGGTAGGTGGGTTGGGCGGTGATAGGCAGAGGATCGGCCAGTCCTGAGCAGATTTATCAAGGAAGCCTGGAGGACGACAGTCTCTTCCGGCACAGGTGCCCCGGGGAAGCCGCCAGTCAGTTCTGCTGTAAAATGAGGTTTTCCAGTTCGTCTGCCGAGCGGAGGAGGAAGGCTGCGGACTCCCGGTAGCCGGCAATCAGCTGCCGGACGGCGCTGATCTCAGTTGGGCTGAGCTGGGCGGCTGGCACCCCCCGATTCGTGCTGTTGGCTGGTGGGGTGGTGCTGGACGTGCCACTTTTCATGCTGAGGTCAGTGGGGCCTGCAAAGCAGAGGAGGAGGAGGAGGAGAAAGAAAAACATGCCATTGCTGTATTTTCCTTCCTTCCTTCCTTCCCTTCTTTTTCCTTTCTCCGAGTCCTTGGTGGTGCAGTGGCTAGAATGCAGCGTTGCAGGCAAAGAGCCCACAGCGTGGAGTTCAATCCTGACTGACTCAGCATTCCATCAATCTGAGGACCCCAATGGTTGGGGGGGCAAGAGGCTGACTCTGTCAACCACTTAGAGAGGGCTGCAAGGCACTGCAAAGCAGTATGTAAGTCTAAGTGCTATTGGTAAGTGCGAAGGAAGGAGGGAGGGAAGAAAAGGAGGGAGGGAAGGAAGGAAGGAAAGAAGGAAGGAAGGAAGGTGAGGAAAGGAGGGAGGGAAGGACGGAGGGAAGGAATAAGGGAAGGAATAAAGGAGGGAGGGAAGGAAGGAAGGAATAAGGGAGGGAAGGAAGGAAAGAAGGAAGGAGGGAGGGAAGAAAAGGAAGGAGGGAGGGAAGAAAGGAAGGAAGGAAGGCGAGGGAAGGATGGAGGGAAGGAATAAGGGAGGGAAGGAAGGAAGGAAGGAGAGGAAGGAAGGAGGGAGGGAGGGAAGGAAGGAAGGAAGGGCCGTGGTGGAGTAGTGGTTAGAATGCAGCATTGCCATGCCCACTCCAACCCCCTGAGGTCAAACACAACCCTGGACACCCCCTGATCTAGGCGTTTCCTGCTTCAGCAAGGGGTTGGACTAGAAGACCTCTAAGGTTTCCTTCCAGCTCTTTTTCTGAGCTCCCCTCCTTACCGTTACTGTGATTTCCTGTCTGGAGTGAAGGAGTTGGCTGCAGAGTGCCTCCCAGCGCCCCATAGCTGCGGTAGCTGTAGTTCAGGCTCCCGTTGATGTAGACGGGGTCCTGGGAGAAGGAGGAGGCTGGCAGTGAGTAGGACGAGTGCGTGACGGAGGTGGACGAATCCCGAGACTGCTGCTTCTCGAGGGTAACTGGTTCGTCCTGCGAGGAGAGAAACCGAGGGGCAGGTTGCGTCAGGGGCAAAGGGAATCTAAGGGTGCAGCATGCGTCAGAGCTTCCATCTTCGGCTTGGCGCCTTGCTGGCATCCTGCCATCAACTTGGAGATGAAATGGGTAACAAGCATGTATTGTTGTGGCCCGCCAGTGGCCAGCAAAGTGGGCAGCCGATTCGGACAGTGAGGAGGTTGGGGAGGGACATGGGCCAATCCTGGAGTCTGGGGAAGGCTCTGATGAGGGCTCTGTGTCGGAGGCAGAGAGGGGGCCAGAGCCATATGCCAATTAGCAGCTGCCTTCGGAGTCGGAGATCAGTGGAGCAGAAGAACAGCTGGAGCCTGTTCCCAGTGTGCGCATGTGCAGAGTTGCCAGACGAAGGGAAGAGCTAAAGAACAGGGGTCGACTTGGGAGTAAGGCCACAGGTGGACAATGAATGGCCCCTCCCAGAGGGAATAAAAGAGGAGCGAAAGGGGAGTGGAGCTTGCAGGAGGCCATTAGTTCATTCCTGCATTCTTTGTCAAGTATTGGGGCATCTGAAAGATATCAGCCTGGCCGCTCTCCAAGCCTGAGAAAGGTCAGTAATTGGGACCTATCTTGAAAGACTGAGGGAGAGGAAAGACTTTGCTGGAGAGGAATTCACTGTCAATTAAATAAAAGGGGTTTATCGGGACGAGGACTCGGCTTTGTGCTGCTGGGGAAGTCTAGGTAGGAACCTGTGTGGAGTAGGGAGGAGAAACAGGGAAGGTGGGAGGTTTGATGGATACCACAGGTGTGAGAAACCAGCCCATTCCAGTTTTCAAGGCCATGAAACCTGGGAAAGGAAATGTGAATTGCACCAAACCTCTGAGCGTTCCCCAAAACACGCATGTGGCACATCATTGGTCTACGACAAACTTGTTAAGGGGGGGAGGGGAGGGCTGTGATGAAGGGAAAACATTTGTAACCTTTTGGGTGGGAACTTTAGTTGTAGCCTGTTTTTAGAGTGACCAATAGTCCTTACTAAAAGAACCTATCCCTTCAACCAAATGGAGTTGAGGGTCTTTCTTTCCTAGGGACCTCGCTGGGACAGGCCTGACAGTATATGGAAGGTAGCCATCACACCACCCCAAGGGGCTGAAAACATAAATACAGGTAATCCTCAACTCAAGAGTTGAGCCCAAGTTTCTGTTGCTAAACAAGACAGTTAAGTAAGCTTTGCTCCACTTTATGACCTTTCTTGCCACAGTTGTTAAGGGAATCACTGCAGTTGCTCCGTTAGTCACTCAGTTGTTAAGCGAGTCTGACTTCCCCACTGACTTTGCCAAAAGGACACAAAGGGGGATCACGTGACCCCCCAAGACGTAACTATGAGTCAGCTGCCAAGCGTCTGAATTTCGATCATGTGACCATGGGGATGTCCCAAAGAGATGTACTTTCTGTGCAGAATGATTTCCAGAACTTGGGGTATGAACTTAGTAGTATAGGTTGTAGGGTTATCTTTTCAGAGGTTTTACCAGAATATAAGGAACAAAAAGGGAAGGGCCAGCGTGTAGCAGAGTTTAATGTTTGGCTAAAGGAGTGGTGTAAAAGGGAAGGCTTTGGTTTTATTAGTCATGATGCCTGCAGCTGGTCCAATGAAAAACTGTACAAAAGAGATGGGTTGCACCCATCCAAGAAAGGAACTGAGTTACTTGGCATTAAATTCACAGATTTTCTTGATAAACATTTAAACTGAAGAGCGGGGACAGAGAATTAATAGATACAGAACATTTATGTCCCCAGCAATCTAAAATCCATAGGGTTATAAGTGCATGTAACATAGATGTGTGTGTGGGTAAGATTATCACTCCCGCTGTCAAGCAAAACCAAGCATTTAATAGTGATTGCCATACCATGTGCATGAATCACACAAGTGGCAAGAAAATAGGGGCAGTCAGGCATAACACAGGTTATGTAGACAGTAAACACAAGGTCAATCAAAATGGACTCAAATGTCTATACACCAATGCACAGAGTATGAGGAATAAACAGGGAGAATTAGAAATTCAAGTAGAAGAGGGCAGATACGATATTATTGCCATTACAGAAACTTGGTGGGATGAAACCGACAAATGGAACATACAGCTAGAAGGATTTAAATTATTTAAAAGAAATAGACCAAATAAAAGAGGAGGTGGAGTTGCACTATATATAAGAAATAACTACCTCTCTACAGAAATAGAGCACAACAATGATGAGAACTATCTTGAATGCATTTGGGTCAATATTAAAGGTTGGGGGGGAAATGACATTGCCATAGGTCTATACTACAGGCCACCCAACCAAGCAGAGGAAGTAGATGAACTTTTTGCTAGTCAGCTAACTAAGGTATGTAGGAAGCAAACCACAATAGTAATGGGGGATTTTAACTACCCTGACATCAACTGGGAAACAAACCCTCAGGGGTTGCCACAAAGAAGAGGGAGTCAAACTATTCTCCAAGGCACCTGAGTGTAGAACAAGAATCAATGGGTGGAAACTAATCAAGGAGAGAAGCAACTTCGAACTGAGGAGAAATTTCCTGACAGTTAGAACAATTAATCAGTGGAACAGAAATTGCCTCCAGAAGTTGTGAATGCCCCAACACTGGAAGTCTTTAAGAAGATGTTGGATAGCCATTTGTCTGAAACGGTATAGGGTTTCCTGCCTAGGCAGGGGGTTGGACTAGAAGACCTCCAAGGTCCCTTACAACTCTGGTATTGTATTGACCATGCAATATTGGAATTCAACATTATGAAAACACAAGTAGAAGAACAAAGTGAAACCAGAGTCTTGGACTTTAAGAGAGTTAATTTCAATAAATTTAGAGAGAGCTTGGGAAAAATTCCATGGATGAGAATCCTCAAGGGGAAAACAACTCAAGAAGCTTGGGAAATTTTGAAAAAGGAGATTACAAAAGCCCAGTCTAGCACAATACCAATGAAGAAGAAAAATAACAGCTCCCAAAAGAAACCAGCATGGCTGCATAAGGAACTCTCTGACAAATTGAAAGACAAAAAAGATATGTATAAAAAGTGGAAAGGGCAGGGACATAACTAAGGCAGAATATCAGCAAATAGCCCGAGCCTGTAAAGATGAAGTGAGGAAAGCTAAGGCTCACA
The DNA here is from genome assembly GCF_964273705.1 of Natrix helvetica. Lineage (NCBI taxonomy): Eukaryota > Metazoa > Chordata > Lepidosauria > Squamata > Natricidae > Natrix > Natrix helvetica. Next base: position 176,468,244 of record NC_138549.1, read on the forward strand.
ATGAAGAAAGGCTTGCCACAAAAGTAAAAAATAACAAAAAAAGCTTCTTCCAACATGTTAAAAAGAAGAAAAAAGTTAAGGAAACAATTGGTCCATTGCTGGGAGAAAGTGGCAAGAAGGTGACAAGCAACAGGGAGAAAGCAGAACTATTTAACTCATGTTTTGCATCTGTCTTTACACAAAGGGATAAAACAGTCAATCCTATCAAAAACATCACCACAAAAATCAGATTAGGAACACAAATTGAAATAGGGAAGAAAATGGTAAGTGAGCACCTGTCTACCCTAGACGAGTTCAAATCACCAGGACCATATGGATTACACCCCAGGGTTCTGAAGGAACTAGCAGACGAGATCTCAGAAGCACTGAATTATATCTTTCAGAGATCCTGGAACACCAGGGAACTACCAGAGGACTGGAAAAGAGCTGATGTGGTTCCCATCTTCAAAAAAGGGAAGAAAAATAGATCCAGGAAACTACAGACCTATCAGCCTGACCTCAATACCAGGAAAGATTCTGAAAAATAATAATCAAGCAACGAATTTGCGAACACCTAGAAGCAAACAAAGTAATAGCCAAAAGCCAACATGGGTTTGTCAAAAACAGATCATGCCAGACTAACCTTATTGCATTCTTTGATAAAGTGACAAAATTAGTGGACCAGAGGAATGCCGTCGATATAGTTTACTTGGACTTCAGTAAGGCATTTGATAAGGTAGACCATAACCTACTACTAGATAAAGTAGAAGAATGTGGGTTGGACAGCATCACCACCAGATGGATTCGTAACTGGCTGAGCAACCGCACTCAATGGGTAGTCCTCAATGGAACTGCATCTACATGGAGGAAAGTATGCAGTGGAGTACCCCAAGGCTCTGTTTTAGGCCCAGTACTCTTCAACATCTTCATCAATGATTTGGATGAGGGAATAAATGAGGAACTGATCAAATTTGCAGATGACACCAAGCTGGCAGGAATAGCCAACACTCCAGAAGATAGGCTAAAGATACAGAAGGATCTTGACAAATTTGAACATTGGGCACTATCTAATAAAATGAAATTCAATGGTGAAAAGAGTAAGGTTCTACATTTAGGCAAGAAAAACGAAATGCACAGGTACAGTATAGGTGGTACCTTGCTCAACAGTAGTAACTGTGAGAGGGATCTTGGAGTCCTAGTGGACAACCATTTAAATAGGAGCCAGCCGTGTGCAGCAGCTGCCAAAAAAGCCAACACAGTCCTAGGCTGCATCAACAGAGGGATAGAATCAAGATCACGTGAAGGGTTAATACCACTTTATAATGCCTTGGTAAGGCCACACTTGGAATACTGCATTCAGTTCTGGTCGCCCCGATGTAGAAAAGATGTGGAGACTCTAGAAAGAGTGTAGAGAAGAGCAACAAAGAGGATTAGGGGACTGGAGACTAAAACATATGAGGAACGGTTGCAGGAACTGGGTACGTCCAGTTTAATGAAAAGAAGGACTAGGGGAGACATGATAGCAGTCTTCCAATATCTCAGGGGTTGCCACAAAGAAGAGGGAGTCAAACTATTCTCCAGGGCACCTGAGGGCAGAACAAGAAGCAATGGGTGGAAACTAATCAAGGAGAGAAGCAACTTAGAACTGAGGAGGAATTTCCTGTCAGTGAGAATAATTAATCAGTGGAACAGAAGTTGTCTCCAGAAGTTGTGAATGTCCCAACACTGGAAGTATTTAAGAAGAGGTTGGATAGCCATTTATCTGAAACAGTATAGGGTTTCCTGCCTAGGCAGGGGGTTGGACTAGAAGACCTCCAAGGTCCCTTCCAACTCTGCTATTGCATTGTATTGTATTGTATTGGATTGTATTGGATTGGATTGGATTGGATTGGATTGGATGTGGCAACGGTTGTGTGAAAACAGTCGTAAGTCACTTTTTCCAGTGCCGTTGTAAACTTCGACAATCACTAAACGAAGCGTGGTAAGTCAAGGACTACCTGTACATTGAGTTGCCAAGCACCTGAATTTTTATCGTGTGACTCCGTGTAAGTTGTGCAATCATAAGTCACTATTTTCGGTGCCATGGAGAATAGTCGCTGAAGGAGCGGTTGTAAGTTGAAGACTATTAATATAGCAGAGGCAGTTTTAGGAGTGAAGTGGCATGAATATAAACTCTGATCATGTAAGTCAGGGGTGTCCAAACTTGGGAACTTTAAGACTTGTGGACTTCAACTCCCAGAATTCCCCAGCCAGCCATGCTGGCTGGGGAATTCTGGGAGTTGAAGTCCACAAGTCTTAAAGTTCCCAAGTTTGGACACCCCTGATGTAAGTGTTTGAAACAAAGCAGTGTACAGAATCCAGGATAGGGCCCAGTGCCTTGCTGCAAGCGGTAAATGGGGCAACCTATCTGGATACTCAACGGCAGCAAACAGCCCGATGCCAGGTGCCCATACCTGTGACGTCTGATAGATCTCGAGCCGCATCCGCTTGGCTGCTTTCCGCGTCTCACTTTCACAAGCAGCTGCCAGGATGTTCTCGGCCATGGCTGAGGTCAGGTGAGGAGGGGTCGGCCTGGTCTGAAGAAAAAGAACATTTTCAGGAAAGCTGGGACAACAGAATGTGGCTCTATTTATGGCTGTACTATTGGGGTGGGTGGGTGGGGGGAGTAACACCAGCCCTCAAGACCAAGAAAGCAGAAAAGGGAAAGAAAAGCAAAAGATCAAAAGCAACGTTCTTTGGAACTTTTAAGATACATGGAGCAAGTCCTCCTCCTCTCCATAAACCCTCCTCCCTCTAGCACTGGTGAGGTTACCTAGTTGGGTCATGAAATGTCTTCAAGAAAACAACCAAGCTCAGAGAGCACCAAGGACCCCACAGTCCTCCTTCCTTCCTTCCTTCCTTCCTTCCTTCCTTCCTTCCTTCCTTCCTTCCTTCCTTCTTTCCTTCCCTCCCTCCTTCCTTCCTTCCCTCCCTCCTTCCTTCCTTGATGATGTTACCTAGTTGGGTCATGAAATGTCTGCAAGAAACAACCAAGATCAGAGAGCACCAAGGACTCCACAGTCCTCCCTCCTCCTCCTCCTCCCACTTCCTCTTCATCTCCCTCCCCTGCAAACCCCACTTCAGGATCACTCTGTCAATCAAATAAAGCCAATGAATAAATAAACTTAGCTTTACGGCGGGGGAGGGGGAGGATCCCCAATGCCGGAAGGTCCCTTCCTTATTAGGGGAGCCTTGTTCTCCCCTTCTGCCCATAAGTGAGATTGGAAAGGCCCTTGAATGGTGGGGTGCAGGCTCCATTCCCCAAAGTCCCAGCCCCAGGGCCCACAGTGGAAAGATATGGCAGGCACCCTAATGAACCAAGTTAATGCCGCCACCAAATCTCAGCCACTGCTCTAGAACAGCTGTGGGCAACTCTGGCCACTTTACCATCCCTGGACTTCAAGTCCCAGAATTCCTGAAGCAGACATGCTGGCTATGGCCCTTTTATAACTTGTAGACTTCAATTCCCAGAATTCCTGAGCCAGTCCACGAGTCATAAAGGGGCCATAGCCAGCATGGCTGCCTCAGGAATTCTGGGACTTGAAGTCCACAAGTCATAAAGGGGCCATAGCCAGCATGGCTGCCTCAGGAATTCTGGGACTTGAAGTCCACAAGTCATAAAGGGGCCATAGCCAGCATGGCTGCCTCAGGAATTCTGGGACTTGAAGTCCACGAGTCACAAAAGGGCCATAGCCAGCATGGCTGCCTCAGGAATTCCTGGACTTGAAGTCCACGAGTCACAAAAGGGCCATAGCCAGCATGGCTGCCTCAGGAATTCTGGGACTTGAAGTCCACGAGTCACAAAGGGGCCATAGCCAGCATGGCTGCCTCAGGAATTCTGGGACTTGAAGTCCACGAGTCGCAAAAGGGCCATAGCCAGCATGGCTGCCTCAGGAATTCTGGGACTTGAAGTCCACGAGTCGCAAAGGGGCCATAGCAAGCATGGCTGCCTCAGGAATTCTGGGACTTGAAGTCCATGAGTCACAAATGGGCCATAGCATGGCTGCCTCAGGAATTCTGGGACTTGAAGTCCACGAGTCACAAAAGGGCCATAGCCAGCATGGCTGCCTCAGGAATTCTGGGACTTGAAGTCCACAGGTAGTTAAAGTGGCCAGAGTTGTCCACCGCTGCTCCAGATGTTTCACTGCCTCAAGAGCAGGTCTTTGGAGAGTCTGAACGTTCTCTGGAAAAGACCACCCAGAGGTAGGCCAAAGGCCCATCTGGCCTTTTGAAGGAGGGAAAGAGGCAGTGGGAAACGGGGAGGGCCCCCCCCGAGAAGACCCTCCCTCACCATTTCCATGCCGTTCTTCTTCATGCGACGGCAAGATTTGAGGTAAGTGCGGATGCGTTTGCGAGCTCGCTCCTGGAACTCCGGGAATTGCCGGCTGCAGGATTCGATGATGGCCTGGATCTTCTCCTTGGGCTGCTTGGAGATGGGCACCATCCGGTCCAAGTTCTCGTCCACGAAGAGACGCACAAACATCTGCAGAGAGAAGGGAGACTGGTCAGCCCCTTCCTCTCGCTAGGCCTGCGCGAGGGACCACGGGGGGGGGGGGTTCCTTGGCTTAGGACCACAAATGTTCGGCCAGACAGGGCTTAAGTGAATTGCGCCCCATTTTTACAGCTTTTCCTCGCCATGGTCGTTAAGTGAACCATGTGGTCGCTAAGTGAATCTGACTTCCCCTATTGACTTTGCTCATAGGAAGCTGGCTAGGAAGGTCACAAAATAGCAAATATGCCGCTTTATGGAGTCAGCGTTTGGCCTCAGAAGGAAGTAAGGCTGAGTCAATCTCGAGCTGGTCAGGATCAAACTCCTGGCTATGGGCAGAGTTAGCCTGCAATGATGCATTCTCACCACTGTGTGCGCCACCAGATATAGAATAGGTGACAGATATATAGGTAGAGAGAGAAGGAAGGAAGGAAGGAAGGAAGGAAGGGAGGGAGGGAGGGAGGGAGGAAGGAAGGAAGGAAGGAAGGAAGGAAGGAAGGAAGGAAGGAAGGAAGGAAGGAAGGAAAGAAGGTAGATAAACACGCAGACACACAGACAGATAGTTATAGAAGACAGACAAGAAAGATAGATAGATAAGACAGAGAGAAAGAGAGAGAAAGAGAGAGATGATATAGATAGATAGAAGAGAGAGAGAGGGAGAAGATAGACAAGATAGACAAGATAGATAAGACAGAGAGAAAGAGAAAAAGAGAGATGATATAGATACATAGATACATAAATAGGTGATAGACAAGACAGATAAATAGACAGATAGATAGAGATAAAGAGAGAGAGAGAGATGGTAGATAGATAGAGAGATATAGATAGATAGTGGTTTACAGAATCAGCCTCTTGCCCCCAACAATCTGGGTCCTCATTTTACTGTCCTTGGAAGGACGGAAGGCTGAGTCAATCTTGAGCCGTTCAGGATCAAACTCCATTCTGTGGGCAGAGTTTGCCTGCAATCCTGCCTTCTAATCACTACGCTAGAGGATCACATGACCCTGGGACATTGCAACCATCACAAATACATGTCAATTGTCAAGTATCGTCCACTGGGACTCCAAGACCCCTCTCACAGCGACTGTTTTTGAGCCAGGTGCCCCGTATTCAATACTTGTATATCTATAGCTATGCAGTTACAGGAAGCCCTCGACTTATCACCAGTCAAAAGTTACAACAGCACTGAAAAGAAATGACTTATAACAACCAGTCCTCGCACTTACGACCACCACGGCCTCTCCGGGGGTCATGGGCAGTTGTCAACTGGCATGTATTTACCCTGGTTGCAGCATTGTTTAAGGTCTCCATTTGCAATCTTCCCAGCCGGCTTCCAACAAGCCAAGTCAAAGGATTCCAGATTCCCTTAACAACCGTAAGATTTGCTTAGCAACTGAAGTTGTTTGTTTAACAACAGTGACAAAAAAAAAAAAAGATTGGGTGTGACTCACTCACAACTGCCTTGCTTAGCAGTGGAACTCCCATTCCCCACTGTGATCGTTAGTGAAGGACTCTCTCTGTAGACACTTTAGTCTGGCAAAATTCTGTCCGTAGGCAAGCATGCAATCGAGCAGCCCCTCAGACGTGATCACCAGGGGCGGAATTTACTTTCCCTACTGGTTCGCAATTGTGAGCGCGTGCACGTTAGCTTCGCTCGCACGGGCCCCATTCACACATGCGCTCGGCCTTCCACGCGTGCGCTTTCACTTGAAATAGGAGTCGGAGGGAGGGGGGCAGTGGTGGGATTCAAAACTTTTTACTACCCGTTCTGTGGGCGTGGCTTGGTGGGCGTGGCAGGAGAAGGATACTGCAAAACTCCCATTCCCTCCCGATTAGCTGAGACTCGGGAGGCACAGAATAGATGGGGGCGGGGCCAGCCAGAGGCGGTATTTACCGGTTCTCCGAACGACTCAGAATTTCCGCTACCGGTTCTCCAGAACCGGTCAGAACCGGCTGAATCCCACCTCTGGGTGGACCCACCCGCAATTTCCACAACCGGTTCAGGCAAACCAATCCAAACCGGCTGAATACCACTTCTGGTTATCACCGCGTGATCGTTCTCGGTCCGTACATTGAAAGCCTTTAGCCGCTCGGGATCCATGCCCTCCGAGTCGTTTATCTTGTCATTGTCCTCGTGGTCGTCATGGTCGTCGTCGTCATCGTCGGCAGCGGGAGCTCTGCCCACAGTCAGATCTTCGGGACATCCGCTAACCTCCGTCTTGACCGAATCATAGCTGCCGGAGCTGTAGGGAGGGGACTGCCGAGAGAGGAAGAAATCACCACCGTGGACTCTTCTGCTTATCTCCACCATCCCGCTGGGACTTTCAGCTTTCCCCTCCCAGGGTCACCCTCCTTCGGTCCGCCTCTCGGTCTTTTGAGGAGGAACAATATCTCTTGGTGGTGTCAACTTCATAGATGGGCAGGCGCCTCCTAGCCCTTGAGAGGGGTCACGCACAACAGCTGTAGGGGCATTGCAGAGTTATCTAGCCAGGGTCAGCCTTGGGGGGGGGGTGTTCCTCCTCATTCACCTCTCCTCCAAGAGAGGTAGATGGCCTCATTGTAGCCCCACCTCACTCGTCATCCCCAAAAGGCCTCCTGATTCCCACCAGAAGGTCCCAAGGAAAGTGACTTCCTGCCCTTTGTTTTGCCTTAACAAGTGTTGGCCAACTCTGGCCCCTTTAAGATACCTGGAATTCTGGGGAATTCTGGGAGTTGAAGTCCACGTATCTTAAAGGGGCCAAGGTTCACCAATACTGCTCTAATCCAACCAACCGTGTTGTAATGCAGGAGGTCTCCAAACATGGCAACTTTAAGACTTGTGGACTTCAACTCCCAGAATTCCTCAGATGCCTGGGAAAAATTCCTTAGGTGGCTGGAGAATTCTGGGAGTTGAAGTCCGTGTATCTTTTTAGGGTCTTCGGGGGGGGGGGGGGGGGAGGAGGTTGGAGCAAGACAATGAACCGGCAGCCACGCTCTCTGCCTGTTCCTGCCATCCTCTTCCCCAAACACACGTGTATGCTGGAAACTTGGTCAACCATAACCGTTGGCTGAAGATGGCTTCCCACTGGCAGGTCAGCTCCTTGAACTCCTGGCCAAGAGGTTCCACAAAGACCACGTTCTGACCCAGCTCCCCAAACACCACAAACCCTTTGAAGTGAACTCAAAGATTCCTTTATGAGGAGCGTCGGCAGCCCCGGCAAAATGTTTCTCCCTCACTGCAGGCTAACAAGTCCATCCGGCAGGGAGATGAATAGATGCCTCATCTATTCATCTCCGGCCCCTGCCTTTGATCCCCAGGGCTAGGGAGGGGCTTCGCTAGCAGTGGTGGCTCTTCCGTCCCAAGGACCAGCCCATAGATTTCCACTATTCTCCTCTCTGCCTTCTGCACATCCACGCGTCAGGCACTGGACCCAGCTGTTCCTCCTCTTCCTCATCCTTCCATTCCCCTGCCTTTTACCCCCGGAGCTAAGGTGGTGCTTCCTAGCAGCAGTGGCTCTTCCATCCCAAGGACCGGCCCATAGGTTTCCACTGCTCTCCTCTCCTCTGCCTTCTGTGCATCCACGCATCAGGCACTGGACCCAGCTGTTCCTCCTCTTCCTCATCAGCCACCTCCAGACCTGGGAGCTGTTGAGTCTCCATCGCAGGGATGACGGACAGCCCAGGCTCCGCCTCCGTCTGTGCCTGCCAGCTCCATTCCCTTTCCCCCCTCTCAGATTGCCCTGATGCTGACCCTGAGCCCCACACCACCTCCTCCTCCTCCTCCTGTGGTTCGGCTGCGGGAGGCCACAACAGGTCATGGGGGTTCACAGCTGTGTGCTAGAGGCAGCGGCGCCTGGGCCAAGGGGAGCATCGGAACCCACCTCTGTTGTGCTTTTGGCGCTGTACTTCGTCCGGCTGCGCAGGCCGTCGGCGCTGCAGCTGTCCGACTGGTAGGCGTTGGCGACGTGAGCGGGGGCCAACTTGTCGCAGAGGTTGATGGGCTGGTCCTCCGACGAGGCACTGAAATCCATGGGGGCACCCGCGCCATTGCCGTTCACCTCGGTGTAGGTGGCATCGCCCTGAGTGCTGCTGGAGGTGGAAGGGTTCAGGGTGGACGAGCCATTCCCGCTGCAGCTCTCCGAGGAGGAATCGTCTGCAACACACAGAGAGAGAAAACTTACTCATTGAGTAGTCCCCGGGCCGGCATTGCCACGACCCACCCAGTCTCACCGTTCCTGGCGTGCTGGCCACCTCCCATCTGGACTACTGTGGTGTGCTGTACATAGGGCTGCCCTTGAAGACTATCCAGAAGCTTCAACTACCGCTAGCCCTGGACTCAGCAAGTGAGACTGAGGCCCAAAGTGAAGAGAGTTGGGAAGTTGGCTTTATTTTACGGCCTTTCTTGCCACAGTTGTTAAGATAGTCACATGGTTATTAAGTGGATCTGACCTTTGCTCGTTAGAAGGTCGCAAAAGGAGATCACGTAACTGTCATAAATACAGGCCGTTTGCCAAGCCTCCAACTTTTGATCACCTGCCCCCGAGATGCTGCCATGGTCGTAAGTGTGAAAAATAGTCATAGGTCACTTTCTCCAGAGTGGTTGTAATATTGACTGTAACATGTTCTTCCTTCCTTCCTTCCTTCCTTCCTCCTCCTCCTCCCCTTCCTTCCTTCCATCCATCTTTCCTTCTCTCCTTCCAACCTTCCTTCTTTCCTCCTCTTCCCTTCCCTCCCTTCCATCCATTTGTCATTCCTTCCTTCTTTCCTTCCTTCCTTCTCCTCCTCCCCTTCCTCCCCCCTTCCTTCTTTCCATCCATCCATCTGTCCTTCCACCCTTCCATCTTTCCTTCCTCCTCTCCTCCTCCCCTTCCTTCCTCCCTCCTCTCCCTCCCCCCTTCCTCCCTCCCTCCCCTTCTTCCCCTCCTCCTCTTCCTTCCTTCTCCCCACCCATCACTGTCACCAGGCTCTGCTGTTTCCCTGCTTCCCACTGAGGCTGCCCACGTGCCAAGCAACAGCCCCCCCACCCCACCCCCCACCCTCAAGCTCTCCCCTAATGGAAACAACCCTTGTGCCAAGCATGGAATCCACTCTGCCAAGGGCACCTGGAGGGGGCGGGAAGCTGGCACTGCCTCCCTTGTGTGTGTGTGTGTGTGTGTGTGTGTGTGTGTGTGTGAAAGACCCTCGGGCTGCTCTCATCAGCCGGCCTTCTGCCCACTCTGGCTGGCTTATGGACACTGTAGTCCACGGGGCCTGCAGTTTGCCCCACTTCTCCTGGCCCCAGCTCTGTCTCGGGGGGGGGGGGGGGGGGGGAGGATGGCGCCTCCATCCCCAACAGCTTTGCCGGTGGAGAGAATCTATTCGTCTGCCGGATCTCTTTAATCTCGGTTAATCACTGACCCAGATGAGAGAAAGCCTGTGACGGGGGGGGGATGGGGGGGAACGGGCGGCAGGAAGGTGTCAGGGAAGGAGAAAATGGGGCGCTGGACAGCAGAAACCAGTCAGCTGGGGGGGGGGGATCTTCAGCCCTCCCCAGGTAGGCAAACAAACATTTCCCCGTCCTGTGCCAGCCTGTGCAAAGATGCTCAGGAGTCCCTTGCTACTTTGGGGTTGGGGGTGTAGTCTCCCCTCCTGCTCAGCCCCCCTCAAGAGCGTCCCCATCTTCATCTGCCTGTCTCTCTCCTCCTCCTCCTCCTCCTCCTCCTCCTCTCTCTCTCTCTCTCTCTCTCTCTCTGGAGGATTAATTCCTCCGGGCATCCAAGCTGAGAGCGGCTGCGCAGACGGCCTGGGCATTGCCACAGCAACCGAGCGCCTCCTGCTCCTCCTCCTCCTCCTCCATGCGTGTCCCGTGACTGCCCTCCCTCTAGGCCCCGGTGGGAGGAAGGAGGGAGGTTGGCTGCTGCGGGAGCAGGGCAGGAGGCTCACTCGGTTCCCATGGGAATTAGAAGCGTTGCAAAAGGCCCCGGGAAAAGGGCAGAGGCCGGGCACGGATGCCAGGATGCCGCTGTCTGCCCACAGCCGGAATGGGGCTCTCTGATGATGGGTAATGGGTAATGGGTAATGACAGGCCTGCAAGGAAGCAACTGAAGTTGGAGAGCACCAAGGACCCCTCAGTCCTCCTCCCCCTACCTTCTAGCACTGATGATGGTACCTAGTTGGGTCATGAAATGTCTGCAAGGCATAGCCCTGAGCTCAAAGAGCACCAAGGACCCCTCCGTCTTCCTCCTCTCCCTCCCCATAAACCAACATGTCTTCTAGCACTGATGATGTTACCTAGTTTGGTAATGAAATGTGTACAGGAAAACAACTAAACTCACAAAACACCAAAGACATCACAATAATCCTCCTCCTCCTCCTCCTCCTCCTCCTCCTCCTCCTCCTCCTCCTCCTCCTCCTCCTCCTCCTCCTCCTCCTCTTCCTCCTCCTCCTCCCTGCAAGCCCCACTATTCTCTAGTACTGATGATATTACCTAGCTGGGTCAAGGAACGTCTGCAAGAAAGCTGGGAGGGCACCAAGGACCCCTCATTTCAACCCTGAGCTACCAGTATTCTCCCTTATTTGGAGGGTGATTGTCCCAGGTGGTCCCCAGGAAGGCAGGCTGGAGAAGCGGGTTCAAACACGAAACCTCCACAACAGAAGCCCCCTGGCAGAGGGGGAGGGTTGGACGAGGGTTTCTGCCACCCAGAATCCCAAAGGCACACAGAAGACAATCCCTAGGGCTTGCTTTACAGGGGGTCCTCGACGTACGACCACAACGGAGCCCAACATGTCCACTGTTAAGCGAGACAGCTGTTAAGTGAGTTTTGCCCCGTTTTTACCAGCTTTCCTGGCGCATCTCTTAAGCCAGGGGTGTCCAAACCTGGGAACTTTAAGACTTGTGGACTTCAACTCCCAGAATTCCCCAGCCAGCCATGCTGGGAGTTGAAGTCCACAAGTCTTAAAGTTCCCAAGTTTGGACACCCCTGGCTTAAGCGAATCACTGCAGTTGTTAAGCCAACAACACGGATGTTAAGTGAACTTGGTTTTCCCCATTGACTTCTCATACCAGAAGGTCACAAAAGGGGATCACGTCACGCAACACACACACACACACACACACACACACACACAGGGGATGCTGCAACCGTCATAAGTATGAACCCATTGCCAAGCATCTCCTGCTTGGGAAGGGGGGGGGTTGGACTAGATGACCCCCAAGATCGCTCCCAGTTCTGTGTTATTCTTTGATCTGAATGTGGCTCAGATGATCCCGGGGATGCTACAAACTGTGGAAGGCGGTCGATTTTTCCACTCTGAACGGTCACTAAATGAACCGTTGTAAGTCGAGGACGTCAAGGGATCACCGCGCCCAAAGCTGCATCTCGTCTTGCAATTCCTAATTTCTTATTTCAAAGGGATCGTTTTTACGAACCCTCGACTTACCACGCTTATCGGACGGTCGCAAAAGGCGGATCACGTGACCCCGGGACGTTGCGACCGTCATAAAGGTGAGCCAGTTGCCAAAGTCTGAATTTTTCATCACGTGACTGGCGGGGGGGGGGGGATGCTGCAACGGTTGTTCAGTGTGCAACTCCCCAAGGGAGGGTGTGTATGTGTGTGTGTGTGTTTGTGTGTTTGTATAAATTGTACGTTAAGGGTTGGAGCAATGACAGGTGCATGTTCTCGCCAAAGTCCAAGCTGTCTTTGGGGGCGGGGGAGAAGGATGGCAGCTGCCAGAGCCACATATACACACATACACACACAAGGAGTGCCGCTCCATGCCCTGCGCTGCTTGCAAGCCGTGCCAGCCGAAAGGGCAACGGGCACGAAGCCGCCTTGAATTCTGCCAGCCGACCGAAAGGGCTTTGAGGCTGGTTTGCTCCTGGACGATCTTTGCTCTTGGGAAAAGGTACGCAAGTGATGAGACAGATGTGTCCCTGCGTAACCCAAGATCAGAGTCACAGATCGTCTGCCGTTTTCTGGAACAAGCCGTGAAAGCGAAGGAGGGACTTTGGAGTCCAGGGAGGAAGGGAAGGGCGGCCTTTGGACTTTGCCATTGGGGAAGACATTGGGGAGATCCCCTCCGAAAAGGAAACCGATGGATCAAAATACAGATTATAAGCAGTCCTTGACTTACAACAGTTCCTGTAAGAAGGGGACGGAACAAGGAATAGGAATAATAGGAATAGAAACAGAATGGAACAGAACAGAATAAGAATTAGGAATAATAGAAACAGAACAGGAACAAAGAATAGGAATAGAAACAGATCAGAACAGAACAGAATAAGGAATAGGAATAAGAATAAGAATAGAAACAGAAACAGAATAAGGAATAGGAATAGAAACAGAAATATGGAATGGAATGGACTAGACTAGAACACAACAGGAGACATGTTGAGTAAATTCTGCCCCATTTTAACGAGTTTCCTTGCCACCGTTGTTAAGTGAATCACTGCAGTGATTAGACACATGGTTGTTAAGTGAATCTGGCTTCTCCACTGGCTTTGCTTGACTGCGGGACGCTACAACCGTCATAAATATGAGTCAGTTGCCGAGTGTCCGAATTTTGATCCCATCACCATGGGGATGCTGCAGTAGTCGTAAGTACGGAAAATGGTCATAAATCCCTTTTTTCCGTGCCCTTGTAACTTCTGACCGTCACAAAATGAACGGTTGTTAAGTCGAGGACTACCTGTATTAAATTACTGGTGTAGCCGCATAGGAAGCATGGATATTTTGCAAACCAAGCTCCAAAGCCGATCTATCGATCAAGATGTTCATCCAAGCAGATTAAGCATGTTTGGACTTCAACTCCCAGAATTCCCTAGCCAGCCACGCCCTGGGGGTTGTAGCTATGTGCTTACAGGGTTAAAGTTGAATGGCCCACATTCCCAGGCAGCATGGCTATAGTTCACGCCATCCTAAGGCTGCCTATTATGGGAACTGGCACTAGGTGGCAGCATCCCATTGACCTGGGCTACTCTTGAACCGCTAGGCCGGGTGAGATTTGCTTGGGGCTTGGATGGCAGGCCAACAGGAGATCCAAAAGTTCTAAGAGGCATGGGGAATTGGGGAAAAAAAACCCGCCGCCGCCTCCCCGTGATCAAAATTCAGCAGCGTTGCAACTGACTCACATTTATGACGGTCACGTGATCCCCCTTTGCGACCATCTGACAAGCAAAGTCCATGGGGAGGCCGGATTCACTTAATGACCATGTTACTAGTTTCACAACTGCAGTGATCCACTTAACAAACGTGGCGAGGAAAGCTGTACATGGGGGCAAAAAATTGCCGTCTCGCTAAGCAGTGGGAATTGGGGGCGGGGGCTCAATTGTAGTCGTAAGTTGAGGACGGTCTGTAATCCCATTGGGAACATAGGGGGGGAGGGGGGAAACCCCGATGCCTTAACCTCCCACCCATCCGTTGCCAGTTCATTGCCCAGTTCTCATGCCACTAAACAGGTTTGTGGTGCGAACCCAGCTAGCAAAGCCCAGGAAGGGTTTGAATTAATCTTTCTCAAACATGGCCCTCTTCAAGATGGATGGACTTCAACTCCCAGAATCCCCCACCCAGCATGCTTTAAGGCATGCAGACTTCAATTCCCAGAATCCCTCATCCATCAACAAGCCGGCCTGGCCTGTTAATTTTAATTTTAATTTATTTTAAATGTATTGTTTTTTTGTTTTTTAAAAAAAATCGGTTTGTTTTTTTGGAAATGGATTTAATCTTTTTTAACTTTTGGGATGTGTGTTTTTTAATGTTGTACGCCGCCCTGAGTCCTTTTGGAGAAGGGCGGCATATAAATCCAAATAAACCAAACCAATCATGCTTTAAGCTTTGCTGGGAATTTTCTGGGAATTGAAGTCCACTAATCTTAAAGTGCACCAGGATTAGAAATTAGTATGCTTGCTAATTCCACGCTTTGTTTACTAGGTCGGTTTACGCCCTGGTCCTTAACCGACGTCCTTGCACCCGGAGCCAAGGGGCAACTCATCCAGGACTGGATCCCTTGGGGGGGGCGGAACCCGGGAAGCACCCAGCGCCTTCCTCCTTTGGGCCCGGGCGAGTGGCGGGATGGGCAAAGCTCCTTTGCAAACAATCCTCCTTTTCTTCTTGAAGCACAGAAAGGTTTTTCATCCGTGCCTGCTGCCCAACTCCCCCCCCCCAGCTGCCCTTCTGCAGGGGCCTCTGGGGACAAAGGAGGGTTCAAGCCCCACCCCACCCCAAAATAAAAAAATAAAAAAAGGAACCAGAAACAGCCTGGAGATGAACTCTGACCCCCCCTCTCTGTGACTGCCCCCCCCATCTGAGAAGCAGTTTGGCAAAGTTCACACAACTCCCCCCTCCCTCGTGTGCCTGTCCCCGCCCCTCCTCTCGCCCCTCCCACGGCAGCTCTGGGGGCAAAGCAAGAGACTCTGACCGGGCTCCGATCCTGCGCAGGCCCTGCTATCCCCTGACCAGCCCTGGCACGGCAGGTAGACTGTTTTCCCAGCAGCCTTGGGCAGGGCACTGCCTTGCATGGCCTTGTGCCAGGATGGTGAACCTGTGGCACGCCTGGCAAGGGTGGCACGCAGAGCCCTCTGTGAGGGCATGCCCGCCACTGCCCCAGCCCCACCACACATGTGCAGGTGCCTGCCGCCGGCCAGCGAGCCAGTCTTCGGGTCCCTGCCGCACATGCGCCGGGGGTGAGGTGCATGCACGCAACACGCACCCGCATTTGTGTGGGGTGGGGCCGGTGGTGGGTTCCAACAGCCGCTACTGTCCGTTTGCTCAGGGATGCGTCACCTGTGCATGCGCATGATGCACGCCATGCCGCATGCTCAGCACGACAAAAATCACTCTGCACATGCGCAGAAGCCAAAAACAAGATGGTGGTGCCTACAGCATTCCGGGAGAACCGGTTCAGAGGTGAGGCAGGCCTGGGTCACTGCTGGTTCAGCCGACCCAGCAGGAACCCACCACTGGGTGGGGCGCATGTGCATGAGGTTCTCACATTGCATTGGGGGGGGGTTGCACGCATGTGTTTCCCCCCTGCCCCCTCTTTTGGGCCTGGGAGGCCTTCTGCACCAACCTGGAAGCCAAAACGGGGCGTGGGGGGGTGCTTGCATTGCATTTTGGGGTTCCTCCCGCTGACATGCGCATTTGCAACCACACACTTGCGCTTTGGGCACTCAGCACCAAAAAGGTTAGCCATCCCTGGCTGTGTGTGTCTGTGTGTGTGTTGTGTGTGTGTGTGGGGCGGCTTGGAGGCTTCTGCTCCAGCACATGTCTGGATTTGGCCCCCTTCATTGCACACCTGCCAAGGGTTTTACCTGCCTCTCCCCTTTTGCAGAAAGGCCCACTGGGGCTGACCCCAGAACCCAACAGCCGCTGGGGGCTTTGGGGTTGAGCCAGGGCGTTGGCCCAAAACAGTGCCAGTGTGCGTAATCCATAGCAGTTCCCGACCAATTGCAATTCAGCAGCTGGGCTTATGAGGTCCTAGCCACCCCTGGAGGCTTTTAAGAAGAGACTGGACAGCCATGGCATAGGGTGTCTTGCTTGAGCAGAGGGTTGGACTAGAAGACCTCCAAGGTCCCTTCCAACTCTGTCATTCTGTTCTGTTCTCCAAAGCTCCAGAGGGGAGGACAAGAAGTAGAGGATGGAAGCTCAGAACCAACCTAGAACTAAGAAGACATTTCCCAACACTTAGATCCATTGATCAGTGGAACAGAAGTTGCCTCCAGAAGTTGTGGACAGCCAATTGTTCAGAAGGGAACAGGTTCCCCTACTTGAGCAGAGGGTTGGACTAGAAGACCTCCATGGTCCCTTTCAGCCCTATGATTCCATTATAATCAGTGGAACCTGCCTCCAGAGGTTGTGGATGATCCATCACTGGAGGTTTCCAAGATGAGATTGGACAGCTGTTTGTCCAGAATAGTTTAGGGTCTCCTGCTTGGTCAGGGGGATGGATTAGAAGACCTCCAAAGTCCCTTCCAGCTCTGTTCTTCTGCCTGTCAATTCAGGGGAAATGCCATGATGTAAGATGATTGATTCCTTGCCATCATTTCATTGTTGACTCTTAGTGACCTCGTAGATGGATGTACTCCATGAGGATCTGTCCCTAACTCGATCCTCCAGTGCTGCCCCCATCACCACTATAAATGAGTCCATCCAGGTACTGGTGGTCCTTCTCTCCTACTCTTTCCTTCCATTTTTCCCAACATTATGGACTTCTCAAAGCAACATGGACTTGACATTGATTGATGGTGCCATCAAGTCACTCTTGACTTTTAGCAACCATATGGATTGTCCTCTAGGATGATCTTTGGCCCAGCCTGGTCCTCCAGGTATCTTAATGGTGCCCTCCCCACAACCACATACTCTTATATATTGTTGCTCTTGGTTATGTCCCATCAACTATGAAGTCATAGTTGATTTTTGGTGACCACATAGGTAGATTTGTCTCCATGGTAATCTGTCCCCAATTTGGTCCTTCAGATCTCCTAATGGTGTCTCCATCCATCCATCATCCCTCAGTCTCACTGCTGGTCATCCTCTTCTTTTCTTTCCTTTCATCTTGGCCAACATTATAGCCTTCTCCAGAGATTTGGGTCTTCAGATTGATTGATTGATTATTTTCCACTATTTTTCCACTATTGCCTCTTAGCAACCACGTAGATTTTCTCCAAGACAATCTGTCTTCAACCTGGTCATTTAGATCTTCCAATAAGTCCTGCCATCTCACTTCTGGTCATATTCTTCTTCTCTTTCATTCTACCTTTCCCAGCACTGAAGACCAGTCTTTGCTGAGTCTTTGCACTGGTAGCTTGATGTTCCACCAGTTCATTGTTGACTCTTGGTGATCACTATATGGATTGACCTTCTCAAGAAGATCTGCCCCCAGCCAAGTCCTTCAGGTCTCCAAATGGTGATTCCCACCTCCATTGCATGCTCTTAAATACTGTCACCCTTGATGATGTGCCATCAAGTATGCAGTCACAGTTGACTCTTGGTGGCCACATAGGTAGACTTTCTCCACTGTGACCTGTCCCCAACTTGGCCTTTCAAGTCTACCAGTGATGTCTCCATCACCACCACAACTGAGTCCATCCACCTCTTCTCTTCTTCTCTTCCCATCCACCTTTCCCACCATGTTGTACTTCTCAGAGGAGTTTGGTCTTGACGTTGATTGATTGTGAGCTGTCGAGTGAGTGTCACTTCTTAGCAATTCTATGGACTGAGCGTCTCCAGGGTGATCTGTCTCCAACCATGTCCTTCACGTCTTCTAATGGTGCCCCCTTGTAAGTAATCCACACTGGTCATCCTCTCTTCTCTTCCATCCCTCTCAATATTACAGTCTTCAGAGAGCTGGGTCTCCAAACTTGATTACTTTCCACTGCTGACTCTCGGCCATCACATAGATAGATTTTCTACAAGACAGATCCTCCAAGATAGTCTGCCTTCAATCTGGTCATTTAGATCTTCCAACGGGGCCACTGAATCCCTCCGTCTCACTAGTGGTCACCCCTCTTATTCTTTCTCCTTCCACCTTTCCTAGCCTTGAAGACTTCTGCAGAGAGCTGAGTCTTCGCACTGATTGACTGATCTTCCACCAGTTCATTGTTGACCACATAGATAGATTTTCCTCCTGATGATCTGTCCGCAATCTGGGTCCTTTAAATCTTCCATTGGTGTCTCCATCCATCCATCGTTCCTCTGTCTCACTGCTAGTCATCCTCTTCTCTTTCCTTTCACCTTGGGTCTTCAGATTGAATTGATGGATTATTTCCCACTATTTCTTCCACTATTGCAGGGGTGTCCAAACTTGGGAACATTTCCTTGAAAATGACCAACCGCACTCAACGTGTAGTTCTCAATGGAACTGCATCTACATGGAGGGAAGTATGCAGTGGAGTACCCCAAGGCTCTGTTTTAGGCCCAGTACTCTTCAACATCTTCATCAATGATTTGGATGAGGGAATAAATGGGGAACTCATCAAATTTGCAGATGATACCAAGCTGGCAGGAATAGCCAACACTCCAGAAGATAGGCTTAAGATACAGAAGGATCTTGACAAACTTGAACATTGGGCACTATCTAATAAAATGAAATTCAATGGTGAAAAGAGTAAGGTTCTACATTTAGGCAACAAAAACGGAATGCACAGGTACAGTATAGGTGATACCATACTCAGTAGTAGTAACTGTGAAAGGGATCTTGGAGTCCTAGTGGACAACCATTTAAATAGGAGCCAGCAGTGTGCAGCAGCTTCCAAAAAAGCCAACACAGTTCTAGGCTGCATCAACAGAGGGATAGAATCAAGATCACGTGAAGTGTTAATACCACTTTATAATGCCTTGGTAAGGCCACACTTGGAATACTGCATTCAGTTCTGGTCGCCACGATGTAAAAAAGATGTGGAGACTCTAGAAAGAGTGCAGAGAAGAGCAACAAAGAGGATTAGGGGACTGGAGACTAAAACATATGAAGAACGGTTGCAGGAACTGGGTATGTTTAGCTTAAGAGAAAGAAGGACTAGGGGAGACATGATAGCAGTGTTCCAATATCTCAGGGGTTGCCACAAAGAAGAGGGAGTCAAACTATTCTCCAAAGCACCTGAGGGTAGAACAAGAAGCAATGGGTGGAAACTAATCAAGGAGAGAAGCAACTTAGAACTGAGGAGAAATTTCCTGACAGTGAGAACAATGAATCAGTGGAACAGAAGTTGCCTCCAGAAGTTGTGAATGCCCCAACACTGGAAGTCTTTAAGAAGATGTTGGAGAGCTATTTGTCTGGAACGGTATAGGGTTTCCTGCCTGGGCAGGGGGTTGGACTAGAAGACCTCCAAGGTCCCTTCCAACTCTACTATTGTATTGTATTGTATTGTATTGTATTGTATTAAGACTTGTGGACTTCAACTCCCAGAGTTTGTGCGTGCAGAGCATGCAAAATTCCTGGCTGGGGAATTTTGGGAGTTGAAGTCCACAAGTCTTAAAGTTCCCAAGTTTGGACACCCCTGCACTATTGACTTTTAGCAACCACATAGGTTTTCTCCAAGATAACCTGCCTTCAACCTGATCATTTCGATCTTCCAACAGGGCCACTGAGTACCTCCACTCCTGGCTGGTCACCCCTCCCTCTCTGCTTGCCTTTTTCCTTGAAAATGAGGTGAGATGCACCTGGCTTTGTGAAAAGGGTGAAAAGGATGTTCCACAAGTGCCATTTTATCATCCACCTATTCTCCAAAGCACCTGAAGGCAGGACAAGAAGCAACAGGTGGAAACTCATCCAGGAGAGAAGCAACCTGGAACTGAGGAGAAACTTCCTGACAGTGAGAACAATTAACCAGTGGAACTGCTTGCCTCCAGAAGTTGTGGGTTCTCCATCACTGGAGGTTTTTAAGAAGAGACTGGACAGTCACTTGTCTGAAATGCTGTAGGATCTTCTGCTAGAGCAGGGGGCTGGACTAGAAGACCTCTAAGGTTCCTCCCAACTCTGTTATTCTGACCGGACCATCCTTACATGAGTCCTCCAAAAATCCCAGGATTTGGGCTTCCCACAAATTTTGGGAGTAAGGCAGCAGTTACAGGGAGTCCTCTACTTATTGCCACAATCGGGACCAGAATTCCCATTGTTAAGCAAAGTGGTTGTTAAATGAGTCACGCCCAACTACTTTACCACCTTTTTGTCATGGTTGTTGAGTGAATCGGGTGATTGTTAAGCAAAATGGCAATCGCAGGACACCAAGACAAAAACACAGGCCAGCTATCAAGCGCTGAAATGTTGGTCACATGACTGTGGGGAATGCTGCAATGGCTGTAAGTGCGAGGACCGGTCATAAATCACTTTTTACAGTGCAACGGTGCTTCAATCAGTCGTATATCGAGGACTCCTCGCGTCTGAATTCAATGACAGCCCAATTTCTTCAACCACACCTTCTCTGGGCATTGCTCTGAGCATTTCCTGAGCAAAAGGAACACCCCATCACAAGACAATGCCTTCTGTTGTCGTGGTTTTGCTGATACCTATCAGCAGAGCAAACAACCAGCCTGCAGCCCATAACCCAGTTAATCCAATCCACATTCAAATTTGGGAGCGTTACGATGAGTCTTTGGCGGGCAGCATCTGGCCTTTGTGCAAAGACTTCAGCCAGAGAAGGACGTGGCAAACAGAGGGGTGCAGAAGATTGTAATCAGCCAGATGTTTGAACCGGATTTGGCATTTTTATCCACCTATCCAGTCCTTCCCAGGGGACCTGGGATAGCCCAGTGTGGACGTTTGATGGGGTTAGAGGTCTGGTCACAGGATGTAAGCTCTTCCGACTGAAGCTGCCTTTTGCAATTGACGGGTGGCGGATTTGTCAATGCCGATGGGGCTGAAGTGAAGCTCCCGCTGTTTTGGGACTGCACCCAAGGCGCCTATCGCTATTAGTACTACTTTTGTTATTATTATAGTTGGTGGCACAGTCAGCCAGATGTTTAGACTGGACTCGGCATTTTTATTCGCCTATTGAGTCTCGGATTGGACAGATGTAGCTGTTTGATCATCTTACAGGTATTGTTATTATTATAATGGTTCATCACAATCAGCTGGAGCTAAAACTGGATTTGTGCTTTTGTCTACCTCTTGAGTCCTTTCCAAAAATCTGGGATAAGCAAATGTCGATGTTTGATGATGTTACAGGTATTGTCACAGGATGTAAGCTGTTCTAAGGAAAATTGCCTTTTGCAATTGACTGATGGAGAATTATGTCAATGCCAAGGATATTGTGGAGACTCTAGAAAGTGGAGACTAGAATGTGGAGACTCTAGAAAGAGTGCAGAGAAGAGCAACAAAGAGGATTAGGGGACTGGAGACTAAAACATAGGAAGAACGGTTGCAGGAACTGGGTATGTTTAGCCTAAGAGAAAGAAGGACTAGGGGAGACACGATAGCAGTCTTCCAATATCTCAGGGGTTGCCCCAAAGAAGAAGGCACCTGAGCAATGGGTGGAAACTAACCAAGGAGAGAAGCAACTTAGAACTGAGGAGAAATTTCCTGACAGTGAGAACAATGAATCAGTGGAACAGAAGTTGCCTCCAGAAGTTGTGAATGCCCCAACACTGTAAGTCTTTAAGAAGATGTTGGATAGCCATTTGTCTGAAATGGTATAAGGTTTCCAATAGGCAGGGGGTTGGACTAGAAGACCTCCAAGGTCCCTTCCCACTCTGCTATTGTATTGTATTGTATTCCATTGGTGCTCCAGTTGTTTTGGGATTGCACCCAAGGCACCTACTATTATTGAAACTCCCTCGATTTTCTTTTGTCACAGTTTCTTATCAAATTTATTTGCTGCCCTTCTCACGACAAATATTTATTTATCAACATTATTTGCTGCCCATTGCGCCGGTCAAGGGGATTCGGAGCCCCCTTTCAGAAGGCAAGAGGTGTAGAAAATTATACCTGAGCTAATTAATGGTTTATTGAATCATAGTTTCAGAAGGAACCTGATTTCTCCAACAAACAGAAGTTTCCCCCTTTTAATAAAATTTGGAAAACAGTGTTGGTGGAAACTTGGTTCTCCCTCTATAACCAATCACACCCACAATCTCTGGATTCAGTCATTGTGCACTAAGTAAGCATTTCTCAAATTAGCAGTTCTGAGATGCCTGGACTTCAACTCCCAGAATTCCCCAGCCAGGCTTCCTTCGCACAACCACACCTGGTTTACCTAAAGTGCCCCCAAAGACCAACAACCGAGTCTCCAGAAAGTTGTGTGAACCCAGCTAGCAAAACTCTGGAAGGGTTAGCGCAATCTTTCTCAAAGTTGGCCACTTTAAGATGGGTGGACTTCAACTCCCAGAATTCCCCAGCCAGCAAAGAATTCTGGGAGTTTGAGAAACTGCATTAAATCATAACAAAAAATAAAGCCTATTTTTTTTTGCGGTTCTTATTGCACTGACTCCATTTTTTAAAATAACACCTCTGCATCATTGCTGCTCTGGAATTATTTTCCGAGGATTGCCTGCCAGAAAAACTCCAATATATATATATATCTAAATATAACATATCAAAGGACAGAGTAAATTAGACACTCCTTCCTGATCTGCTCAATTTCTGCTTACAGTTTTTCCCCCCTTCTGGGCCGGCATCCTGAAATGACCCTGTCCAGCTTCAGCTGCACACATCCATCCCGTGACCAAATGCCCTTTTTTTTTTCATTATAAAGAACGATCTTTTATTTCAGAAAAGTTGGCCTTGATTAGAAAACACACATCGTTGCGTAGTTTCCCTTGCTTGGTTCGGCCCTTGAATGTTTCTTCGAAAGGAGAGGAAGGAGGGAAGGGTTAAAAAGAGAAGAAGCGAAGAAAATGATAGCGAAGAAAAGGGAATAGGAAACGATAAGCATAAATTATAACCGGGCTTGCAGGAATATCATCCCTGAAAATACACCAGTTGAGAGTTAAAAGGAGACAACCAGAACAACAGAAAAGGAAAGCAAGAGAGGAGGAAAGGAGAAGAGAGGAAAAGGGAAGAAAGGAAGAAAGAGGAAAGGAGAGGAAGGATGGAAAGGATAGAAAGAGAAAGAGAGAGGGCAGGAGGGGGAAGAGGAAGAGAGGAGAAGAGAGGAAAGGGGAGAGAAAGAAGAAAGAGGGAAAGAGAGGAAGGATGGAAGGGATAGAAAGAGAAGGAGAGAGGGCAGGAGGGGGAAGAAGAAGAGAGGAGAAGAGAGGAAAGCGGAGAGAAAGAAGAAAGAGGAAAGGGGAGGAAGGAGAGAAGGGATAGAAAGAGAAGGAGAGAGGGCAGGAGGGGGAAGAAGGAGAGAGGAGGAGAGGAGAGAGGAAAGAGGAGGGAAGGAAGAAAGAGGAAAGGAGAGGAAGGATGGAAGGGATAGAAAAAGAAGAAGGTAGGAGGGGAAGAGGAAGAAAGGAGTAGTGGGGAGGCAAGGGAAGAAGGGAAAGGAAACGAGAGGAGGAAGGAAGGAAGAAGAGAAGGGAGGGAGGGCGAAAAGAAGGAAAAACAGGGTGGTGATAACAAAATGGGATGGTGAGCAAAGCAACCCAGAATGTATATTTTAACCCTTTACATCAGGGGTGTCCAAACTTGGGAACTTTAAGACTTGTGGACTTCAACTCCCAGAATTCCCCAGCCAGCCATGCTGGCTGGGGAATTCTGGGAGTTGAAGTCCACAAGTCTTAAAGTTCCCAAGTTTGGACACCCCTGCTTTATATGGAAAAACAAATATGTAAAAGTGATAAATAAGAACAATAACTATGTGAATATATAGCCGTAACTATATATAAGAGAATAAAAATAAAGAACTTTTTTAAAAAAAAAAAACACCAGAATTTTCCTTCGTGAAGCAAAATTACGAACGAGAGAAATTCAAGGTTTTTTTTTTTAATCAATCTTAATAACCTCTTTCAAGTTTGCTGCTTTTTTTCAGGATTCTCCTGTGTTTTTCCCAAAAAAAATAGGGTCATCCCACTTATACAGGCAGTTCTCAACTTACAACAGTTCATTTAGTGACCGTTTGAGGTTACAAAAAGGGACTTGTGACCGGTTTTTCACACTTACGACCATGGCAGCGTCCACGTGATCACATGATCAAAATTCAGCCGTTTGGCAACTGACTCATATTTATGACGGTCGCAGTGTCCCGGAGTCACGGGATTTCCCTTTTGTCCAGCGAAGTCCATGGGAGAGGCTGGATTCACTTAACAACCGTGTTGCTAACTGCAGGGGTTCACTTAACAACCGGGGCAGGTGAAATTCGCTCAACAGGCGTCTCACTTAGCAGCAGAAATGTTGGGCTCAGTTGTGGTCATTAAGTCGAGGACTGCCTGTACTCCATTTTTAATCGGAAGAATGGCCAGCAGATACCACATGAGAGCGCCTGGGGGGGGGGGCGTGTTTGAGGGTGTGTGTTTGTGTGTTTGTGTATCCCTCTCTCACTGCACTAACATCTCCTTTGCATGAAGAAATGAAGGTTTCAAAGCTTTTAATGGCAAGATCCCTTCTGATCTTCTGAAGCAGAAGAAGCTCCAAGGCAGTCAGCACAAGCATTTTGGTTGAAATGGTCCAGGGCCGCGATGGCAAAACTGTGGCACGCGTGTCGGAAGTGGCACGCAGAGCCGTCGCCCGTTGCTCTTCCAGGTTCTGGTGCACCGGCCAGCTGGTCTTCATGTGCACAGCAGTGCCGGAAACTGGAGGAGCAGCCGCCCAGTGTGCATGTGTGCGCAATCCTGTTTTGGCATTCAGTGCCGAAAAAGTTTGCCAACACTGGAATAGGGTTTCCTGCCTGAGCAGAGGGTTGGACTAGAAGACCTCCAAGGTCTCTTTCAACTCTGTTTGTTCTGTTCTGTTCGGTTCTAAATTCTTATTCCATTCTATTCCATATTCTCTTCTCTTCTCAATTCCTATTCCTATTCTTTTATTCTATTCTTTTCTATTCTATTGGTAAAGGTTCCCCTGGCAAATATGTGCTAGTCATTCCCGACTCTAGGGGGCAGTGCTCATCTCCGTTTCTAAGCCGAAGATCCAGAGCTGTCCGAAGACGTCTCTGTGGTCATGTGGCCGGCAGGACTCAATGCAAAAAGCACACAGAACTCTCTTCCCTTCCCACCAAAGGTGGCTCCTATTTTTTCTACTTGCATTTTTTAATGTGCTTTTGGGCTGCTAGGTTGGCAGAAGCTGGGACAAGTCACGGGAGCCCACTCCGTTATGCGGCGCTAGGGATTCGAACCGCCGAACTGGCGACCTTCTGATCGACAAGCTGAGCATCTTAGCCACTCAGCCACGACGTCCCTCTATAAGTATTCTATTAAAGTAGTACTCTACTCTATATTCTATTCTATTCTATTCTATTCTATTCTATTCTATTCTTCCAATCCTATCCTAAATTCTTATTCTATTCTATTCTTCTATTTTATTCTATTCTATTCTTATTCTATTCTTATTCCTATCCTATCCTATCCTAAATTCTTATTCCTATCCTAAATTCTTATTCTATTTTATTCTTATTCCTATCCTATCCTATATTCTTACTCTATTCTATTCTCTATTCCCTTCCATTCCTCGACTTATGACTACAAGTGGGACCACAAGGCATCTCTACTGCTAAACAAGGCAGTTGTTAAGTGAGCTACACCCAATTTTACGACCCTCTCTTGCCATGCTTGTTAAGCGACACCCTGCGGTTGGTAAAGTGAGACGCACAGTCGTTAAGCGAATCTGTCTCCCACCCCCCGTCCCAGACTTTGCTTGCCAGAGGCCAGCCGGAAAAGAGCCCAGGACCCCCCCGGGGGGGGGGGAATGCTTCAACCATCTAAAATGCCTGTCTGTTCCTAAGTGTCCCCATTTTGATTGATGGTCGCAACGCTGGGATGGCCATAAATGTGAGGACTGGCTGTAAGTCGCTTCTCCCACCCCCCCACAGGGATGTTTTCACATCGATCTGTTTGCAAGTGGAGGGCTGCCTGTACGGCCTCTGGGGGCCGGTTTGGGACCCCTTGCCCAACTGGGGAGGGGTAGGGGAGGGGCCGTGCGTCTCTCACTCACCATCCTCCTGGCTGTGGATATTTTGGGGGCTTCGCATCGTTTCCTCTTGGGGGGGGCTGAGGCTGGCCTGGAGCTGCTGATCAGCTGACATCCATGTGGAGTCATTCATGTCAAACTCCTCGCTGCTCACCGAGGTCTCATCCTGGAAGGAGAGAAGGAGAAAGGGTTAAATTGGAGGAAGGGCTGGCCAGGGGGCTGGGGGGTGTGGGGGGAGCCGGGTGCTGTTGGGGAGGATGGAGACCCCCTGCTCTTCTTCCCTCCCAACGGCAGCCCTCCTCCCCCTTCCCCCTTTCCCCCAAATCTCAGCTGGAAGACACAAAGAGAAGGAAGCAGGCAGAAGAGAAAGTAATTAAAGGAGAAAGCGAGGTGGTTGTCGCTCCCTGCCACGCCTCTCCATCCGGGCATCCTGGCCAGCCTGCTAGCTGGGCTGAGGGGCCAGCAGAAGAGACGGGAAAGGTGTGCACAAACACACACATCCCTCCCCAATCCATCCTCCCCTCCCAACACCTGCAAAGGCTCCAAGCCCTTCTCCTGCATCCTGTCCGCCTCTGCCTGATCCCAGGAGGCAGGTGAGCAGCCTGCCTCCGCAGGGGGTCACCTGAGAGCCTCCTCCCTCCTCCTCCTCGCAGGAGCCAGGTGAGACTTCGGCCCTCCGCCGCTCTTCTACTACGGCTGCGGCGTCCATTTGCTGCGGGCTGATACCCAAAGCGTGGGAGAGAATCTCTGCTCCGGGAGCCGTAAAGATATACGAGCAGCAGGGAAGATGGCTGCTTTAGGCCCAGCTGGGCCGCCAAATATCAATAATCAGATTTTAAAAAGAACGAGGGAGAGAGAGGAGGGAAAGAGAAGGAAAGAGAGAGGAGAGAAAAAGAGGGAGAAAAAAGGATAGAGAGACAGAGAGCAATAAAGAGAAAGAGATAAAGAGAGAGCAGATACTAGATAAATAGAATGACAAAAAAGATGGAGAGAGGGAGGGAGAAAGAGAGAGAAGAAACAGAAAGATAAAGAGAGAGAAACAGAGGAGAGAACTCTCTAAAGAGAGAGAAAAATATAAAAAGATAAAGAAGCAAGAGAAAGAGAGTAAGAGATAAAGATAGAGGGAAAGAAACAGAGAAGAGAACTAGCTAGAGAGAAGATAAGAAAGAAAGAAAGAAAGAAAGAAAGAAAGAAAGAAAGAAAAAAGACAGATAAAAAAGATAGAGAGGGGGAGAGAAAGAGATAGAGATAGAGAGGAGAGATTAAAAATAGAGGGAGACAAACAGAGAATAGAGAACTAGCTAGAGAGAGAGAAGATAAAGAAAGAAAAAAGAAAGAAAAAAAGAAAGAGAAACAAACAAACGAAAAGGGAGGGAGAAAGATAGAGAAGGATAAAGAGGGAGAGAACCAGAGAGGAGAGAACTAGCTAGAGAGAGAGAGAGAAGAGAGAAAGAAAGAAAGAAAGAAAGAAAGAAAGAAAGAAAGAAAGGAAAGAAAGAAAGAAAGAAAGAAAGAAAGAAAGAAAGAAAGAAAGAAAGAAGGAAAGAAAAGGAAACAAACAAAAAGGGAGGGAGAATGATAGAGAAAATAAAGAGGGAGAGAAACAGAGGAGAGAACTAGCTAGAGAGGGAGAAGATAGAGAAAGAAAGAAAGAGGGAGAGAGAGGGGGAGAAAGAGAGAGAAAGAGAAAGAGGGAGAGAAACAGAGAGGAGAGAATTAGTGGGGGGGGGAGCGGGTGCTGGCACCTGACCAGGTAATAATAGAAAAGCAGCCGAATTGTCTACAAAGGAGCATCTTAACAGCCGTTGCCACCGAGCTTCATCCCTCAAGCGTGGTACGGCAGCCCCTCAACTTGCTCAAAAAGCAAAATAATAATAACAACAATGTTAAGAAATCCCCAGTGGCTGGAAATCTGGCAAAGGGCCCAGGAAAAAGGGCTCCCCAGTGCTTAGGGGCGATCCTGGCCGGCCGGCCATTGGGCCAGAGCCCTTTTCAAAGCGTCCTTATTCGGATCAGCCTCCACGGAGCATCTCGCTGAGAAGCAGAAGCTGCCACGCACGTCACGAGGCGGCTGACCACGGAAATGCCAGACGCCGGGGAAGAGGAGCCAAAGGCAAGAGATTTAAAAATGCAGGCGGACGCGGCCATTAAGCCCATCAGCCGACTGGACAAATGGTTTCCACGGAGGAGGGTTATATACTCGGAGCCGAGGCTGCTTGCAAGAGTCCCAAGGTTTCATTGTCCCCCGGCTGGAAGAGAGGAGGTTCAGACGACGATTAAAGGCCTGGAGACCAAAACATGCGAAGAAGAAGAAGAACGGTTGCAGGATTTGAGTTTGGCCAGTCCGGAGAAAAGAAGGACTGGGGGGAGGGGGAGGGCAGCAGTCTTCCAGCATTTGAGGGGCTGCCCCAAAGAGGAGGGGGGGGTCAAATTATTCTCCAAAGCCCCAGAGGGCGAGACAAGAAGCAATGGACGGAAACTAATCAAGGAGAGAAGCAATTAAGGAGAAACTTCTGAACGGTGAGGACAATTAACCAGCGAAACTGCTTGCCACCAGACTATAATAACAGTTGGAAGGGACCTTGGAGGTCTTCTAGTCCAGCCCCCTGCTCAAGCCAGAGACCCTATACCATTTCAGACAAATAGCTCTCCAGTCTCTTCTTTAAAAACTCCATTGATGGAGCACCCATAACTTCTGGTGGCAAGCAGTTCCACTGGTTCATTGCCCTCCCTGTTAGGAAGTTTCTCCTTCGTTCCAGGTTGCTTCTCTCTTTGACTAGTTTCCAATCATTAATTCTTGTCCTGCACGCAGAGATGCTTTGGGGAATAAAACAGAATAACAGAGTTCGAAGGGACCTTGTGGGTCATCTAGTCCAAACCCCTGTCCAAGCAGACCCCACACCATTTTTGACAGATGATGGCAGCCCAGCCTCTTACACCAGGGTCTACACACCACGCTGGCTGAGGAATTCTGGGAGTTGAAGTCCACAAGTCTTAAAACATCTTCTAGAGACAACAAGTCCTTCCACTGGTTAGTTGTTCTCAGCTTCCAGTGATGAAGCATCCACAACTTCTATAGGGTTCCTTGCCTAAGCAGGGGGTTGGACTAGAAGACCTCCAAGGTACCTTCCACCTGTTATTCTGTTCTAGTGGCAAGCAGTCCCACTGGTTAATTGTTCTAACTGTCAGGAAGTTTCTCCTCAGTTCTAAGTTGCTTCTCTTCTTGATTAGTTTCCACCCATTGCTTCTTGTTCTACCCTCAGGTGCTTTGGAGAATAGCTTGACTCCCTCTTCTTTGGGGCAACCCCTGAGATATTGGAAGACTGCTATCATGTCTCCCCTAGTCCTTCTTTTTGCTAGAAAACAGCAAAACCCTCCTTTCGGATTGTGGGAAGCTTCCTCTGACCACTGGCCGGAGGGCAGGGTGTGTCTTAAGCAGCTGAGACGCAGGGCATCCCGAGAGAGAGTTGAGCCGGGCTACAATTGGGCAAACCGTAGGATGGTGATCGGCCCCATGCGCACGGGGGAAGGGAGCCTCTTGCCTTCTGTGACGGGTTCGATTCGGCCTCAGCTCCCGGATCAAGGCCACAGGGAGCAGGTGGCCTCGAGCTGGTGCCCAGCCCGGATGCCGGGTGGATTTTCGCTTGCTTGGAAGGGGAAGCGGCACGCCCTGTCAAAGGTCGGTGGAGAGAGAGAGAGCCTCGCCTGGCATCTCTCGCCACACTTCCTATGGCATTGAGCGCATTCCTGCCTCCCACTCCGGCAGGGAGGCAGGCGGGCGAGGAGACATTCTCCTGTCACCCTCCTCCCTCCCTCTCTCTGCCCCCCCTCCATCCTTTCCCGGCCTTGCCAGAGCTCGGAGGCGAGGGCCTTGGCCAGCGTCCAGAGCTGGGAAGGTCAGCCGCCCGATTGCAAAACCGAGGCAGCGGCGGTGGCAGAAGAGGCGGAAGGGAAAAAAACAGAGGGACCCCCTCCCCAAAAGGTTCCTGAGCAGCTGCGCCCAACCCCAAAAGCCTTCGCTCGTCTTGGAGCATGGGCAGAGCCCCTCCCCCCACTTCCCACCAGGGTGAGGGTATTCCACCCTCGCTCTCCAATGGGAGTCCGGCCGAGAGGGGCCCTTGGCGGCCTCTGAGCTCGGTGGTTGTCTCGCAGATGTTTCACGGCCCAAACTAAGGTACATCATCAGTAATGAACCCCCCCCCCCAAGGGCAGAGAGTGTTAAGGATTCCACAATCCTCTTTTTCCTCAAAAACAAACCCCACTCCCTTCTTGCACTGATGATGTTCCCTAGTTGGGTCATTAAACGTCTGCAAGAAAACAGCCAAGCTCAGAGAGCATGAAGGACCTCACAGTAGTCCTCCTGCCCCTCCTCCCCCTCCCCCTGTCTGCAAACCCCCCTCCCTTCTAGCACTGATGATATTACCTAGTTGGGTCAGGAAATGTCTGCAAGAAAACCACCAAGCACAGAGAGCAGCACGGACCCCAGAATATTACTACAACAACTACTACTACAACTACTCCCTCCTCCTCCTCTTCTTCTCTGCAAACCCCCCTCCCTTCTAGCACTGATGATACTGCCTAGCTGGGTCATGAAACATCTGCAAGAAATGCACCAAGCTCAAAGAATACCAAGTACCCCACCATCCTCATCCTCCTCCCTTCTAGCACTGATGATGTTCCCCAGTTGGGTCAGGAAACATCTGCAAGAAAACCATGACACTCAGAGAGCACCAAGGACCCAACGGACGTCCTCCTCTTCCTCCTCCTCCTCCCCCCGTCTAGCACTGATGATGTTCTCTAGCAGAATCACGAAACATCTGGAAGAACCACCCCCCCAGCTCAGAGAGCCCCAAGTGCTCCACATTTCAACCCTGACCGACTACAACGATCCTCCTTCAGTGCTAGACTTCCAACAATCGGCCTCGTGCAGGGCCCATGCCTACCCTCCAGAGAAGGGTCTCGGGGGGAGTGGGCACGGCTGCTGCCTTGCCCACAGGGGTCTCGTGAGCCTTTCAGCAGCTGGGGGGGGGGAAAGGGGGAGGCACGAGGATCTCTTCAAAGACCAGCCATCGAAATAAAAGGAATCCCCCACCCCTCCAAAAAGGAGCTGCTATCTCAACCACTTTGAAAAACAGCTTTGGGAAGTCTACCCCGTCAGGCCTTGAGAGGGGAGGGCTGACACCCCCCTCCCCAAAGCCCTCCCTCCCCAGCCATCTACATTTGCACCCTCATGGGCTTGCACCAACGGACGGAGGGAAACAACAGACGCTTCCTTCGGCTGGCCTTCCATGGGCCGCTGTGAAAGTCCCGTGCCAAGAAACTTCCTTCTCTTCCTTGGCATCCCTCCAGCCCCGTGCCTGCCTCAGTTTCCCCCTTCCCACCCCCTCACCCCAGCAACGCCTTGGCCCATGCACGGCCCCTCACCACCCCTGCCTCTTCTTCTCCAAGCACAGCGAGACCAGGAACGGGGGGGGGGGATGAAGCACTAGGAGGGGTCCCCTGCCCTGCTTTTGCCTGGCATTTCCCACCTGTCCTGGGTGCAGGTGGAAGCGCCACGGAGCCAGGCGCTCGCTCGACCTCCCTTCCCCAGAGATCTGCTTCCCTTTCCAAGAGCCAGGCGCTGCCTCCCTCCTCCTCCCCCCCCCCTCCCCCCCAGTATTTATGGCAGGCAAGCAAACATCTCCCAAACCAGCTCCCTCTTCCTCTTCCTGCTCTCTTGGCTGCAGACAAATCTTGCTCACACCAGGCAGGAAGGCCCGGCTTCATCCTGCCTGCTTCCCCCCCCCCCCTTTGCTGGTCCCCAACCCCCACCCCCACCCCCGAGATGCTCCTTGCAGGGAGTTTCCGGGAATTTATTAAGATGGCTGCACAGCCCCGGGACTCTCGCAAATGGTGCCATAGGATCCTGGAGATGGTGAGCCATTAGCCACGCACACCGGACGGTCAGGCAGCCACATCAGGAGTGTCCCCCCCCCCCCCCGGGCGGCTCTAATTAGAGGAGAGGTCTCAGAATCGAAGGATAACAGAGGGGGAAGGGACCTGGGAGGTCTTCTAGTCCAGCCCTCTGCTCAAGCAGGAGACCCTTAGAGAATTACAGAATAAGAATAGTTGAAAGGGACCTTGGAGGTCTTCTAGTCCAACCCCCTGCTCAAGCAGGAGACCTTATACCTATACTATTCCGAACAAATGGCTGTTCAATCTCTTCTTAAAAGCCTCCAGTAATGGAGCACCCACAACTTCTGGTGGCAAGCTGTTCCACTGACTAATTGTTGTACCGCAAGACATTTCTGCTTATTTCTAGATTGCTTTTCTCTTCAGTTTCCATCCGCTGCTTCTTGCCCTGCCTTCAGGTACTTTGGAGAACAGGACAGAACAACAAAGTTGGAAGGGACCTTGGAGGTCTTTTAGTCCAACCCCCTGCTCGGACCAGAGAGCCTATATACTATTCCAGACACATGGATGTCCAATCTCTTCTTAAAAACCTCCGGTGTTGGGGCATTCACAACTTCTGGTGGCAAGCTGTTCCACTGGTTAATTGTTCTCCCGGTCAGGAAATTTCTCCTCAGTTCTAGGTTGCTTCTCTCCTTGATTAGTTTCCATCTGTTGCTTCATGTCCCGCAGGTGCAAGTGTTTTGGGGAATAGAACAGAATCACAGGGTTGGAAGGGACCTTGGAGGTCATCTAGTCCAACCCCCTGCTCAAGCAGGAGACCCTACATCATCCTGGCTGGGGAATTCTGGGAGTTGAAGTCCACAAGTCTTAAAAGTGGCCAAGGTTGGACATTTTTACCTTATAAGCATCCGGACAAATGCCTGGCCAGTCTCTTCTTGAAGGTCTCCAGTGATGGAGCAACCAAACCCTCTGGAGACCCCGGGGTTTAAAATCGCGAGTCCCAGGGGCCCCCGGAAGGTGGGAGGAGCATCCAGGTGAAAGGAGTGTGCCCCCAAACCTCCCTTCTCCAACCTTCTTCTGTCACCGCTGACCTGTTTTATGAAAAGCAGGCTGAATAACTCTGCCCATGTTGAGGGCAACTCAACATAGGAGGTCAGGCAGGTGGGTACCCCAAAACTCCAGATACACCTGCAGGAGAGAGAAGCCGCTAGTGGGATTCCCCTCCCCCAAGAGTCCTCAACTTACAACAGTCTGTTTAGTAATCGTTCAAGATTACAACGGCCCTGGACAAATAGTGACTTGGAACCGTTGTTTTTCACACTTAACAACTGTCGTAGTTCCCTGATCAAAATTCATAAGCTTGGCAACGGACTCACATTAACGACGGTTGCAGTGTCCGGGGGGTGGAGGGAAGGGGTCACGAAATCCGCCCTTTTTGCAACCTTCTGACAAGCAAATTACGACGGGGAAGCCAGATTCACTTAATAACCGTGGCGTTAACTGCGGCAGTGATTCACCTAACAACGGCGGCATGAAAACGGGGCGAAACTCAATTATTGTCTTGCTTAA
This sequence comes from Natrix helvetica, assembly GCF_964273705.1. Lineage (NCBI taxonomy): Eukaryota > Metazoa > Chordata > Lepidosauria > Squamata > Natricidae > Natrix > Natrix helvetica. The sequence goes on from NC_138549.1 coordinate 176,501,663, forward strand.
GCCATGGAAATTTTGCGTCCCTTGTGGTTGTAGGTTGAGGGCTACCAAGAGTAACTGGAATAATACTGCAACCAGTTTTGGTTGCCATACTACAAAAAAGATGTTGAGACTTTTGGAAAAAGGGCAGAGAAGAGCAACTAAGAGGATTAAAGGCCTGGAGACTAAAACATACGAAGGACGGTTGCAGGATTTGGGTTTGGCTAATCTAAAGAAAAGAAGGACAAGGGGGGGGGGGCATGGTAGCAGTCTTCCAGTGTTTGAGGGCTGCCCCAAAGAAGAGCGGGGGGTCAAATTATTCTCCAAAGCACCAGAAGGCAGAACAAGAAGCAACGGATGGAAACTAAGCAAGGAGAGAAGCAACCTGGAATTAAGGAGAAACTTCCTGACAGTGAAGACAATTAACCAGTGGAACTGCTTGCCACCAGAGGTTGTGGGAACTTCATCCCTGGAGGCTTTCCAGAAGAGATTGGACAGCCATTTGTCTGAAATGGTACAGAATCTCTTGCTCGAGCAGGGGGCTGGAATAGATGACCTCCAAAGACCCTTCCAGCTATTCTATTCTATTCTATTCTATTCTATTCTATTCTAGTATTCTATTCTATTCTAACATTCTATTCTTTTCTACAAACTGTTTTCTCTTTCCTATTCTATTCTATTCCATTCCATATTTTCTTTTCTATTCTTTGGTATTAAGTATAAACTTTATTGTCACTGTACTTAAATACCACAAAATTGGTTTTCTACTCTATTCTATCCCTATACGTAAACTTTATATATCACTGTTTTTCAACTTTTCAACTTTTAAGACAGGTGGACTTCCAATCCCAGAATCCCCCGGCCAGCACAGCCCTCCTAACTATCAATATTATAGGAGCTTTGCTCATTTTATTGGGAAGGCTTTGTAGCTACGTCCACGCAACACGCCCAGCCTGAATCCGAATTAATCCTCCCTCCTTGTTTGCACAACGGGTTGAATCGCAAGCTCACCAAACAGGCTGAGTTTGGGCAACACACTTTTACGTCAAACCAGCCAACCACCCTCACCGGCATCCAAATTTCAAACCACCAAACCACCTTGGGCAAACACAGCTGCAACTGATCTGGGTCGTGAGTGCCTTGTGAATGCAATCATGGCCTTGGTTGAATCCTCATTCATCCACAAGTCCATGGCCAAATTTGAATCCATCCCCCCCCCCCCCATTCTCTCGAGATCTGCCAATTTCTCTCTTTCCCACCAACGAAGAACAGGGGCATCCAACCTCGGCAACATTAAGACCTGTGGACTTTGACTTCCGGTGCAGGGAGAGGTTGGACTAGAAGACCTCCAAGGTCCCTTCCAGCGCTGTTACTCTGTTAAATCCCAGAATTCCCCAGCCAGCATGGCTTGTGGACTTCCAACTCCCACAAGTTGCGATCAAAATTCAAGTTATATTTGGGTTTGTGGAAATACCATCCCAAGGAAACATAAACTGAGATTTGAAAGAGACACCTATAACAACAGAAAAAGAAAGGGAGAGAGGAGGAGAGAACGAGAGGAAGAGGAGGGAAGGAAGGAAGAGGTAAGGAGAGGGAGGTGGAAGGGAGAGAAAGAGAAGGAGAGAGGGTAGGAAGGGGAAGAAGAAGAGAAGGAGTAGGGGAGAGGTAAGGGAAGAAGGAAGGGAGAAAGGAGAGAAGGGAGGGAGGGAGAAAAGAAAGGGAAAATAAGGCGGAAGGGATGGTAAACAAAGCAACCCAAACTGTATATCATAACCTATTAAATGGGATAACAAATGTTTAAGAATGACAAATGTAAAGAAGAATAACAATTATGTGAATGCATACTTACAATGGTATGCAAGAGAATAAAAAATTTAAAAAATGTTGGATAAAAATAGTTGCGATCAAAATTAAAATGCTTGGCAACTGGCATGTACTTATGACAGTTGCAGTGTCCCGGGATCACATGATTGGTGACCGCCTGGCAAGCAAAGTCAATGGGGAAACCAGATTCGCCTAATGACTGCGTGGTTCGCTTAACGACCGAAGGGATACGTTTATGTTTAAGACTGTAAAGTAAGTAACACCTTAAGACTCGTAAAATTGGGCACGGCTCACTTAAGAACCTGCCCCACCTAGCAATGGAAATTCCAGTTGCAATTGTAGTCGTATGTTGAGGACTACCTGTAACTAAGACGATGTCCTGCATCCACATGGCCGTTAGGGAGAGTCCATTGAGCTCAAGTCCTTGATGGTCTTCACCTCCTCCATGGAGCCAACCCTCAATTAAAGTTATCCATTCCTTCTATATTTTTCTACCAGGTCCAGTTGAAGCATGATTCACTTATTCGGGATTTTGAGTCCACCAAAACGCTGAAAGAACATGCAACATAGAATAATAGAGTAGGAAGGGACCTTTGGAGGTCTTCTAGCCCAGCCCACTGCTCAAGCAGGAGACCCTACACCATTCCAGACAAATGGTTGTGTAATCTTTTCTTGAAAACCTCCAGTGATGGAGCATTCACAACTTCTGGTGGCAAGCAGTTCCACTGGTTAATTGTTCTCACTGTCATGAAGTTTCCCCTGAATTCCAGGTGGCTTCTCTTCTGGGTTAGTTTCCATCTGTTGCTTCTTCTCCTGCCTTTAGACGTACGGCCACGATCGTGCCCCCAAATTTCTGCCGCTAAGCGAGACAGGTGAGAGTTTTGCCCCGTTTTACGATCTTTGTGGCACGGTTAAGCAAATCAGCAGCAGTCGCTAAGCGAATCGTGCGGTTGTTAAATGAAGCCAGCTTCCCCACTGACTTTGTGCCAGGAGGAGGGAGAAGGCAACCTGAAAAGAGCTCATTCTTCAAGATGCCAGCCAGGTCTTCTGCCTAGCATGCCATCCAGGTGGCTTCACCCAAACCATGGTTAGTTTACAGAAAACGTCGCCCCGGGGAGGGTGAGCTGCCTGGCTGAGAAACCAGCTTCCCAGCCCCGTTGGTCTCTGTGCGTGTCTTTGTTGCACCCCGAGGTTGCCTGTCACTAGCAGCTCAGCCTTGCCCTCGCCAGCTGCCATGCTGGCATGCCTGGTCATAACCACTCAGCCTCCAACCGGGGAGATCTTTGCGTGCCAGCCCACACTTCCTAGCCATGCCCTCTCGATGCCAGAGATGACGGGGAGGGCATCAGCAGCATCTACAGGGGTGGGTGGGGGCCAAACGGCACCGTTGGCTTCGCCAGGGAAGAAATGCCAGGGATGCCACGCCAGAGCTTCGCTTCGAGATTTGCACCTCGGCTGCCAACATCCACCCTAAAAATCACAGGGGAGAGTTGGCAGCTGAAGGGAAGATTGGCAGCTCGGGGTTTAAACCCCAAGAAACCTGGTGCCATCAACAACTTTAGGGGCACGGAGCCTGCCGCACGCCAGCAGAGAGGTGTTTTTTTCCTAAAGCGGGCAGTTAAAAATACACATAATTTCCTCGGGAGCCTCGCTTCTCAACCTCGAGCAGCTCGAAGATGGGTGGACTTCAACTCCCAGAATCCCCCAGCCGGCAAAGGTGGAAAAATTCAGGCAGTCCCCGAACTTACAACTTAGTTCATTTAATGACCAAAGTTACGACAGCACTAGGGGGGGGGGAAGCGACTTTTGAGTGTTTTTCACACCGATGACCGTTGCGACTACATGATCCAAATCCAAATGCTGAATCATACTTATGACGGTGGCAGGGTCCCTGGGACATGTGACCCCCTTTGGCGACCGGCCGACCAGTGAAGTTGGTGGGGGGAGCCGGATTCGCTTAACAACACGTCTTTCCAACTTATCGCTTGCAATGATTCGCTTAACAATGGCAACAGGAAAGGCTGTGAAATGGGGCAAAGGATTTGCTTAACAAGCGTCTCGCTTAACAACAGAGATTGTGGGCTCACAATTGTGGTCGTAAGTCGAGGAATACTTGTACTGCTCTATACTATATATATATTTTTAAAAAGCTATAGAGCTTCAACTCTGGGAGTTGAAGTCCACAAGTCTTAAAGTTCCCAAGTTTGGACACCCCTGGCTTAGAAGTAAGTTCACCAAGTACAGGTGGGTCCTCGGCTTACGACCACAACGGAGCCCCCGAGGTTCTGTCGTTAAGCAAGATGTTCGCCAAATGAACTTCGCCCCCTTTTACAACCTTTCTTGCCACGGTTGTTAAGTGAAACACTGCAGTTGATAATTTAGTCAATTGGGTGTCCTGTTCAGATGACAATCCCATCTTGGCAGGGAAAAAGGGTTTTATACACATTTGCAAAATACTCTAGACACTTTGACAATTCTCTGGTCAACGTCAGCCAGGGCGAAGGAAATCCCTCCTGGGACATCTCGGAAGGGAAGAAAATAATAATAATAATAATAATAATAATAATAATAATAATAATAATAATAATAATAATAATAATAATAATAATAATAATCCAAACTTGAGCTTTGTGGTTCTTTTGTGAGGCCGAAGAGTTCAAACCACCCTTCTCTTCCTTGTGTTGCACCTGGAATTCCCACAATCTTCACACCACAGAAAACGCCTCCAGCGGAATAATCTCACTTTCGATGCCATCCCAATTAGCAAAAAATAAACCAGAAATTGACTACAGGCAGTCCTCAACTTACAACAGTTCACTTAGTGGCCATTTGAAGTCACAACGGCACTGAAAAAAAGTGTTTTATGAAAGTTTTTCACACTTAAGGACCATCGCAGCTTCACGTCATCAAAATTCAGATGCTTGGCAACTGACTCGTATTTATGACGGTCGCAGTGTTCCGCAGAGGGTCACCTGATCCCCTTTTGCGACTTTCTGAACAAGCAAAGTCGACAGGGAGGCCAGATTCACTTAACAACCGTGTAACTTAACAACTGTTGTGATTCACTTAACAACAGTGTAAAGAAAGGTCATAAAAGGGGACAAAATTCACTTAACAACTGTCTCGCTTAGCAAGGTGGATTTTGGGCTTCATTGTCGTTGTAAGTTGAGGACTACCTGTATCTCCTTCTGTCCCCCCAAGACACAGGTGTGAAGTTTATGTGTGTGACTTGGGTGTACAGGTAGTCCTTGACTTACAACATTTCACTTAGTGACTGCTTGAAGTTACAATGGCACTGGAAAAAACTGACCGATGACCATTTTTCACACTTATGACCATTGCGGTATCCAACTTTTGTTATTCTGTAATTCTGTAAGGGCCTCCTGCTTGAGCAGGGGGCTGGACTAGAAGACCTCCGAGGTCCCTTCCAACTCTTGTAATTCTGTTATTCTGTAAGGGTCTCCTGCTTGAGCAGGGGGCTGGACTAGAAGACCTCCGAGGTCCCTTCCAGCTCTTCTTATTCTGTTATTCCATAAGGGTCTCCTGGTTGAGCAGGGGGCTGGACTAGAAGACCTCCGAGGTCCCTTCCAGCTCTTGTTATTCTGTAATTCCATAAGGGTATCCTGCTTGAGCAGAGGGTTGGACTAGAAGACCTCCGAGGTCCCTTCCGACTCTGATATTCTGTTAAATTCTGTAAAACTGGTGAAATGCAACTGGCAGCGTTTACTTGATTGTAGCTTATCAGTTGGATGTTTTTATAGAGCTCTGGGCCTTGAGAATCTATCTCAGGATAACTGATAACCTTGTTAAGATGCCAGCAGCCCCAACCTTCTGCATTCATGCCAGACTTCCCATGGACAGCAACGGGGACTAACAAGCAAGGACTGTAGCTCAAACCACTCCATAAAGCCCTAGTAAGACCACACATAGAATCCTGCATCCAGTTTTAGTCACCACACTACAAATAAGATTTGGAGACTCTAGAAAGAGTGCAGAGAAGAGCAACCAAGACGACGAGGGGACTGGAGGCTAAAACATACGAAGAGCGGTTGCAGGAACTGGGCCTGGCTAGTCTAGGGAAGAGGAGGACCAGGGGAGACAGGATGGCAGTCTTCCAATATTTGAGGGGCTGCCACAGAGAGGAGGAAGGTGGTCAAGCTATTCTCCAAAGCATTTGGAGGCCAGAGAAGGAATAATGGATGGAAACTGACCAAGGAGATTCAACCTGGAAATAAGGATAAATTGTCTGACAGTGAGAGCAATCAATCCATGGAACAGAAGTTGCCTTCGGAAGTTGTGGGAGATTCATCACTGGAGGCTTTCAAGAAGAGACCGTACTGCCATCGGTCAGAAATGCTGTAGGGTCTCCTGCAAGGTGGGTTGGACTAGATGACCTCCAAGGTCCCATCTGACTCTTGTCAATCTGTTTAATAACACCCAACCAGGAGGCAAAATGATGAAAGTTTCACTTATTTTGGCCATGTCTGGCAGGGGAATTCACTGGAGAAAGCAAATACGTTGGGAAGAGTCAGTGGCCAAAGGAAACCAGGCTGCAGACTGGACACCATCAAAACTGACCGCAGCCCAGTGCATAGGAAAATCCAAAGGAACAGGGCAAGATCAGACGATGTGGGGAGAACGTCTGGCCCAGAGAAGCACCAAGAGTCGGACAGGACCAAATGGATATCATCATCATCATCATCATCATCATCATCATCATCATCATCAAACTTTCTAAAACCTTGTCCACAACACCTATGCTGCCCTTTTGTGTATATGCTCCTTTAACCTAAATACCGTTTGCACTGAGACAGAGGTGATTCGTTTTTTTAAGAAAATCTTAATTAATTACTTCAGGTAGTAATTCAACAAGTATCACTCCAGGCCAACATAGTAAAGAAACCAATGCAAAGCGCTGATGACGTTCTCTAGTGGGGTCGTGAAACGTCTGCAAGAAAACATCCAAACTCAGAGAGTTACCAAGGATCCCACAATCCTCTTCCTCCTCCTCCCCCATCCATTCTAGCACTGATGATGTTACCCAGTTGGGTCATGAAATGTCTGCAAGAAAACATCCAAGCTCAGAGAGCACCAAGGACCCCCACAGTCCTCCTCCTCCCTGCAATTCCCCCTCCTTTCTAGCATTGATGATGTTCCCTAATTGTGTCACGAAAAAATGGTGCAAGAAAACCACCATACTCAGAGGGCACCAAGGACCCCACAGTCCTTTTTCTCTTCCTCCCCCTCCTCCTCTCCACAAACCACACTCCCTTCTAGTACTGATGACGTTCCCTAGTTGGGTCATGAAACATCTTCAAGAAAACAACCAAGGTGGAGGGTATCGAAATTATATAAGAGATGCAACAAGCAATGAGCTGCGAAGAGAAGTCCGCACAAATATTATTAAGGGAATAATCAGAACATTATTTCCACAAACGGCAAAAGACATAAGATTGCATTATTACTGGAAAGATACAGGTTGATATATGAAAGCTTATAATAAAAAAAATTAGTTAAACTTAGTTAAATTTAGAGAATTATGTAAAAAAATGAAGTGATAATGGATATGGTTAAATAAATAATTGACAATGATAATAATGTATACATATGTAGTGGCTTGATAAGAATTAATTGGATATGAATGGTAAATGAAAGGAAGATTAGAAATTTTGTTATGACATAAAAGCTAATAATAAAAAATTGAATTGAATCTAGTTTGAGTATTCGGTCAAAAGCAATGTTATGATAATGGACAGAGTCAAATAAATGTTTGATAATGATAATAACGTATATATGTATTGGCTTAACAAAAGGACATTGGATATAAATTGTAAACAGTGATTTGGAAAGGAGGACTAGAAACTTGGTTACTAAATATTATTGATTTTTATATAGAACAGGTTATAAGGATTTAATGTTATTGGATGATATTGGAAATAGCTAACAAAATGCCATTATGTGGTTATCCTTTAAACTTTGGCATATTTTATACAAAAGGACATTAAAACAATTGTGGTCAAATGAAAATTGAGGTATGATGATAGTAATATCTATATATATATTTGATTTAGAATATATGATTTGATATGTATTATAGGTGATGACTGTGGAAGAGATGCACAAAAGCTTTTTGTAACCAATTGACACACTTTCTATAGTATGTAAAGAAAGAGGATTCTTTGTGTTGTACTTGTGTTTATTCAAAAATAAAAAATAAAATTTCAAAAAAAACAACAACAACCAAGCTTAGAGAGCATCAAGGACCTCACAGTTCTCCTCCTCTGCGTCCTCCTCCCCCACTCTTCCTCTTCCTCCTCCTCTCCACAAACACTCTTCTCTTCTAGTACTGATGATGTTCCCTAGTTGGGTCATGAAACGTCTGCAAGGAGACCACCAAGCTCAGAGAGCACCGAGTGCCCCACTATCCAAAGTCTGCAATCCAGATGTTTATTTTCTTCCGTACATCATACCACCATTCAAAGCCTCCGCTCCAATCAGTTCAATAAAACCTATTTCCCAAGGAGCTACTATTTTATCTCAAAACAGCAGAGGAAAACAGGAGAGGGAATAATAATAATAATAAAAATAAAACTTCACAAACTCTCTGCTGATGGCCAGTCCCACACACAGAGACACCTGTCTGATCAGACCTTTGAACGAACCGTGTCCAAAGCCCGGGGGGGGGAAGGGGGGGAGGCTCAAAACCCACCGATGTGTCTCCCCAACGGTCTGTCACTCTCAATCCTTGTTCTTCCTAGGATCTAAAAGAGGCACTTATTTAAACCTGACAGCGTGTTCCATATGTCACCACTCTAGGCAAAACTCTGCAAAAAGGAAAGAGGAGTTCTCTGACTTCGCTGCCTCTGGGCCCGTTTAGGAAAAGGGCACGCTTGGAGAAAGCACACAAAAAAGGGACGAATGATGCCAACCATCGACTTTCGCTTCCAGGTAAGTACGCTTTTAAGAGGCTCTTCCCCAAAGTCAGCCAAGCCTCACTCAGGCTTCCCCGAGCTGGGGAGGACCTGGCAAGGTTGTTCCAAAGTCCATTAGATCCAGGAAAGATGGATTCCTTTTCTCTCTCTCTCTCTCTCTCTCTCTCTCTCTCTCTCTCTCTCTCTCTCTCTCTCTCTCTCTCCCTCCCTCCCTCCCTCCCTCTCTCTCTCGTCTCCTCCGCTTCCTTCGACCCAGGGAAATTGATGCCGTTTCAAGTAGCAGGCAGGAGAAACAAAACGGTCAAAAATTTTGTCCCATTTCCAGGCGAACGGCCAGGCCCCCCCCCCCCCCAAATTACGTTTAGACTTTCCAAGCGCGCTGAATGCCCCACAAGCAAAATTCACCGTGTCCTTAAATCCTGTTTTGGTGTCTAGATGCAGGAAGAGATCCTGTCTCGTTAAAAAAAAAGTCTTAGAGGAGACTTCCTGGCTAAAGGGGGTCCTTGTGAATAACCAAGGGCTTATGTGGGGAGATCTAAGTGTACGGCCTGCAGGGAGAAGACCATGGGCCCCTTATGGACTTTTCCCCTGGAACAATTTTCTGGGGGTCCGGGTGAAAATCCCAGCAGGGATATAAACCCACCTCACAGGACCGTTGTGAAAACGAGCAGTTAGGCAACCCCGGATCAACCATCCTCGTGAAGCCTCGCCGAGTCGTTTTCCGGGATGGGCGGCCACAGAACCCAAATAAACCCTAAGATCCGAGTTAAGCTACCCAGGTTAAATACGTCGCACGGCCAACCTCAACCCAACTCCACGGACTCAAAACCCAGAGACGCCTCGTGTCGTTTATTTGTTTGGGCACAGTTTGAGGTTCCGCCCCCCCCCCCCCCCGTTCCCACAAACCCAGTTTGAACTCCCCCGTTCCCACAAACCCAGCCGCACCTCGGCCTCAGGTGTGGCACAGACCCAGCCACCGCGCTTCTGAGTTCATGGCAGGGTGACCCAGCCCTGCCCGTCTTGGTGACGTCTCCGCACTGAAATCAAACTCTCCGGGACGGTGAGCGAGAACCCCGGCAGCAGGAAAAGCCGCTTGGTTTTGGGGTTTTTTTGTTTTTATTTTGTAAAAAGGGTTCCCCCCCCCTTGAATTAACACTCACCCAGCCCTATCCCGACGGCCAGGCCAGTGCCACCGGGGTCTCCCTGCTTGCTTTCTCTGTGTGTGTGTGTGTGCGCGTCTCTCTCCTGGGGGATCAACCTGTGAGCTGCCACCACCACCACCAGCCCACCGTCGGTTGCAGGAGCTCTTCAAGGAAGTGACACTGGCGAGGCTCGATGAATCGCTGACGCCAATTCCATTGTTTGCCCGCCCCGCAGGGGGAGAAAACGAAAGGGCTGCAGGAAGTAAACATCTGGCTGGAACATGCAAAGGGAAGGAAGCCTCAGCAGCGCCAGGCAGAAAATGCCCAGAAGGAGCCACAAGGAGAAGGCATCAGAAGCCGCACTTTGGGACTTTGGGGAAAACTTTCTGGGGAACAGAGACGGTGCCTTCCTCCTCCTCCTCTTCCTCCTCCCTGGTGCTTCTTATCTCCCTCTCTGTCTTGCCCCCCTTAGCCAGGCCCTCCTACCCCCCCCCCCACCCTATCTTAATCAAGCCTTGGCCAGGAGTTGCTGCATTCCTAGAGGTGGCAGCTGAAAGCTGGGATTGACCCATAAGCCTGCTTTGACCTCCCTCCTTCCCTCCCTCCCGGAACAATCTATTTCCAGTCTCGCCCGCCACCCCCACCCCAAAAGCTGGAAGAGTTGCAGCCCTGCCTGCCTGCCTGCAGAGGAAGACATCCCCCTCCCCTTCTATTCCCTCCCTCTCCCCCCCCCCCCTTACCGCTGTCCTTCCTTCTCTCTGCCCCAGGTGGGAAGCAGAGGCTGGGAGAGGGAAATCAATAGGCAAGGAGAGGAGAGGCACCCCACCCTCGGGAGAATTGATGGGGCTGGAGCTCCCCATTGATCCGCCCCCTCCCCTCCCTCCCCTTCACTTCTCTTTCTCTCTCTCTCTCTCTCTTTCTGTCTCACTATCTCTTTCTCTGACTCTATCTCTTTCTATCTTGTTCTATTCTTCTCTCCCCTTCTTTCTGTCTCTTGCTCTCTCTCTCTTGTCCCTCTCTCCCCGTTTCTGTGTGTGTGTATCTCTGTTTCTCTATCTCTTTCTCTCTGTGTATTTCTTTCTCTTTCCCTCTGTCTCTCTCTCTTTCTTTCTCTCTTCCTTTCTTTCTCTCTCTCTCTCTGTCTCAATCTTTCTCTCTTTCCTTCTCTCTCTCTTGGTTTCTTCCCCCCCTTTTTTTCTTTCTCTCTCTCTCTCTCTCCCTCTTTCTCCCTCTCAATCTCTCTCTCTTGATTTCCCCCTCACCCTTTCCTTCTCTCTCTCTCTCTCTCTCTCTCTCTCTCTCTCTCAGCTTTTGTGCCCTTCCGGGAGTGATGGGAGGGGGGAGGAGAAAAAGAAGAAAAAGAAAAGGAAGAAGAGGCTGAAGCTGCTACTGGAGGGGGGGGGGGAGGAGAGGACGGGGAAGGACGCTCCAACGTTAACCTTTGCCAGCCATCCAGCTCGTTAAGAGACGCTAATGAGAGGCAGTTTGGAGGGGGGACGGGGGGGGGCGGCCGGGCCAAGGGGGCGGCCAGCCCAGCCGGAGGAAGAGGAGGCGGGGCAGAGGAAGAAGAGGAGGAGGAGGAGGAGGAGGAGGAGGAAGGAAAGGAAGAAGTGGAGGAGAAAGAGAAAGAAGTGGGGGAAGAGGAGGAGGGTCGGTGGAGCCTGGAATCCGAACGCGCGAGGGACTTTCAAACCGGCCACCTTGGGCAGCCCCTCCAGCCGGGGGGGGGGAAGACCCCAGCCCCACCCACCCACCCCTCTCCCGGGACCCCCACCCCCCTCTCCCGCGCCCGCCTTCCCCATTGTACCCCGGCCGCGGGCGATGCGCGCCCGTCCCTCCGAGCCTCCTTCGGCCGCCGCCGCCGCCGCCGCCGCTGCCGCTCCTGCCCGGCTGTCAGCGCGTCTTACCGTTGCGCGCCCCACGTGCATTCGGAGCCCCGGAGGGGGGAAGGGAGGGAGGGCAGCCGGTTGGCCAGGTGGGAGCGAGCCTGCGAACGCCCCCTCCCCTCCCCTCCCTCCCCCCTTTCCCTCCCCTGCCCAGCGCCCCCCGCCACGCCTGGCCAAGCCGGCCTCTCCGCCGCCCCCTCCTCTCCGCCCCCCCCAAAAGGACAAAAGACCCCCTCGACCGAGAGACCCCCGCCCGGCCTACCTGCTGCGGGACCGCTGCGGCGATGGGGGGGGGGCGTCCCGGTGGAGCGGAGGAGGGGGCTGACAGCCAGCTGCTGCCCGCGGAGAGGGAGGAGGAGGGGGGGTGCCGCTGCGGAGCGCCTCCCTCCCTCCCACCCACCCACCCACCCGGGGAGCCGAGCAGCGCGAGCCGGAGCGGAGCGGGGAGGGAGCAGGGATGGAGGGAGTGGGGGCAGCATCCTCCCCCGCGCACCCCGCGGGAGGGGGGGGCTAGGCAGCGGGAGGGGGAGAGAGAGGGGGGCGAGCGATAGGGAAGGGGCTGCTGGGACTTCGGGGAGAATGGAAGCAAGGAGGCAGGGAGGGTGGGGATGGGGAATCTGGAAGACCCCCTCCCTTTTCTCCCCCAACGCCCCCCCCCAATAGGGGAAGGGGGACAGGCATCCTCCTTCACCCTTAAGGCGGGCCAGGGTCTTCAAATAAGTGCTGGACCCCAACTCTGCCCAGGGATGGCAAGGACAAGGGGTGGGTAGGATCGCCCTCCTCCAACCTGGGGTCTGTGGGGCAATGGTTCAGTAACTGGGACCCCACCCAGCCTTGATTTATCTGCCCACCTGCCCAAAAAAGTGTCCCCAGCAGCCTTCACCAAAGCCAATACAGGTGAGCAGCTCACCTGCCCATCTCAACATCAAGACCTAAGTCACCACTAGGCATATAAACCTAAAACATCCGGTCTCTAAACTCATGGAACAGTCACTTAATTACAGATAACCCTCGAGTTATGGCCACAAGGGAGCCCAACATTGATGTTGCTAAGCGAGACCTTTGTTCAGTAGGTTTTACCCATTGTAAGACCTTTCTTGCCACTGTTGCTAAGTGAAACACTGCAGTTAAGTTAGTCACAGGGTTGTTAAGTGAATCCGGCTTCACCCATGGACTTGGCTTTTCAGAAGGTCGCAAAAGGGGATCATGTGACCTCTGGACGCTGCAACAGTCATAAATATGAGCCGGTTGCCAAGGGTCTAAATTTTGACCATAGGGATGCTGCAACGGTCACAAGTGTGAAAAACGGACGTAAGTCACTTTTCTCAGCATCGTTGCGACTTTGGACGGTCACTAAACGAATGGTTGTAACTCAAGGACTACTTGTAGTCCTCTTCTCTGGACCGGAGTGGGGAGGGGGCTGCAAACCAAGGACTCAAAATCCATCTTCGCCCAGGGACAATTATACTGTCCCCCTCGGCTGGATTGAACAAAAAGGGGCAAACGATCGTTAGCATGTTTTTTAATCCTGAAATAATTTAATTACAAAAGCAATAAATTGGTTTGTATAGACCAGGGGTGTCCAAACTTGGCAACTTTAAGACTTGTGGACTTCAACTCCCAGAATTCCCCAGCCGGGGAATTCTGGGAGTTGAAGTCCACAAGTCTTAAAGTTGCCAAGTTTGGACACCCCTGGTATAGACCGAAAAGCAGTGTTTTTCGGCCAATTGAAGCCGGGTGGACTCCAACTCCCAGAATTCATCAGGAATATCCAATATTTCTCAACCTCAGCCAATTGAGGCAGGATGGACTGCAACTCCCAGAATTCCCCAGGTGGATCCAATATTTCTCAACCTCAGCCAATTGAAGCCGGATGGACTTCAACTCCCAGAATTCATCAGGAATATCCAATATTTCTCAACCTCAGCCAATTGAGGCAGGATAGACTTCAACTCCCAGAATTCCCCAGGTGGATCCAATGTTTCTCAACCTCAGCCAATTGAAGCCGGATGGACTTCAACTCCCAGAATTCATCAGGAATATCCAATATTTCTCAGCCTCTCGAAGGCAGGATGGACTCCAACTCCCAGAATTCCCCAGCCAGCTTTGTGAGGCGGTGCTTAAATCAATCCCCGATTTTACGAGAATGTTTGCCACGATTGTTAAGCTGCAAGTTCTTAAGTGAATCACAGTCATTAAGCGAATCCACCTCTCCCCAGGACGCTGCCACCAACCTAAATAAACGCCCACTTTTGATCGCATGACTGTGGAGATGCTGCAACAGTCATAAGTGTGAGGACCGATCCCAAGTCACCTTTTTCGGTGCTATTGTAATTTCGAATGGTCGCTAAATGAATGGCTGTAAGTCGAGGACTACTTATATCTAAACCAGGGGTGTCCAAACTTGAGAACTTTAAGACTTGTGGACTTCAACTCCCAGAATTCCCCAGCCAGCATGGCTGGCTGGGGAATTCTGGCAGTTGAAGTCCACAAGTCTTAAAGTTCCCAAGTTTGGACACCCCTGATCTAAACCAAACCCTTGTTTTTAATCTAACAGAATAAAAAAAGCGAACACTCCAGCCGTTAAATCATTCCAATGGGGATATTCCCCGTTTAGGAGCAGCCTCTCAAATACGGCCTCCTCACTTAGTGGAAAGGTTCAAAACAGGAATAATTTAGAGCCACCCGCAAGGGGACTGTCACCTAATAGGACGGCACATCTGCTCCGAATGCAGGTGAGTCTCAGGTTCGGCCCCAGAATTGGCTGCTTCAAAAGATCAGGTAACAGGTGTGAGAAAAAGACCAGAGAAGCTTCGGCCAGCCAGACGGAGTTAAGCCGACTCCGATTTCCTAGCGGTCTGCAAAATAAGCCTAAATAAACTAAATAAACTGAACTGCTGAGTCTCTCTCCCTCTTTGATCCATGAGTTGGGTTTATTTTTATTTTGCAATTCTTTTTATAACCTCCATCCTCTGTCTAGCCATTGGAGCACTGATGATATTCCCTAGCTGGGTAGTGAAATGTCTGCAAGAAACCAGCCAAGCTCACAGAGCACCAAGGACCTCACAGTCCTCCTCCTCCTTTTCCTCCTCCTCTTCCTCCTCCACAATCCCCTCTCTCATCTAGCACTGATAATGTTCCTTAGCAGGGTCATAAAACATCTGCAAGAAAGCAGCTAAGCTCAGAGAGCACCAAGCGACCACACAGTCCTCCTCCATCATCCCCATTCCCTTCTAATACTGATGATGTTATCTAGATGGGTCATGAAACGTCTGCAAGAAAACAACCAAACTCAGAGACCAAGGATCACAGTCGTCCTCCTCCTCCTCCTCCTCCTCCTCCTCCTCCTCCTCCTCCTCCTCCTCCTCCTCCTCCCCCTCCTCCTCCTCCATCATTCCCACTCCATTCTAATACTGATGATGTTCCCCAGTTGGGTCATGAAATGGCCACAACAACACAACCAAACTCAGAGACCAAGGACCACAGTCCTCCTCCTCTCCCCTCTGAAAACCCCACTCCCTTCTATCCTTGATGATGTTCCATAGTTGGGTCATGAAACGTCTGCAAGAAAACAACCAAACTCAGAGAGCACCAAGGACCCCACAGTTATCCTCCTCCTCCTTTTCCTCTTACTCCTTCTCCCTCCTCCTCCTCCTCCTTTTCCCTCTCTTCCTCCTCCTCCTCTTCAACCCACTCCCTTCTAGTACTGATGATGTTCCCCAGTTGGGTCATGAAACGTCTGCAAGAAAACAACCAAACTCAGAGACCAAGGACTACAGTCCTCCTCCTCCTCCTCCTCCTCTTCCCTCTGCAAACCCCACTCCCTTCTATCCTTGATGATGTTCCCTAGTTGGGTTAGGAAACAGCCGAGAATCAGTGAGCGCCAAAGACTTCAGAGAAGGCCCTTTACTTCCTATTCCAGAACTTCCTGTTATCAGGACCGTAGATTGTACTGGATGGAAATTAAGGGAGACCTAATCAAATTCAATCTCCATCAAAACAGGTTAATTAATCCGATCTAAGCAGCCCCAGGGTCATTAAGGCTTTTGCCAAATCTATGAACCTCAGGAAGACATCACATTTCTTCTGACTCATTCACACCGGGGTTACTTCTCACATGGAATTATTAACTGTGTTTTGCATCCTTCTACTTACTACCCGTAGCCCAGCATGGGAGAGGACGGCAGAGAGGAGAAATATGTATGTATGTATGTATGTATGTATGTATGTATGTATGTATGTATGTATGTATGTATATATGTATGTATGTATGTATGTGTATTCTCTTTCCTAATGAAGATATACACATATATCTAAAGTAGCACCTGACCCAACATCAGTTCTGGAAATCTATCCATGTGACTTTCACGCAGACTTATTTTCCTTCTGAGATCCTTTCATGGTTTATCTAATATTTCCCACCCACCCCCAACTAATCAAATAAGGAAATAGCATCTCATCTCCAGTACAGGTGGTCCTCAACTCACGATCACAATTGAGCCCAACATTTCTGTTGCTTAGCGGGGCAGTTTTTTTAGTGAAATTTTGATCCCCTTTTACAACCTCTCTTGCCGCCGTTGTTAAATGAGTCGCTGCCGTTCTTCAGTTAGTAACCCGGTTGTTAAGTGAATCTGGCTTCCCCACTGACTTTGCTCATCAAATGGTCGCAAAAGGGGGAGAAGGTGACCATCATAAAGAAAAACCAATCGTTAAGCGCCCGAACTGCTGATCACGTTTTTACGTTTTATGCATTTAGTTTATACAGTCAATGTTCACGTTTGTTCAGCCTTCATGTTATGCTGGTATTTGTACTTGAAATAAATAAATGGGCAGATAATATAAACTAAACTCAGCAACCACACAAGAATAATTGTACATTTGCACAGCAAGAGACAATAAATATTAGAAAATGCAAACAAGATCCTTAAAAAAAAAAAACCCAAAAGGAGTGTTTGTGTGTGCTAGAAAACTGTTTTTATTTGGCTATCTGTAGACTTCAAAGAATAATAAGTCCAGCACACACACAAAATAAAAATAGAAAAACAAGCTGTTTTTAAAGCATTAAGCAAAGCAGATACTTAAATGCATCATGAACAGGGAACCAGGAAATGCATCCATTTATCAATTTATAAGATCATGAGAGTTTAACTGGGGAATATAATTACAGATAGTCCTCGATTTACGACCACAATTGCACCCAATATTTCTGTTGCTAAGTGAGGCAGTTGTTAAGTGAGTTTTGCAACCTTCCTTGCCACAGTTGTTAAGAGAATAACATGGTCGTTAAGTCCCCATTTTCACACGCCCCTTGGTTCAGTCCTACGCAACAATTCCAATTTCTCATTTTTTCCCTTGGGAAAATTAATTAACCACCCCGTGGAAAACACATAGCAGAGTAAGAGCGCTGGAAGGGACCATGGAGGTCTTCTAGTCCAACCCCTGGACAAGCCCTATACAATTTCAAACAAAGAGTTGTCCAATCTCTTTTTGAAAATTTCCAGTGATGCAGCACCTATAACTTCTGGTGGCAAGCAGTTCCACTGGTTAATTGTTCTCCCCTGTCAGGAAATTTCTCCTTAGATTTAGATTGCTTCTCTCCTTGTTTAGTTTCCATCCATTGCTTCTTGTCGGGGGTCTAACTTGGCTACTGCATGACACAGAAGACCAAAGTGATTTGGGGTCTGTTCCTTGATACCTCCTCCTCCTCCCTTCATTCTCCAATTTGGCCATTGGATGCTGGGTGGAGTTCAGCTCCCAGAATTCTGGGAGTTGAAGTCCACAAGTCTTAAGGTTGCCAAGTTTGCACACCTCTGTCCTAAAGGAAATATCTTCTTAAGTTTGGTTTGGTTTATTCAACAAATAGGCAACTTCCTTCCTTCCTCCCTTCCTATCTTCCTCTCTCCCTTCCTTCCTTCCTACAAACCGCCCTTAACCACTGGAAACTTAAAAAGAGACCATTTGTCTGAAACCCCTATACTATAAAAAAAGGTTCGCCATCACTGCCCTATAGGGTTTCATGCCTGAGCAGGGGGTGGACTAGAAGACCTCCAAGGTCCCTTCCAACTCTGTTGTTCTGTTCTGTTCTATTTCTATTCCGTTCCATTATTTTTACTGTCCTTTTCCGTTCTGTTCCATTCTGTTCTGTTCTATCCCTATCTCTACCCCAAACCCTATCCCTATTCTAAACCCAGAAGTGTAGCATATCATACATTCCTGTTTACAATAATAAAGCTATTATTATTATTATTAGATTGCATCACAGCGGCCAGTTGATTCGCCGGATTTGGCATTGATTACTAGTCGGGCCCCACCCAGGGGCCTAGGACGTCGTAACGTATTTTCGTAATATAGGTGCGGATCCAAGCAGTGCAGCTTTTTGCATTTGACTGAAGGTGATTTTGTCAATTTTTAACTGTTTTATATGTAATTCCAGTGCTTTTGGAATAGCACCCAGTGTGCCGATTACCACTGGAATTACCACTGCTGGTTTGTGCCATAATAGTTGGATTTCAATTTTTAAGTCCTGGTATTTCGCGACTTTTTCATGTTCCTTCTCCTCAACCCTGCTATCACCTGGTATTGCGATGTCTATGATTGTAACCTTCTTTTTCTCAACCAGTGTGATGTCTGGTGTGTTATGCGCTAGTACTTTGTCTGTTTGTATACGAAAATCCCACAGGATCTTGACCATCTGATTTTCGGTGACTTTTTCAGGCTTATGTTCCCACCAGTTTGCTGTTGTTTTAATATTATAATTTTTGCACAAATTCCAGTGGATCATTTGTGCTACTGAATTGTGCCGCAATTTATAATCAGTCTGCGCGATTTTTTTACAGCAGCTGAGTATGTGGTCAACAGTTTCATCAACTTCTTTGCAGAGTCTGCATTTGGCATCATCAGAGGATTTTTCGATTTTGGCCTTAATGGCATTTGTTCGGATAGCTTGTTCTTGCGCAGCCAGGATTAGTGACTCTGTTTCTTTCTTTAATGTACCTGTTGTTAACCATAACCAAGTTTTTTCACTGTCCACTTTATCTTTTATTTTTTCCAGAAATTGACCATGTAAGGCTTTGTTCTGCCAACTCTCTATTCTTGATTTTATCACATCTTTTCTGTATTCTTGTTTCGTCTGTTGGGCCTTCAGTAGATTTTTGTTCTTTACTTCGATTAATAGATGTTCTTGACTTTCTTTTAAATAATCAGCCAGTGCATGTTTTTCTTCTTCAACTATTTGCTTCACTTGTAATAATCCTCTGCCACCTGATTTTCGGGGCAGGTATAGTCTATCAGTGTCACCGCGTGGATGTAAACTGTAGTGCATTGTCATTAGTTTCCTTGTTTTTGGGTCCAAAGTGTCCAAATCAGCTTGTGTCCAGTTAACTATACCAGCTGTGTATCTTATAACTGGTATTGCCCAGGTGTTTATGGCCTTGATTGTATTTCCACCATTTAATTTAGATTTCAAAATTTTCCTAACTCTGTTGGTGTACTCTCTCCTGACAATAGTTTTTACTTCTCCATGTTTGATGTTATCCAACTGCAAAATGCCTAAGTATTTGTAGGCTTCATTTTCGTTGCATTTAATTAGTTGGCCATTGGGCATTTCAATTCCCTCACATGTAGTGATTTTGCCCCTTTTTATGGATACAGTGGCGCATTTTTCCATGCCAAACTGCATTGAAATATCATTGCTGAATACTCGGACTGTGTTTGTCAGTGATTGGATTTCTATTTCTGACTTTCCATAGAGTTTCAAATCATCCATATATAATAAATGTGAAATTTTTTCAGCTTCTTTGGCTGTTTGGTAGCCTAATTTCATTTTTTTTAAGATTACTGATAGTGGGATCATCGCGATGATGAAGAGAAGAGGTGAAAGTGAATCACCCTGGAAAATTCCTCGCTTGATATTAACCATTCCATAGTTCTCATTCCCTACTGCCAACTCAGTTCTCCATTGTTTCATCGCCTTTTCAGTGAAGGATGTAATATTTTTACTAATGCCAGTTGTTTCTAAGCATTTTATGATCCAACTATGTGGCAATGAGTCGAATGCTTTTTTATAATCAATCCAGACCATATTCAAGTTCGTTTTTCTTTTCTTACAATTTTCTAATATCATTTTATCAATTATTATTATTATTATTATTATTATTATTATTATTATTATTATTATTATTATTATTATAAATCTGTTGACCTATCTTGATCCAATCTTGCAAATGGGGTGGAGTGGGGGGGAACGACATACATCCCGCCTGCCAAATTAAAGTGAACCAGCTACAATCTTCTCAAACTTGCTCTCCTCCAGAGGAATAGGCCATAAACAGGAATAATTTGCTGTATTGCAAGTCAGTCTACCCACAGGAGCGGAATAAGCAAAGGTAACTCAATCACCAGCAAAGCTGTGTGTCTTGTGACATCAGGCCACGGATTACCCAAATTAAAGCAATTGGCGCCTGACGCAACCGGCCGAAATTCAACTATTTCCTCGTGTTCTTGGGCAGGTAGCCTTCGATTTTCTATCACAATCGGGACAAGAAGTTTGGTTGCTACACAAGACAGTTGTTAAGTGAGTCACACCTGACTTTACAACCTTTTTTGTTGCTATAGTTACTAGGTAAAATCCCAGTAGTTGTTAAGTGAGTCATGTTACCGTTAAGGAAATCCAGCTTCCCCCACTGACCCAAAGGTCAATTCTTTTTTTTTTTCAAGAGGCAACTGGACTTTCTGGTTTTTCCTTGAAGACGTTT
>NC_138549.1:176522375-176539875 GCF_964273705.1 Natrix helvetica
AGCATTTTCTTCCCTTATAAAGTCCTTGAAATCCTGATAATTTATTGTGGCACCTGGTGAAGCTTTTTTTTCCGTTGCCATAATTAATAATTCTTACAGCCGCCTCTAGCTGTCACCATTCAATTAACTTTCGTTTTCCTTAGGTATTCAGCTGTAAATTAATACTTGCAAATGTTTCTTTCTAAGTTGCTCGAAATTAAAACTTTGACATTTAAGTAGTTCAGGTTATGTAAACTGGCTTAAAGATTGTTAATAGTTAGGGTTGTTTCAGCCGTTCCGCCTTTATTGCCCCGGCTATCAGCAGGTAATTAGCTTTCGTTTTCTGTAGGTTTTCAGCTATAAATCAACGCCATTTTGAATCCTTTGTTCTAAGCCCACGCCTCTCGAACTCAGCAGTAGTGTTCTTTTTAAAGAGATTTCTTTTTTTTTTTTTTTCTTCCCCCAATTAAAACTTAAAATACTTGCAAAAGTCTTGCTTCCTTCTTGGGATGTTAAGATGTTAAGGCTGCTCCCGGCGACTGGTTCTGCTTTTTTAGCAGAGGTTATCAAAAAGGCAGGAGAATACAACAACTGCGAAGGGGGGCAAACCTTGTCAGACTCCGGACTCCGGAGGGTACACAAGGGCTCAACCCAGCAGCTGAATCTCTCCCTCATAAATTCCAAGAACTTACGAGTGTCCGAGGTGTTAAAGATCGTAAAAAAACACCTCTAACTGTCTCTTGATCTGACAGGCTAAAAAAAAGCCTGCCATCGGCACCGGGAACAAACCGGAAGTCCCAAGATATAATCTGTTCTATTCATTTTTTCTCCCTCCTTCCCTCTTATCTCTCTCTGTTCTCTCAATCTATTCTCTCTCATCTACTTTTTCTCTTTCCCGGCATTATCATCTCTATTCTCACTCATCTTTCTCAGTCTATTCTCTCATGTATTCTCTCTCTATCTATTTCTTTTCTCTTTCTCCCTCCCTATTACCTTTCTCTCTATTCCCTATTATCTTTCTCAATCTATTCTCTCAACTATCTTGTCAGTCTGTCAGTCAGTCTGTCCGTCCGTCCATCTAATCTATTATCTATTAATATCTATCATATCTGTCTTTCTGTCTGCCCGTCTGTCTAATGTATTATCTATTAATATCTATCATCTTTCTTTCTCCCTCTGTCTGTCTGTCTAATGTATTATCTATTATCTATTAATATCTTTCTCCCTCTCTCTCTATATATCTACCGTTATCTCTCTATTTCTCTATCTATCCAATATATAGAGAGAGGTATATGTATCTACCGGTATCTATCGGTCTTTCTGTCTGTCTGTCCGTCCGTCTAATCCAGGGGTGTCCAAACTTGGGAACTTTAAGACTTGTGGACTTCAACTCCCAGAATTCCCCAGCCAGCTGGCTAGGGAATTCTGGGAGTTGAAGTCCACAAGTCTTAAAGTTCCCAAGTTTGGACACCCCTGGTCTAATCTATTATCTAATAATATCTATCTATCTATCTATCTATCTATCTATCTATCTATCTATCTATCTATCTATCATCTATCTATCTATCTATCTATCTATCTATCTATCTATCATCTATCATCTATCTATCTATCTATCTATCTATCTATCTATCATCTATCTATCTATCTATCTATCTATCTATCTATCTATCATCTATCATCTATCTATCTATCATCTATCTATCTATCTATCTATCTATCTATCTATCTATCATCTATCTATCTATCATCTATCTATCTATCTATCTATCTATCTATCTATCTATCATCTATCTATCTATCATCTATCTATCTATCTATCTATCTATCTATCATCTATCTATCTATCTATCTATCTATCTATCTATCTATCTATCATCTATCTATCTATCTATCTATCTATCTATCTATCTATCATCTATCTATCTATCTATCTATCTATCTATCTATCATCTATCATCTATCTATCTATCATCTATCTATCTATCTATCATTAAATTTCTATGCCACCCAAGGTGATTTGGGTGGCTTACACATTATAAAAACTAATAAAAATAGTTTAAAAATTTAAATGAACCAATAAGAAAATATTATTAAAACCTGAGTTAAAATATTTGTAAGCTGCCCAGAGTCGCCTCAGCATGAGATGAGTGGCATATAAATCCAATAAATAAATACATACATGCAAACACACATACATGTCCATGTAGCTGGATTTCTATATTCCTGTGCCTTGGTGTGCTTTCCTGGGTCACAGCATGCTGTGTGAATCAGCCCTCTTACATGAGTTTATGATGCCCGGGCTAAACTTGGAAAATGGGTCACCAAGAGACCTGTGTTGGGCAAGTATCACACGTGGAGGTGATGACACTCTTCTCCTCTCTAAAACTCGACCAATAATGTTTTGGGAACTTTAGTCATGTCTGAGGGGCCTTTGCAACCACAGGAAGCCTGTGTGTAGAGGGGAAACACGTGTGTGATACAGGTAGGGCTTCAATTGCAGCTTTCATGGCAAAGGCAGGACTAGAACTCACAGTCTCCTAGCGATTGGCCCAGAGTCACCCAGTTGGCTTTCATGCCTAAGGCAGGACTACAACTCTCTGTCTCCTAGCGATTGGCCCAGAGTCACCCAGTTGGCTTTCATGCCTAAGACGGAACTAGAACTCCCGGTCTCCTGGTGATTAGCTTCAGGAGCTGGTTTTCATGGCTAAGAATGAATAAATTGCTGAATTCTGCTCCAGGCAAACCTGGTAGGAAAATACACAAGAAACTGATAAGTTTAAAAAGAGGGTTAGCCAGATCCATGGGGGAGGAGAAGACGGCAATACTATCCAGGATAAATGGACCAGCATTTATCCTGGATAAGTATAAGAACTCCTGCCATAGGCAATAGGTTGGACTAGAAGACCTCTAAGGTCCCTTCCATGCCTACCACTGTGTCTAGGTTTAAAATTCTGTCTATTGGATGCCAGCAAATAAAGAACTAGACTCAAGAGGAACTCACTACATGGTCTTTCGAACTTGGGCCTAAGAATGAGAGACCACTCAGAGATCTCACGGAATTTTGACAGCACTGATGACAATGGGCAACTGTTGTCCCATTCTGGCTTAGGGACTTCTTGAAGGATTGCCAGCGACAGAAGACGCTCTTGAGATCTGCTGCAGCCTCAGATTACTTCTTAAGGTGCCCTCTGAGCTTGCTTGATTTCTTGCAGATATTTCATGACCCAACTAGGTAACATCATCAGACCAGTGATGGTATCAGCTATTTTGGGTAATGAAACAGCTCAGAGGGCAACAAGGGCTCCCACAGTCCTTCTCCACCTTTTCCTCCCCCTCCTCTCCACAAACCCCACTCCCTCTAGCACTGATGATGTTACCTAGTTGGGTCATGAAATGTTTTACAAAAAGATAATCAAGCTCAGAGAGCACCAAAGACCTTACAGTCATCTTCTCCTCCTTCTTCTCCCCCCCCCCCCCCGCAGACCTCACTCCCTTCTAGCACTGATGAAGTTACCTTGTTGGGACAAGAAACGTCTGCAAGAAAAAAAATCAAGCTGAGAGCACCAAAGGCCTCCCTCGTTTCAACCCTGCACTATACACATTTTCCTTTATTGGTGTTTTCCTTCATGCCGGCACCGTGGTGGGGGCCAAGCGAGGGGCTCCCACTTCCTTGTTTGAAAAGAGAAACTTTTATTTTCCATTTCAGTTTGGCTTCCACCACCAATTTCCCTCTTGTCCTTTGATAGAAAGCTGGACATTTTCACCCCAAAACTGTATTTTGCCCCCTGAGTCCAGGATGGACTGCATTATCCCCCCCCCCTCAGGAGAAGGAAGAAACGCGGAAGGGGGGGGAGAGGTCTTGGTCCTGAGGTCCAGTTGTCCTGCAGAGCCTGGTGGGCAGGAAAATCAGCTGAGGCTCTCCAGGCTGGTCTTAATCCTTTCCATCTCGTGAAGGAAGCTGTAAAACTGGGGCAGGGTCAATTCTGGAAGGAGAAGGAGTGCAACAGTCAGGATTAGCTAGTAAGGTTTGTCTGAAATGGTCTAGGGTCTCCTGCTTAAGCAGGGGGTTGGACTAGAAGACCTCCAAAGTCCCTTCCAGCTCTGTTCTGTTTTGTTCTGTTCTGCTCTGTTCTATTCTATTTTCTCTTCTCTTCTATTCTCTTTTCTATCCTATCGTATTCTTCTTTCTATTCTATTCTCTTTTCTATCCTATTCTCTTTTCTATTCTATTCTATTCTATTCTATTTTCTCTTCTCTTCTCCTCTCTGTTCTACTCTACTCTCTATTCTATTCTACTCTACTCTGTTCCTATTCCATTCTATTCCTATTCTATTTTTCTATTCTATTTTTCTATTCTATACTATTCTATCCTATTCTATCCTACCCTTCTCTATTGTAATTTCCAGGGGTTTTTTTTGTAATTAGATTTTTTAATCCCGTTTTCTTTTTTCTTTTCTTTTAACTCAAGGCAGCAAACATACCTAATGTTCTTTCCTCCTTTCCCCATCACAACAACCCTATGAGGTGGACTAAGCTGAGAGAGAGGGACTCATTCCCCCAGGAGGCCTTCATGCCTAAGGCAGGACTAGAACTCTCCGTCTCCCGGTGATCGGCCCAAAGTCACCCAGCTGGCGTTTGCAGCCTAAGGCAGAACTAGAAGTGATCCAAGGTCGCCCAGCCAGCTTTCCCGCCCAAAGCATGTCTGCCACTTGAGTTATATATTAAAAAACAGTAACGAAGGTGGGATACAAATAAACAAACAAATAAAATGAAACCACAACAATAAGAACTTGAAAAGTATTAAAAGCATTCAACATTAAGAGTTAAAACACGACTTTCCACCACAGCTGTCAACAAACACAGCTCTCGTAACCCAGTACGACCACAACTGCGCCCAACATTCTGGCTGCTAAGCAAGACCGTAGTTCAGAAAAATCACGCCCCATTTTACGACATTCTTCGACGCGGTCGTTACATGAATCCATACCGCTGTTAGGTGAATCCCACGGCCATTAAGCGAATCGAGCTTCCCCATTGAACCTTTTTGCATGTCGGAAAGGTGAGAAGCTGAGAAGTTGACAAATGGTGTTGATGACGAAACCCCGGGACACTGCAACCGTCATAAGTCCATGCCAGTTGCCAAGCCTCTGAATTTCGATCATGTGACCACGGGGATGACGCAACGTTCATAAGTCACTTTTTTCCAGTTCTTTTGTAAGTACGAAGGGTCATTGAATGAATAGTTGCAATTCAAGAAACATCTGTATTTTCTGCAGCTGGCTTGGCTCTCCTCCAAGGCCTCCTTCCCTTCACTTGCAGAGTTTCCCCACGGACAATGTTGGCTTACTCACCTAGGTATACTGGCTCCAGCCGGCTGCCTTTCTTGACCACCAGCTTCAGCTACAAGGAGATAAAAAGTTGTGAAAAGTTGGGAGAGTTACAGGAAAGGAGGCAGATGTTGCTGTGGCCCACTGGCGGCCAGTGGAGCTGACAGCTGAGTGGGACAGTGAGGAGGTTGGGGAGGAACACGGGCCAGTCCTGGGGGCTGAGGAAACCTCAGGCGAGGGCTCTGCGTCGGAGGCAGAGAAGGAGCTAGGCAGCAGTGAGGCAGAGGAACAGCTGGAGCCTGTTCCCAGTGTGCACATGCGCAGAGCTGCCTGAAGGCAAGAACAACTGAGAAAGCAGGGTCGACTTAGGAGTAAAGCCACACTGTGGAGCTGATTGGCCCCTCCCATAGGGAACAAAAGAGGGGCGAATGGGGAGGGGGCTTTTGCAGGAAACAATTCGTTCCTTCGGTCGTTTCAAGAGTGGAAAGTTCTGTTTGTGACTTTAAGAGACTCTGTGCCAAGTGTTGCCTTGCCCTGCCTTTGGACACTTGTTACCTGGCAGCTCTCCAGACAAGACAAGATTCGTGTTGATAAACATTCCTCGGAAAGATTGTTTGCTCAGCCTGGCTGACTGTGAGTGAAAGGAATTCACAGTCGTGTAAACGAAAGGGGTTTTGCAGGGACCAAGACTCTGATTCATGCTTCCTAAGGAAGCCTGGGTCAGAACAGATGTTGGAAACCAAAAGGCAACCCCTGGAATCGGTCACCAGGGAACACTTGGAAGATACAACAGTTGACATTCCAGATTCTCAGATTACAGAATCAGAACAGAGCTGGAAGGGACCTTGGTGGTCTTCTAGTCCGGCCCTCTGCTCTAGCAGAAGACCCTCTGCCACTTCAGATAAATGGCTGCCCAATCCCTTCTTAAAAACCTCCAGTGATGAAGAACTCACAACCTCTGGTGGCAAGCAGTTCCACTGGCTCATTGTTCTCACTGTCAGGAAGTTTCTCCTCAGTTCTAAGTTGCTTCTCTCCTTGATTAGTTTCCATCCATTGCTTCTTGTTCTACCCTCAGGTGCTTTGGAGAATAGCTTGACTCCCTCTTCTTTGTGGCAACCCCTGAGATATTGGAAGTCTCCTATCATGTCTCCCCTGGTCCTTCTTTCCTCTAGGTCAGAGATTTATTCTGCATTTGCCAAAATATAGGGGAAGGCAAGTTTGAATAATTGTGCATTTTGGGGAAAATGTGGAAAGAAAAGAGCTTATAGATAGCCCTCGACTTACGACCACAATCTGAGCCCACAAATTTCTGTTGCTAAGTGAGGAGGCGGCTAAGTCACTTTTGCACCATTTTACAGCGCTTCTTGCCACCGTCGTTATGTGAATCTCTTGGCTTGTCGGAAACTCGCAAAAGCTGAATCACCTGACGCTGTAACCGTCATAAGTCCACGCCGGTTGCCAAGCCTTTGAATTTTAATCACGTGACCACAGGACCACTACAACGGTCGTAAGTGTGAAAAAAGGACATCGGCTACTTTTTTTAGGTCCGCTGTAACTTTGAACAACCACGATAAAAAATAATTGTAAGTTGAGAACTACCTGTATATAAAGGGGAAATCACACGACTCCTGGATCCAACTACCCCGTCATAAATACGAGTCAGTTGCCAAGCGTCTAAACTTTGATGGCGTGACCATGGGAATGCTACAACGGTCATATGTAAATGTGAAAAATGGCCATACGTTCCTTTTTTCCTTGACCATTGGACGCTATCAAACAAGTTCTGTGGTGAAAAGAGTCAGGTTCTACATTTAGGCAAGAAAAACGGAATGCACAGGTACAGTATAGGTGATACCTTACTCAGTAGTAGTAACTGTGAGAGGGATCTTGGCGTCCTAGTGGACAACCATTTAAATATGAGCCAGCAGTATGCAGCAGCTGCCAAAAAAGCCAACACAGTTCTAGGCTGCGTAAATAGAGGGATGGAATCAAGATCACGTGAAGTGTTAATACCACTTTATAATGCCTTGGGAAGGCCACACTTGGAATATTTGCATCCAGTTTTGGTCCCCACGATGTAGAAAAGATGTGGAGACTCTGGAAAGAGTGCAGAGAAGAGCAAGAAAGAGGATTAGGGGACTGGAGGCTAAAACATACGAAGAACGGTTGCAGGAACTGGGTATGTTTAGCTTAAGAGAAAGAAGGACTAGGGGAGACATGATAGCAGTGTTCCAATATTTGAGGGGCTGCCACAGAGAGGAGGGGGTCAAGCTATTCTCCAAAGCACCTGCGGGCAGGACAAGAAGCAATGGGTGGAAACTAATCAAGGAGAGAAGCAACTTAGTTAAGGAAAAACTTCCTGACAGTGAGGACAATTAACCAGTGGAACCAACCTCCAGAAGTTGTGGGTTCTTCATCATTGGAGGTTTTTAAGAAGAGACTCGACAGCTACTTCTCTGAAATGGTCTAAGGTCTCCTGCTGGAGCAGGGGTTAGACTAGAAGACCTCTAAGGTCCCTTCCAACTCTGTTTTGTCAATCCACTAAACTAACTGTTGTAACTCGAGGACTACCTGCATGTCTTCTCCTCAGGCCCCTCCCCTGAGGCCTGTGCCAGTTTTTGACTTCTCCCCTCACCTGTTTGCACCTGTTCCTCCCCCAAATCCATCTTACCTGCAGGAAAATGCTTCCTACTTTCTCCATCTCACTGCTTCCGGCCGTCACTATTGGAGAGAGAAAACCAGCATCACAAAGTTTTTTACGAAGGAGTTTTCAAAGGCAACCTTGCTGCCCCCCAGCCCAGAACTCACCTCCAAATTTCCACTCCATGTCTATTAGCTGGTTCACCATCAGCGTCTGCCCCACGGCCAGGCGCGAGAGGGCAGGAGAATTTTTCTCCCACTGGGACGGAGGCAAAAAGACAAGAGTGGAATAAGGGATGGTTTTACTACAGGGTCCCTCTTCTTGGGGCCTGAAGACTGCAAGGGAATTTCCCCGCAGCTGAGTAATAGCTGGACCTAATTTGGCATTTTTGTTTTATTTGAATTTATTAACCATTATGGTGTCGTTGCAATTGCAGGCACAGTTGTGGCGCAGAACAGAATAATAAAAAGTTGGAAGGGACCTTGGAGGTCTTCTAGTCCAGCCCCCTGCCCAAGCAGGAAACCCTATACTATTTCAGACAAACAGCTGTTCAATCTTTTCTTAAAAGCTTCCAATGTTGGGGCATTCACAACCTCTGGAGGCAACTTCTGTTCCACTGATTAATTGTTCTCACTGTCAGGAAGTTTCTCCTCAGTTCTAAGTTGCTTCTCGCCTTGATTAGTTTCCACCCATTGCTTCTTGTTCTACCCTCAGGTGCTTTGGAGAATAGCTTGACTCCCTCTTCTTTGTGGCAACCCCTGAGTTATTGGAAGACTGCTATCATGTCTCCCCTAGTCCTTCTTTTCATTAAACTAGACCTGCCCAGTTCCTGCAACCGTTCTTCATGTTTTAGCCTCCAGTCCCCTAATCCTCTTTGTTGCTCTTCTCTGCACTCCTTCTAAGAGTCTCCACATCTTTTCTACATTGTGGTGACTTTCCACTGTAAACTGTGTTCCCATAATGCATTGAGATGGTTTACAGCACTTAGCTACAGTTTGAAGAATTAAGTCAATTGGTTTGATTGAATCAAACCAAAAATTAAGTTGCAAAATAGCCATAACTATCGTTCACACAATGACCCCACAGACTTGTGGGATTTTTAGCCTTAGAATAATGTTTCTCAACTGCAGCAACTTTTAAGAAGGGTGGACGTCCAGTCCCAGAATTTCCTAGAAAGCATGTTTTAAGTTGGATGGACTTCGATTCCCAAAATTCTCCAGCCAGTATATTTTTAAGATGGTTGAACTTCAATTTCCAGCATTCTCCAGCCAGCATGCTTTAAGATGGGTGGACCTCAACTCCCAGAATCCCCCACCCATCAGGCTTGAAGATGGATGGGCTTCCACTCCAGAATTCCTCAGTCAGCATGCTTTAAAAGGGGTAGATTTCAACTCCCAGAATTCTCCAGCTGACATGCTTTAAGATGGGTGGACTCCAACTCCCAGAATTCTACAGCTGGCATGCTTTAAGAGAGGGGGGGGGACTTCAACTCCTAGAATTCCCTAGAAAGCATGCTTTAAGTTGGATGGACTTCAATTCCCAGCATTCTCCAGACAGCATGCTTTAAAAGGAGTGGAGCAGTTGAAGTCTATGCTTCTTAAAAGTTGTCAAAGTTGAGAAACATGGCCTTAGAAAGCTACCTAAGAATTTCCCAGGGACAAGCAACATTTACAGATACTCCTTGTAGTGAGAAAATAGGGAAAAATTAACGTTGCAGGTTTGGAAAAGAGACTGAAATTTTGGGGATGGTGGTTTAAAATGCCAAAGTCGCTCCAGACCCATGGAGGAAAAGCGCTTACCTGTTCTTCAAAATACCTGGCCTTTTCCTCACTCAGCCCTGCAGGAGAAATCGGAGATGGTCAAACCGGAGGAGTGAAGCCAGTGCCTCCCCCCCCCCCCAAGAGAATGAAATGGGGCCGAGCAGAGGGACCTACCCAGGGTGATAAGATCTGCTCGGACTTGTTCCGCAGACAGGCTCCGCTTTAAGGCACCTGGAATAAACATGGTGTAAACAAGGGAGCCCAGTTGCCAAACACCCAAGGGAAAGATAAGGCAAGGACTCACCTCCGGGACCACAGAGCTAATTTTTATGGGAGAAAGAGAAGCCAAAGCTAATTTTGGGCCACTGGGGTGCTTGCAATTCACCCCAAATTTGAAGCTTTTTGAAATTTTATTTTCTTTCTATTTTTTTGTTTTTTATTTGAAGTTTATTTTGCTTTGTTTCTATTTTTTGTTTTATCATTTCAAATATATTTTATTTTCTTTCTATTTTTTTATTATTGAAGTTTATTTTACTTTCTTTCTATTTTGTTTTATTTCATTACTTTATTTCTATTTTATTTTTATTTGATTTTATTTGATATTATTTGATTTCTATTTTTTATTTAAGACGTTTATATACTGTAGCTACCCATCTTTCAAAGAACAGATTTATTTTATATTTTATACCCATTTCTTTACTTCTTTTATTATCATTTCATTGCACACTATACTTTGTTTCATTGCTATTTTTACATTTTATTACATCTCTTTTAATTTTATTTTATTTCAAACGTTTATAGAACTGTCTATCTTTCAAACAATTCTGAGTAAGTTCCAATTAAGGATGAAAAGACATGAAATCATATTAAAACTATAAAACTAAATCAATTAAAACAAAACTAAATTCGAGCCAATCAGGATGCTTATTACAATCCATTCCAAACCTGGCTTATTTTACTTTGCTTTATTTTTTATTTCATTTTATTAATTGTTTTATTTATTTATTTGTTATGTTACTTTAGTTTACAGCAGTGTTTCTCAATCTTGGCAACTTGAAGATGTCTGGACTTCAACTCCCAGAATTCCCCAGCCAGCATTCGCTGGCTGGGGAATTCTGGGAGTTGAAGTCCAAACATCTTCAAGTTGCCAAGATTGAGAAACACTGGTTTACAGTAATTAACAATACCTCAATAAGGAACTATCAACTCAGAGAAACAAGCTAACAATAAACCATAGGCTAATCAAGGAACCACCAAGAGGAAAACAACATTTCCATCAACATTGACAGCAAAAGCCATTTGCATATAAACAGAGCAAACCCTCCTTCTAACACTGATGATATTCCCTAGTGTGGTCATGAAACGTCTGCAAGAAAACAATTCAGAGAGCACCAAGGAACAACCTCCTCCACCTACGTATTTAATTATTTAACTGTTTTATGTATGTATTTTATAACGCATTTTAGTGACTGTACACCGCCCCGAGTCCCTTTCGGGAGAGGGGGCGGTCTATAAATACGAATAATAAATAAATAAAATGAACAGTTCAACTCTGTGCTACCCATGTTCTCTTCTATCGGTATTCTTATCTGGAGTTATTTCTTTGCCTCCTATCATCTTTCTTTTTCTTAGCCCCAAGTCTGTTTGCTTCTTCTTACATATATGCCTGGTAAATTGTACTGGAGGGCAAGAAATTCCATTATAACCAGAATTTCTTATGACATCTTCTGAATACACACGAGTTGTGCCCTGTGACTTAGAAAAACCATCCTGACTTCATATACTTTCAATTTTAGCTTTTTAAACCCTTTATCTTTGATTTTTGATTTTGCCTTGTCAAAACCATTTTTTGTAAACTCTATTCATAACTGTGTTTTTATTACCATTTTATATTGCTTTATAATGTGCTTTTTAAACTGCCCAGTTGGTTAAGAGCTGATGGGCAGTGTAGAAGGTAGGTAGGTAGGTAGGTAGGTAGGTAGGTAGATAGAGATGGAAAGATGGATGGAGAGATAAATAGATAGATAAATAAAGATATAGATGATAGGTAGATGATAGATAGATAGATAGATAGATAGATAGATAGATAGATAGATAGATAGATAGATAGATAGATTAGATAGGAGACAGACAGACAGACAGATAAATAGACAGATAGACAGGCAGATGGATAGATGGATGGACAGATAAATAGACAGATACATAGATAAAGATATAGATGATAGATAGACAGACAGACAGACAGACACACACACACACATGGACAGATACATAGATAAAGATATAGATGGTAGATATATAATAGATAATAGATAAATGGATAGATGGATGGATGGACAATTAAATAGACAGATACACACAGATAGATAGATAGATAGATAGATAGATAGATAGATAGATAGATAGATAGATAGATAGATGATAGATAGATAGATAGATAGATAGATAGATAGATAGAAACAGAGAGACAGAGATATAGAGAGACAAACGGATAGATGGATGGAGAGATAAATAAAGATACAGATGATAGGTAGATGATAGATAGATAGATAGACAGACAGACAGACAGACAAATAGATACACAGATAAAGATATAGATGGTAGATAGATAATAGATAGATGGATAAATGGATGAACAGATAGATAGATAGATAGATAGATAGATAGATGGATGGATGGATGGATGGATGGATGGATGGATGGATGGATGGATGGATGGATGGAGGGAGGGAGGGAGGGAGAGAGAGAAGGAGAGAGACAGGGATCTCCTGGGGATTGGCCCAAAGTCACCCAGCTGGCTTTCATATCTAAAATGGAACTAGAGCTCACTATCTCCCCCTGTCACCCAGCCAGCGTTTGTGCCTAAGGCAGGACTAGAACTCACCGTCTCCTGGAGATTGGTCCAAAGTCACCTCACCAGCTTTCATGCCCAAGGAGGAACTAGAACTCCCTGTCTCTGGATTTCTAGCCTGGTGCCTTCGCCCCAAGACCAAACTGGCTCCTAGAGGGGTTCTCCGCCCCACCCCAGAGACCTACCACAGACCTGGAAGGGATCTGCCCCACACTCACCACTGGGCACCAACAAGAGGCTTTTGACGATACTCTTCAACGGGCCGAGGCTGATTTTGTTCCCCGCTGCAAAGTCGGAGAGGTGAGCCAAGAAGCTCTCCACCTGCCAGGCACAAGAGCAAAGCGCGTTTCCGACTTGCCTTGTGTCAGAGTTTGTTGCAGCAACCAAATCCAGAAAGCACACCCAGGTGACTGATTCAGCAGGATTCATTAACTGGCTGATCGGTTGCTACGCCTATTCATTGGCTGACCTTGTTACGATGCCCTTTTCCAGTTCATGAATATTCTGACACCTTTTGAGTCTCGGAGGCAGGAACTTCCCTGCTCAGCACCACCCCATGGGCGTCTCCCCCCCGAGGAAGCCTCGGAGCTGTCGATGGGCTTTCCAAGGGGATCGCTTGGAAAGCTCTTTCTAAATCTCCCTCCCCTCCAGGAAATTTGGAGAAGGAGGAGGGAGGAAAAAAGGTGAGCAGAACTTAAAAATACAGGCAGGCCTCGGCTTATGGCCGCAACTGGGCCCCAAATTTCCATTGCTAAGCGAGACGCTTGTTAAGGGTCTTCTGCCCCATTTTATGGGCTTTCTTGGCACAGTTGCTAAGTGAATCACTGCAGTTTTTACTTTAGTAATATGGTTGTTAAGTGAATCTGGCTTCCCCATTGACTATGCTTGTCAGATGGTCACAAAAAGGGATCACAGTGTGTGTGTGTGTCATAATCATCTTTTGCAACTGTATACAGGTAGTCCTCAACTTACAAGAGTTCATTTAGTGACCATTTGAAGTTGCAATGGCACTGAAAAAAGTGACTTATGACCCTTCTTCACCCTTACGACCGTTGTAGCATCCTGTTCTGACCGAGGCTTCCTGAGACAGTAAAAAGCAAACGCTTAGTCCCAAAAAGCCTCTTTTTATTTCAAAGGCTGTGAATTATGTTCCTTCACAGCCCATAAGGAGTCCCAAATAGTTGTAAAGAGTCCTACAGAAGTCTGCCAAAGTCTTTCGGGATAAGGCTGATAAGCATCCAACTTTATCTCCCTTGAAACGCTGCCAAAGACCTAATTGGCAGTTAGCTTTGCAAGGCCACACGGAGCACAGAGTCAAAACGGAGCTTCAGAAGGTAAACTGACCAGCATGAACCAAGTTGCTTCCTGCAAAGGCTCAAGTGTCTTTGCTCCTCCTTTATGTCCTATGGGAGGGGCCAATCACCTCCAAGCCTTACTCCCGAGTCGTCCCTTCTATCTTAACTGTTCTTGCCTTCTGGCAGCTCTGCGCATGCGCGCACTGGGAATAGGTGGAGCCGGTTCCTCTGCCTCGTTGATGTCCGACTCTGGAGGCTCCGGAGGCAGCACATAACTCCCACATGGCCCTGGCCCCCTCTCTGCCTCCGACGCATAATATAAATGTTGGGCTCAATTGTGGTCTCTTACTTGAAGACTACCCGCATATATGTGTATATAATATGTGTGTGTGTGCGCGCGCGCACATGTGCACACGCACAAACACACACACAAATACACAACTGAAATTCTACTTCCAGTTATGGTTGTAAGTTGAGGACTACCTATAAAGCTATCATTGAAAACTTTGTTATATAGAAGAAATATTTTCCATGTCGCCTATATACCGCCTTCACTCGCACTGGGAAAAAACCCAGCCAGGCTTCATCTGGGGAGGGGGTGAGCCCTCCCTTTTTGATTCCTTGCCCCCCCTTCCCCTTCCCCTTCCCAAAAGTGGATTACCTCTTTGGGGTCTCGCAGGAATTGGAAAAGCACCTCCACGAGGGTAGAAAATTGCTGGGGGGAAAGAAGGAAGACTGTCATTTCAACAGGAAAAGTTCCACGCTTCCTTTCCTCCTTCCCAGCTTAAAACAAGCAGCATATAAATTTAATAACAAAGGAATAAACATGAGAGAGAGAGAGAGAGAGAGAGAGAGAGAGAGATTCCATGGGCCCAAAGTCCTTCTGCCAATTTTCCTGCCTAAGGCAGGACTAGAACTCGCAGCCTGTTGATGATTTGACGCAAAGTCACCCAGAAGGCTAGGATAAGACTTGAACTCATGGCTCCCGCTTTCTAGCCTTGGTACCTTCACTGTTGGCCTGGGGTCTCCAGTCTTGGCCAATCCCTAGGAGACTGGGAGTTCTAGACCCGCCTCAGCTATAAAGCCAGCTTGGTGACTTTGGGCCAATCCCTAGGAGACTGGGAGTTCTAGTTTTGTTTTAGGCATGAAAACCGGCTGGGTGACTTTGGGCCAATCCCCAGGAGACTGGGAGTTCTAGACCCGCCTCAGCCATGAAAGCCAGCTGGGTGACTTTGGGTCAATCACTCCCTCTCAGCCCAACCAACCTCACAGGGTTGTTGTCGCTTGCAAAATAGGGGGAGGAAACTGTGTTGGATGTGCTGGCTGCCTTGAGTTATTTGTACAAATAATAAAAATAATACAGATATAAACCAAAAATAAATAAATAATCGCCCCCTACTCCCTTTGGTTCCCTAGCAGAATAGAATAGAATAGAGCTGGAAGGGACCTTGGAGGTCTACTAGTCCACCCCTCTATACCACAGTACGTGGTACAGGGTGTGGTAGAGGTCTGGAAGCGCCTGGCACAAGCCCCCAAAGAGCCACAGCGTCCTTGTGGGCTGCCCATCATTTTGGGTGCTTCAGAACCAGTGGGGGTTGGGGGATTATAGAAAATGGCTGCCTGGTTTTTTGGGGGGGTGGGAGGGCGGGTTGTGCATTGACAAAATGGCTGCCGGGAAGGTGCGACCAGCCCCCAAAACAGCCTGGCTGTCAAGAAGGATGACTCAGACCTTTTGCCAAAACCGCAAAGTCACAGAATCGAAATTAGTGCCACTAAGTTCCCGGAAGACAACAAACTCCGTTAAGTTTTTCCCCCCCACCAGTCCTTCCTTGCCCCCACCCCTCCTCCTCTTCTCCCCTCTTTTGGGGAGGGGCAGGTGGGCAGATCATCCAACCGCACCCTGAACTGCAAGCCCACCCACTCCCTCGGAGGCAACCAAGAGGGGTGGGGGTGGGGATCCCCCCTCCCCCCCCCGGCACCAATTTTTCTTTCAATTTCACGAAATGCCTCTCAATTCAAATTTGAAGCCAGAGGATTTTTGTAGCTGTGGGTTGAGCCGTGGGGGGTCCTTGGTGGTCTCTGAGCTTGGTCCTAATCCCGCTCTACAGACAGACCTCGACTTACAACAGTTTGTTTAGTGACTGAAGTTACAACGACAATAAAAAGTGATTTATGAGTTAAGAGCATTGCAGCATCCCTATGATCAAAATGAAGGCACGGCAACTGACTTGTATTTATGACGGTCGCAGAGTCTCGGAGGGTCACAGGATCCCCATTTGCAACCTTCTGATTTACTGAACAACTCGGTTAATAACTTACATCTGCAGTGATTCACTTAACAACCGTGGCAAGAAGAGTCATAAAATGGGGCAAAACTCACTTAATCAAATGTTTCACTTAACAACAGAAACATTGGCCTCAATTGTGGTCGTAAGTCGGGGACCACCTGTATTGGGAGCTTGGAACCAACTTCCAGTGGAGGTAGTGGGTCAATTCCTCTACATCTGAGTTTAAACATGCTTGGGACAAATACATGTCCATCATCTAACAAAAATTTAAATAAATTTTAATAGATTTATAATAATAAATTGATTAAAAAGAAAACAAAAAATGCAAAAGGCAGACTGGATGGACCAGTATGTCTTTTCCTCCCATCACTTTTCTATGTTTCTGCAGTTGTTGTTTTTTTTTAAACAGACGTTTCATGACCCAACTAGGGAACATTATCAGGGCTAGAAGGAAGGGGATTTTGCTCTGCATGTTCCCTAGTTAGGTGGCAAAACATCTGCAAGAAAACAATTAAATTCAAAGAGCACCAAGGACCCGAGAGTCCTCCTCCTCTTCCCCACAGACCCCACACTCCCTTCTAGCACTGATGATGTTACCTAGTTGGATCATGAAATGTTTGTAAGAAAAAAACCCCAGCTCAGAGAGCACCAAGGAACCCATAATCCTCCTCTTCCATTCCACAAACCCTCCTCCCTTCCAGCACTGATGTTGTTCTCTAGTTGGGTCATGAAACGTCTGCAAGGAAACAACCCTGCTCAGAGTCCACCAAGAAACCCATAATCCTCCTCCTCTTCCATTCCACAAACCTTCCTCCCATCCAACACTGATGTTGTTCCCTAGTTGGATCATGAAACATCTGCAAGAAAACCCCCCAGCTCAGAGAGCACCAAGGAACCCATTCAATCAATCAATCAATCAATCAGAGTAGAGCTGGAAGGGACCTTGGAGGTCTTCTAGTCCAGCCCCCTGCTTAAAGCCCAGCCTGACACAAAAAGGACTAGACCCATCAGATGAAAGCCTTGGTCCCCTATTGCAAAGCAAGCCAAGGGGTTATATGTCCCCAGGACCTGTTTAAGTAACCACCATGGATTGTACTGACACCGCTCAACAAACCGTGGCTTAGGGGCTTGTCTGAACCCCCTGCCTGCTGGCACAGCCCCTACGGTTGCAGCCAGCCTGGTCCAATAACCGCAGGAGGTTTCACTTAAACAGAGGAGATCCGGATGTGGCAGATGGGCTTTGGCATCCTGCCTTAACCCTTCCCTTGCTGCTTTAAACCCTCAAACTGCTGGAAATGTAATTGTCAAGAGGAACCTTCTACCACATGTGGTGGATATGTCCCAAAGCTAAGGAGT